>NC_084756.1:17721731-18014231 GCF_033978785.1 Entelurus aequoreus
ATCTTGACATAATGATATGCGCTCGGCATTACATTTCTTGAAACCAGCAAACTTATACTAAAAACTAATGTATTGTTCTTAATGGAAAGGCAACCGCTTGTTACTCTCGGGGTCTCCTAGCCGCTCAGGCAAATCATATGGTCTAAAAATGCATTTTTCCATCGATAACATGACATCATCACGCCAAGTGCGTGCTCTTTCAGTCAATTAGTGCGCATATATATAGCCCGGCCTCCGGTCAAATTTTTTTTAATTGTAATTTTAAAGAATTTATCTGAATGTGCATGAATTATTTCTGTTCAAAATTGTTTCAAATGTCACATGTTAAATGTTTTTTTTTTTCATGCTTGAAATAAGAAATTATTACTTTAAAAAAGTAGTTTTATACTTGTGAGTGTTGATGACACAGCTTTGCAACAGTTGATATTCTAGTTTCAAGCATATTTTACTCAATATAGGTCATCAAATCTCAGCAACAAGCTGTAATATCTTACTGAGATCATTTAGGACCAAAACCCTTAAAACAAGTAAAAGACTCTAACATAAAATCTACTTAGTGAGAAGAATTATCTTATTAGACAGAAAATAAGCAAATATCACCCTTATTTGAGATATTTAATCTTACTTAGATTTCAGTTTTTGCAGTGTGCAGTCAGCTTTCACACTACAGCAAACAGAGCAGAGTTTGTTTTGACTGGACCTACAAATAATGGGTGTGAATGCACCCGTGAAATATTTGAGATAAACTGACCTTCCTCAGCAGAGTGGACAACAGCGATCTGGCTGAATGGACCTTGTCCCCTGCGGTTAAAAGCTTTGATCTTCACCTCAAAGGGCGTGTATGGCGTCAGGGTGACGTTGGAGTACACGTAGCGGGATGACTCCACCAAAGGAACGCGCACCTCAGTCCACAATGTCGTTTCTTCCTTCCTGAATTTCAGGATGTAACCAAAATCATCACCATTTTGGTATTCTCTGGCCATGGGCTGAAAGGTTGAGCAGAAGATGATAAATACATTAATAAAGGTTTTCATGTCACTTATCAATAAACTTTCAGGAAGACATCATGTCGAATTGTGCAGAGTAATTAGAGTAGATTTTTCTGAGCCTTTGAGGAGAGAACGAGGAAGCAGAGTAAAAAACATTTCACATTTTATTGTCATGGACAAAAAAGATACAAACCCCAAAACCAGTGAAGTTGGCACGTTGTGTATATCGTAAATAAAAACAGAATAAAATGATTTGCAAATCCTTTTCAAGCTATATTCAATTGAATAGACTGCAAAGACTGCAAAAGTGCCGACCGAGATGCTGGTGCAGTTCTACTCAGCCATCATCGAGTCCATCCTCACCTCCTCCATCACCGTGTGGTTCTCCGGCGCCACACAAGCATCGACTGCAGCGCATCGTACGTGCTGCTGAGAAGGTTATTGGCTGCAAGCTCCCATCCCTCCAGGACCTGTTCTCCTCCAGGACCAGGAGGAGTGTGGTCGGATCACAGCTGACTCTTCTCACCCTGGACACAAACTATTCTCCCCTCTCCACTCAGGCAGGAGACTACGGTCCATCCAGACCCACACCTCCCGCCACTTGAACAGTTTTTTCCCCCTCGGCCATCAGGCACTTGAACAATAAAAAGATCTGATAGCTCAGTTACAGCTCATGGTATTCTATTCTGTGTTATATGTGTTTTATGTTGCACGATTTCACCAAGTAAAACTCCTAGTTTGTGAACCTGTTCTCAAACAATGGCAATAAAAACTATTCTGATTCTGACAAGATACTTAACGTTCGAACTAGAAAACGTTGTTATTTTTTGCAAATATTAGCTCATTTGGAATTTGATGCCTGCAACATGTTTCAAAAAAGCTGGCACAAGTGGCAAAAAAGACAGAGAGTTGAGGAATGCTCATCAAACACTTATTTGGAACATCCCACAGGTGAACAGGCTAATTGGGAAACGGTGGGTGCCATGATTGGGTATAAAAGCAGCTTCCATGAAATGCTCAGTCATTCACAAACAAGGATGGGGCGAGGGTCACCACTTTGTGAACAAATGTGTGAGCAATTGTCCAACAGTTTAAGAACATTTCTCAACGAGCTATTGCAAGGAATTTAGGGATTTCACCATCTACGGTCCGTAATATCATCAAAAGGTTAAAAGAATCTGGAAAAATCACTGCACGTAAGTGATGATATCACGGACCTTCGATCCCTCAGGCGGTACTGCATCAAAAACCAACATCAGTGTGTAAAGGATATCACCACATGGGCTCAGGAACACTTCAGAAAACCACGGTCAGTAACTAGTTTGTCGCTACATCTGTAAGTGCAAGTTAAAACTCCATTTATCAACAACACCCAGAAACGCCGCCGGCTTAGCTGGGCCTGAGCTCATCTAAGATGGACTGATGCAAAGTGGAACAGTGTTCTGTGGTCTGACGAGTCCACATTTCAATTTTTTTTTGGAAACTGTGGACGTTGTGTCCTCCAGAACAAAAAGGAAAATAACCATCCGGATTGTTATAGCGCAAAGTTCAAAAGCCAGCATCTGTGATGGTATGGGGGTGTATTAGTGCCCAAGGCATGGGTAACCATTAATGCTGAAAGGTACATACAAATTTTGGAGCAACACATGTTGCCATCCAAGCAACGTTATCATGGACGCCCCTGCTTATTTCAGCAGGACAATAACTTAGCCATTAAATTCTAAGCTAATGATCATTTGCCAAAAAAAGAAAAAAAAAATTCTCAGTTGGAACATTAAA
The DNA here is from genome assembly GCF_033978785.1 of Entelurus aequoreus. NCBI lineage: Eukaryota > Metazoa > Chordata > Actinopteri > Syngnathiformes > Syngnathidae > Entelurus > Entelurus aequoreus. Next base: position 17,724,500 of record NC_084756.1, read on the forward strand.
TATATTGTCTTTGCAGTCTATTCAATTGAATATAAGTTGAAAAGGATTTGCAAATCATTGTATTCTGTTTTTATTTACGAATTACACAACATGCCAACTTCGCTCGTTTTGGGTTTTGTAAATTAATCATTATTCTTTGCGTCTATTGCTCATGTTTTGATGTAATTTCAAAGTCAAAAATAAGAACCTCGATTTAGGCCTTGATCATTAGAGTAACTTTAATCCTGTTAAATCCATGCTTAAATCTACTTGTAGTTTATTTTCGTGTTGATTTGTGTCCTTTTTTATGTTGTTTAAAGACGGAAATAGTTTAGGGTGATATGAAGCTGCCAATAAAGTGTATACATCTTAAACAACTCAAAACATAAACACCTTGAAGCATTCAAACAAATAAAACAACTCAACTCAACCAATATAAATAAGTCAACAAACTCAAATAACTAAAACAAAACACCATAAAAAAAGCCCTCAAAGAATTCAAACAAAAACACTTCAAATAATTCAAACATAAAATAACAAAAAGAACAATAAAAAATACCTCAAATAATTCAAACAAAAAAATTAATAATTCAAAGAATTCAAACTAAGACAAATGAAACATTTTCACAAAACAAACAACTTAAATAAGTTAAACAAAAACAAATAAAGAAACAAAAAACCCCACAACTCAAACAATAGCAAAATCAAATCATAAAACTCAAACAGCCGGAAACAAAACAAAATAACTCAAAAGACAAACAACTCATAACTAAATTTAAAAAAAAACTACTCAAATGGTTTATACTATAAAAACAACGAATTTCAAAACAAACAATAACAAAAAAAATTAAAATAACTCAAATAATTTAAACCAAAAACAAAATATTTCAAAGAATTGAAACAAGACAAGCCACACAACTCACAAAACAACTAAAAAAAAACCAAACTTAAACAATGACACAAAAATAACAATACATTTTTTTTTAAATATTTCAAACAAAAAATTTAAAGTCCCAAAAATAAAAAACAACAACAAACAAAATCAAACTGTTCAAAAATCCCAGACAAAAAAAGCAACAACATTTTAAAAACAAACAACTCCAACACGTTGTCGCGTAATATTTACTGTACAGGTGCGCTACTTACTGTCCATGTAATGATAAGTTCATTTCCATATCCTCCTCCTCCTCCCAGTCCACTTGGAGCCACTGAGGGAGCTGAAGACCAAGTGCATGACACGATGATGTACAATATAGAGTAAAAACTGTCATATATCAGGCACTTTTAATGTCAGGATGACATTTCTGTTTGAATGTGGATTTCAGACTTACAGATGGTAGTCAAATATTACATTTCCAAGAACATGAACTATTGAGCTCTTACATAACGAATATATCCTCAACCCAATACAGTAGTGAAGTTAATTAATTAACTCATATTATGTTCAATATTTGGTGAATGTTTATATTCAACATGGACAAAGCGAACCGCCAGGTTTAAGTAAATAATGGTTGAGCCCATAATAAATTATGGAGCCTTAGTTGGACATTCGCATGTGGACTGGGTTAACTCTCTCACGAGAAGAGGCAATAAATTCAGACTTCGGAATGCAAAAGTGATAGCTCTATCCTGGAGGAGAGACTCCTTGTCTATCTTCACATCAACTTTTAAGTTACAACACACAGAGGTTGTTTTCCGGTCACTTACACATAGAATCACCTCCCAGGGGGTGAACAAGGGGATGGGTCAAATGCAGAGGACAAATTTCACCACACCCTAGTGTGTGTGACAATCATTGGTACTTTAACTTGAACTTAATATCTCCTTACATGGTCAGGTTGTACTCTCCTGAATTAACACACCCAGACAGAGAAGGAGGGAATATAAGACTGTGGTTTGGCTCCTCCAAGTTAGGAGTGCCTCATTTTCTTTGACTTGACCTCCTCCAGGTACTGCATGCCCTGTATAATGACACTCGCTTATAATAAAGCAACTTTTTTTTTCAGAACAGCGGCTCAGACGTCTCTTTTTTTACCCAGCCGCACTGCCGTGTCACCCTTCTGTCCGGACGAGGATGACAATACCTGAAATACACATCAGTACAAACCCGCGTATTCACGAGTCAGCATTTGTGACTATGCAAATTTGAAGATTTTTGATAAGTTATTTTTATCTTTAGGAAAACCCACCCACTTTTCCTTTACCCGCCAAAACTAAAGTAGACCTTTTTTGTGAGCAGAAAACCCATTTCCATTACGGTTTCCTTGGTTATGATTCATAAATATGTGTTGAGAACGCATGTTAGCATAGTACATAGCTGTATTATAATACAGCTTGCCGTCGCACAGGAAGGCAAACCTCAATTTACTTCGACAATATTTCATTTGGTAATAGTAGCTTAGAAAGCACTGACCCAAACACTAAGAAAAAACAGAGGGTCATCATCTCCCACCCACTCATCTCAGTCACGGTGCGATCAACGCAAATACAAGGCATGCTGGGGAATCCCACGACAGGAAACTCCCTTTTACTTCAACATGCACAGAGAAGGAACGCCAAAAACAGGCCATGTGTCACGACCCTGCGTGACAGTTTTTAAACTCGTGTAATTTTCTCAGATCGTGGTGTTATCTCCGTTCTTGTTTTCACTTTTTTTATGTCTTTCATTTCCTGCCACCTTTCCTCTGGCCTGAGCGCTGCCTCTCTCACCTTATGGAAATCAGGAAACACCTGTTCCTGGTTACCAATCGGGTTGCTTTATATACCAGGCTGTTTTCTGGACTGGGTTCTCATAGCTTTTCTCTTTTTAGTGTTTGTTTAATGGTTAGCTTTCTGTGCACTTCCTGGCTGCACTAGCTTTTCATCAAATATACGTTTTACCTGCATTCCGCCTGCCGTCTCTGCCTGTGTGTCTTTGTCTGATTATAATTGTAATCAAAATATAATCATTCACTGATGTTGAATTTGAATAATCAGTATCAGCATTGGTATGACCAATACTGCCCCTGCAACTACTTGGTATCGGGTCCATACCCGAATTTGTAATAGCATGAATGTTACATTTCAACAGAAGTATAGATAGAAACATGTTTCAACAAAAAGTAACCAGATATTAACAGTACATGAGCAAGTAGTTGAATAATAATTTTGAGAAAGTGATACAACAGGAAATTATGTAATGTTACTGCATATGTCAGCAGCTAAATTAGGAGCCTTTGATACCCATTTTGAAATGGTTTTATTATCATTCACATAAATCATATTTTGTGTATATAATGTATATATCGTTATCGCAGGAGGCTGCAATAGTTATCGTGATGTAGATTTTAGGCCTTATTGCCCATCCATACAACAACATACTACACACCACATGTGACGACAAGGCAAAATCCCAAAACGCACAAGTGTGTGTGTGTGTGTTCTTGTATTTCTACCCTTCTTGAGACATCTACAAGGAAAAGTACCTTCCATATGAGGACCGGTGAACAAGTTAGGACATAAATCATGGTCCCAATACGGAAAACCATTGCATCTAATAGAGAATGTCTCATTTGCACCCCTGGTGGTGAAATTTTATCAAAATTAGGGTGGTTCCCGAAAAGCAAGGATTTTTCAAATTGACAGTGTGTCGGTTTTAAAAGTGCTCTCCCTCTGGTCAACATATGAAATAACAAGTGTGTGTAAAAATTCGAAGTGCTCCCCCTATGGCCAACATATGTAATAACAAGTGTGTGTAAGAAATTGAAATGCGCCCCCTTTGGCCAAAATTTGTCAAAAAAAATAAATAAATATGTATGTAGAGACATACTGTAACAACTTGAAGTAAATAATGAAAATTAAAAACCATCCATCAATCCATTTTCTACCGCTTGTCCCTTTTGGGGTCGCGGGGGGTGCTGGAGCCTATCTCAGCTGCATTCGGGCAGAAGGCGGGGTACACCCTGGACAAGTCGTCACCTCATCGCAGGGCCAACACAGATAGACAGACAACATTCACACTCACATTCACACACTGGGGCCAATTTAGTGTTGCCAATCAACCTATCCCCAGGTGCATAGTGACAGCAATTTGGGTAGCTAACGTTGTCTATTACTGAGTGTATATTCCATCAAAACTACAACAAAACTGCAAATTGTTAGAAAGTTCCCTAGGACTGCTTTTATGTAGGTGCATGTGCTCCCTGCATGTACGTGTAAACAAGATAGCAGTGAGTATCCTGCACCCTTAAACTAATTCATCGGGCCAACAAGCAATTTTTTTCAACATACAATTTTCCGGAGGAAGCCGGAAAAAATTTAATAAAAATACATTAACTAAAAGCAGTCTTTTTCTCACAATGTGTCGACTTTTTTCTTATAAAATTGGGAACAATTTCTCATATTCTTTCTGTATCTGTAATATTGCAAAATGTTCTCGTAAAATTATTACTTTTTTATGTAAAATTACTTTTTAATGCAAAAGGGTGACATTTGCCATATAAAATGCTGACTTTTATCCCAATATTGCCAATGTTTTGGTTGTTCTTGTAAATTAATGACATTGTTTGAGTAAAATTATGACTTTTGTCATCATTTTGCTGTCATGGCGTGGACTATTTCGCAAATTACTGCGTGGATTGTTTTCCCGGGAAGCAAACGGACAGGATCGGACAAGGCTTTCAGGTAAATACATGATTTAGTTTTAACTCAAAAGCTACAAAAGGGTACAAACAAAAGGCGCTCACAGCAGAGGCACAAAACTTAACGCATGGAACAAAACTAACACTAAGGCAGAACTATGGACATGAAACAATAAAACACTTACTGTAGAAAGGAGCATGAAAAGAGCAGCATGAACTATGGCATGGATAATCAACATGAACTATGGCAAAATCAGAGTAGCACATAGCAAAAACAGAGTATGATAATGTCAAGAGTATCAAGAGTAATGTCGCCAGGCTGACTACCTGGCAACTACAGGCTTACATAGTCTCTTCCTTAATAGTGACAGGTGCGTGAGTCCAAATGAGTCAGGTGAAACCAATGAGTCGTCATGGTGACAAAACAAACCAGGAAGCGCAAACAGGAACTAAAAGAGTCCGAAAACCAACAGAACATAACCAAACAAAACATGACCGCAGAACATGACATTTGCCGGGTAAAATTTCCGATTATTATTATAATATTGCCAACATTTTAAAGTTTTCTTATAAAATTGTGACTTTTGTCGAGTGAAATTACGACTTCATAAAATTAATAATAATAATAATAATAATGGATTAGATTTATATCGCGCTTTTTCTATTGTTAGATACTCAAAGCGCTCACAGAGAAGTGGGAACCCATCATTCATTCACACCTGGTGGTGGTAAGCTACATTTGTAGCCACAGCTGCCCTGGGGTAGACTGACGGAAGCGAGGCTGCCAGTTTGCGCCTACGGCCCCTCCGACCACCACCTACCATTCATTCATCATTCATTTCACCGGTGTGAGCGGCACCGGGGGCAAAGGGTGAAGTGTCCTGCCCAAGGACACAACGGCAGCAATTTCTTTTTTGGATGGTAAGAGGCGGGGAGCGAACCCGCAACCCTCAGGTATCTGGCACGGTTGCTCTACCCACTACGCCACGCCAACATTTTAAGCTTTTCTTGTAAAATTGCGACTGTTATTGAGTAAAATTGCAACTTTTATCATAATATTGCACAAACGTTCAGTTTTTCTTCAAAAATGTTGACTTGCATTGAGTAAAATTACGACTTTTATTATAATCTGCCAAAATTATAAGTTTTTCTTGTGAAATTACATCTTATTTTTCACAACAAGCTTTTTTTGATATATTTGCATCGTATGTACAGTATATATTATTAATGTTGTAAATACAAATCTCTATATAGCTAGAAAGGGTGATCCTACAGAGGAAGGCATTTTTCGGAGGTCTCAAGAAGGTAACAAATACAATAACGTTTTGGTGTGTGTGTGTGTGTGTGTGTGTGTGCGTGTGTGTGCATGCGTGCACATGTCTTTACCTGACTGCTGTGTGCGAATGGTTTGTGAGGGCATGCTTGGCTCTCCACTGCCCAGGATGTTGCTGGCGATGACCTGGAATTCATAATCCATCCAAGGTAACAACCCGACCACACTAGCAGACTCTGCATTTCCTTCTATATTCACTGGATCTGAATTCAAACGATAATAATCATAATAAATAAAATACAAGTGTTTATGTATCAGTTAACAAATCCCTAAAGTCATTGGCATCAAACAAATTCAGCATGAGGGTTGTTGATTTTTGAGATGTATGTTAAAATGTATTGGTCCTCACAGAAACATTTTTACAACAATAGATTGACAGCGGATTTCACACACCCGTCCTCATCTGCTTCCACTGTGTTGAGAGAGAAGATCGTCCTAAGATCACATAGTTGCCGATAGGACTGTGGTTGTCATAACCACGACTCCACGTCAGTTCCACTGATGTCTCTGCAACATTCCTTACCAGTAAACCTCCAGGAGGTCCTGGGGGGCCTGGACACAACAAGAAACGTACTTACTGTCTACAAAGTAACTTTTCTAATAAAGTCTACACATCTCTAATCTTATATATAGTCGTGGTCAAAAGTCTACATACACTTGTAAAGAACATAATGTCATGGCTGTCTTGAGTTTCCAATAATTTCTACAACTCTTATTTGTTTGTGATAGAGTGATTGGAGCACATACTTTGTTGGTCACAAAAAACATTCATGAAATTGGTTCTTTTCTGAATGTATTATGGGTCTACTGAAAATGTGAGCAAATCTGCTGGGTCAAAAGTATACATACAGCAATGTAAATATTTGGTTACATGTCCCTTGGCAAGTTTCACTGCAATAAGGCGCTTTTGGTAGCCATCCACAAGCTTCTGGCACATTTGAAAGTCAAAAAGACGACAACTGGCCAGAGTGTGCATAGAAGTTGTGAGGTGGCAATTAAAGTGTCTGGTTAAATTGACTTGAATTGGTGTATCTGGACAATGCAAATACATATGGGCGTGAGTGGAAAAAATCAAAAATCAAAATAAATTAAATCTTCTACCTCAATTTCGGTTTATGCACGATTATTCTAATCCCAACTATTGCTCTACCTATTGGTCTACGACATACTTATTGCACCAGAGTGTGTCTAAACAACTAAGGCAGAAACAGCTCACATTGACTGTTGGCTTGGTGTTTCAGTTTTCTTTCATGTTTCTGTGGTTTTTCTTTTGCTCTGGCTCTTGACGGAGGCGGTCGCACTCCCTCCCTCTCTGTATCTCCCCTGCCTGCTTCTTTGTCCTGTCTTAACTTTAAGAGCCTTTCTTTCAGCACTGTTCTCTGAAATATAAACATGGATATGAGAAACTGGACCCTCAACTCAATTGACAAGATTTTCTCAAAAAGAAGCAAAGGTTCAGAGGAACAGTAAATTTGCTGCCGGATACATAAAGGGACTCGTGGGAGAAATGGCGAGTAATGTGCCTGTCAATTCTTTCCGTTGAGGACGTGGAAGATATCTATCTATTTGGAACTGTGATATGTGCATTACTTTTGTGTATCGACTAATTCAAAAGACAATGGCAGCCGTTCCAGGAGCCAAAGACTGTCCACAGCTCTACCTATTCCGTCCATCACGACGGGCAAACAGACTGCATCGATCTCAATTTAATCACAAACTGGATTAACTGGATCTTGCAGAGGCTTTCTGAAATGCAAAGATTGATCAACTTGAGGAACAGAATTGTCAATTAAGATCAGACAAACCATTGGAATGTGTCCAATTCGACTCCATCTGCAAATGGCCTTGGCCAGGCCGTGCATAAACATCGCAGTGAGTCTTGCACAGGGATAGTCTGCACCATCCTCTCCTCTTCAAGAACAGCTGGGACTGACTCCAGGTTTATAGACATAACACACTAATGGACTGCCATACAACCTTGCAGTGTAAAGATTGACTTCAAACTGGAAGCGACCACCCCCGTTGCAAGTCTTGTATTTTCTGTGTGTCAAAACATGTGTTTATATGTGCTAATGTGGCTAGAGGTTTTTTCTGCCCCAAACTAAGCCCCCCTATATAAGCTTAGTCTGGGATTGACTTAATTGGTTGGTTAAAAGCTCTCAATGTCGGTTTTGCAAATTTTTTGAGAATGGTCCAGCCCTATTACATATCCTCCATTTTCTGCTACATTTTGTGATTCCAAACTTACCTCGTACTACTAGCTTGGCTGTTACTGAAGCACTGTCCACCACCGTCTGAGCGCTACAGGTGTAAGTACCTGCCTGACTCAGCTGAGCATTGACAATAAGAAGGTCACCAATGGTTTCCTTCTACAAAAGTGCAGGAATGAAGTAAAACAAAGCAAAGCTGTGTTACATCAACAAAGACATTTCATTTCAAAATCATTGTAAATTTACATTTGTACCTGATCGACAGCAATTCAGTTTATCTTCAAATACATGATGAAGTGTATTTCAAGGGGGACCTAACGTTATTCAAAACAAATGACTATGTTTTTTTATATGCAAAATAATTACAAATAAAATAGTTGAGGTTTAGAACCACTTTGGTTGTACACAACACAAACTATGACTAACATAACTGTTTTTATCACACATTCAATCAATCGCAACAGGACTGTTCAGTTTGTCTTTGAGGACTTACATTGGGCAGTCTAGCTCAGGAGTGCCCATTAGGTCGATCACGAGCTACCGGTCGATGGCGGAGGGTGTGTCAGTCGATCGCCAGCCAGGTATTAAAAAAATAGTCCTAAAAATTAGCGGTCATAAATATTCACTGTGAAATCACTTTTGTCACTTGATTGACATTCACGGCACCCGAGGGTCTTCTGAGAAGACTCTGGCTGCTGCGAGCTCATTATTAAGAAAAAATGACCGACAGGAAGGCGAGAAACACTTTTTATTTCATCAGACTCTCCGCCGTACATGCCGTCAAAACTCTAAAGACGGACTGCACAGTTCCTGTCTTCACAATAAAAGCGCTGCTTCATCCTGCCTGCGCTAACAAAATAAGTCTCAGAAAACAAGCGTGCACAAGCTAGCAAGCTACGGATTTTGCCGCCAATGTATTTCTTGTAAAGTGTATAAAAAGGAGTATGGAAGCTGGACAAATAAGATGACAAAAACCAACCACTTTCATGTGGTTTCGGACAGAAAGGAGGACTTTTTTTCTCCTGCATTAGAAAATGTGGACGTTATCAGCACTACTGTCTGATTCCAATCAATGCAAGTCATCAGAATCAGGTAATACACCAACTTATATTCTTGTCTTCATGAAAGAAAGGAATCTATGTGTTAAACATGCTTGTATTATCATTAAACACCTTTAACTTGTTAACAAAAACGTCTCATTCATAAATAAATAAATATAAATTATATACAGTATATGAATGAGGTAGATCCCCTCGACTTGGTCAATTGAAAAGAAGCTCGCCTGCAGAAAAAATGTGAGCACCCCTGGTCTAGCCTAAATCTGACTAATCTTAGTCTCGACTAGATCTGGCCAATCTAAGTCTGAGCATAAACTGATGAAGCCAGCTCGGATAAGAGGTGAAACGTCTTCTAAGACAAACGGATTAGTCCATTTGTGATTGATTGAATGTCCTGAGAATACAATGACCATATATAGATATATCCTGTCTCAGTGGCAGAAAGTTTGTTTTCATTGCGTTCCTTCTCTATGTCTTCTTCCACGACAACTAGTCCTCGCCTGTTCTGAGTTGTATTTATTGTAACCTTTTTTTGTTCTTTGCCACTCCTGCCTTCTCTGTTCTACCATCACACATGCTGATCTTTCATTGACACTCAACCCAGAAAACCACATACTCCACCAAATAATCAGTAAAACATTACAGTCACCACTCGTGCTCTGAATTTTGCAGCTTCACTCTATCATGGTTGTATTTTTCGTAAAGCAAATTTTATGTATTTTTATGTGTGTTATAGTACAGTATTTGTCTCATTTTCTATTATGTTGTGGTGCTGACAATAGATATCCACCAAGGAGGACTTCTGTTTTTGAGTTAAAGGAAACTTGCGTTTCCATGCCAATGTATCCATTGTTTAAGTGTCTGTTTTTGGTGGTGAGTAAAACTGTTACATTTTTTACTACTGCCTCATCAATAACACATTTCCACATTGGTGAGCTTTTTGACGCGAGCGATATTAAAAGAGATGATGTGAGACTTACCAGTACTGGGGCGCTACTTAATGCTAACAACAATGCTATCAGCAGTTGTCCAGGCAGTGCTAAGTGGAGATGAACTCTGTTGATGCACTTTATCTTCAACATTATCAGCTCCAGGTGACATTGGTGAGTCTTTAGCTTAAGCGATGTGGAATGACAACATTGGAGACACAATGCCAACAACACGGAATTCTAACAACACAGCTAATGGCTGAAGTTGACCAACAACTTATGCCCTCGTTGGAATTACCCAGGATGTGATTAAGTATTTCCACGTCGTGGTCGTGTTTTAGTGGCTCGGCTACTGGTGTGTACTGCAATCTACAGTACAACACACTAACGGTTACTTTTAAATGACTACCGTAATTTCCGGACTATAAGCCGCACCTGACTATAAGCCGCACCAGCTAAATTTAGGGGAAAATACAGATTGCTCCATATATAAGCCGCACCCGACTATAAGCCGCAGGGTTTTGATGTGTAATTACCGTAGTATATAGGGGTTCCTGGTACCACGGAGGGGATTGTCGGGACAGAGATGACTGTTTGGGAACGCAAAGCGTCCCATTTATTAACTATAAATCTTTCAATCATTCAATCAAACTTTCACATCTTTGACATGGCGAACAGCATTCGTGCAGAGTACAAATAATACAACGGTGCAAAGTAATACAAAGTGCTCGCATGTACGTTATCAAAATAACCAGCCTACCGGTATATGAAAAGTCAGTCTTTAATCATTGTGTCATCGTCTTCCTCCTGCGTACTAAAACCACCGAAATCCTCTTCGTCGGTGTCGGAGAAGAACAGGCCGTAAATAAGCCGCACCCTTGTATAAGCCGCAGGGACCAGAACGAGGGGAAAAAGTAGCGGCTTATAGTCCGGAAATTACGGTATATGGGTGTTATTTCATATTTAGAAGGATATAACTATGTTGAAAAAAAAAAATTATTTAGAAGGTTGTAAACCGTTTTGTATACTCGAAAATATTAGATTTATTGATAATGATCGGACTTTTCGTAAATTTGTTTGCCACGGTCAGGCCTGCAACCAACCACGATAAGCGAGGGTCGACTGTTCTAATTATGTTTGTTATATTAATGGACGGCGGAAAAGATCATCAGGACTCCTCTTCAGACTCCTCCCACCCCCACCAAGGACTGTTTTCACTTCTGGACTCTAGAAAGAGGTTCCGCAGCCTCCGAAGCAGAACCTCCAGGTTCTCTAACAGCTTCTTCCCTCAAGCCGTAAGACTCTTGAACGCATCATAATTAAATTATCCCCTCAACTCCCCCCAAAATGGATTAACTTGCTGGAATAAAAAAGACAATATAACATACATCCATAAGCGTGGACGCATGTGAAAAAGTGCAATATATTTATCTGTACAGTAATCTATTTATTTACGGTATTTATACATATTTATTTATGTTATACACTACCATTCAAAAGTTTGGGGTCACCCAAACAATTTTGTGGACTAGCCTTCATTTCTAAGAACAAGAATAGACTGTTGAGTTTCAGATGAAAGTTCTCTTTTTCTGGCCATTTTGAGCGTTTAATTGACCCCACAAATGTGATGCTCCAGAAACTCAATCTGCTCAAAGGAAGGTCAGTTTTGTAGCTTCTGTAACGAGCTAAACGGTTTTCAGATGTGTGATTGCACAAGGGTTTTCTAATCATCAATTAGCATTCTGAGCCAATGAGCAAACCATTGTACCATTAGAACACTGGAGTGATAGTTGCTGGAAATGGGCCTCTATACACCTATGTAGATATTGCACCAAAAACCAGACATTTGCATCTAGTATAGTCATTTACCATATTAGCAATGTATAGAGTGTATTTCTTTAAAGTTAAGACTAGTTTAAAGTTATCTTCATTGAAAAGTACAGTGCTTTTCCTTAAAAAATAAGGACATTTCAATGTGACCCCAAACTTTTGAACGGTAGTGTATATATATTTATATATTATTTATATATATTTATTTATATATACATGCACCTTATTGCTTTTTTATCCTGCACTACCATGAGCTTATGTAACGAAATTTCGTTCTTATCTGTGCTGTAAAGTTCAAATTTGAATGACAATAAAAAGGAAGTCTAAGTCTAAGTCTAATGCACTTTGTGAATTAGGGTTTCAAAATAATGCTGCTGCAAGTCTCTTGCAATCTGTCATGCACTTACGCCCTCCACTCGATGGTAGGGTCCAGTCGATTCCTCCAGGTCGAGTAGAGCCCCGTTGAGGGCCCAGGTGAAGGTCAGATCCATGGTAGGATCATGGGAGGCGTGACACTGCAGAGTTACATTCTCGCCCTGATTGATGTCAGCGTTGGAGGGAGCCAGTGTGATCTTGGTGGCGTCTGTTTGGGCAACATCACAAGTAACACTTATAGCGCTGAAGGAGACGAATAAAACAAACTTCAAGCGCGTAAAAAAACCCTTAAACGCAAATGGGGGAATAATTAATAATTGTGATAATAATCGTTATTTTAATATTGTAAAATATATATATTTTTTGGGCATAATTTGCAGTCCTACTTCAAATATGTTGTATTGTCAATTCCTTCAAACATGCAAGACATAATCCACCTCTGCCTACAGGCAGACCTGCTCGCACCCTTATTGTCTTTCTCCGGGGTTCATTTAGGAAAAAAAAAATTCTGTTGTTACCCCTCTGTGTCTCCTGTGGCCGTTCTTACCACCACTCCCTTTTGTTACCATTTTTGCTGGTTTTAAACCGTCTGGCTTGCTTTTGGTTGGTGGACATTTTCTATTCATTATGCTTTCTTTCAGACTTTGTCTGCTTTTGTGGCTTTTAGTTTGACTTTTGCACAAGCTTCTTGCTACTCTTCTTGTTCAAATGAGCCTTGAATATACAGTATCATAATGATTTGGACTCCATGGGGGCCTGTGATGATGTTCCTCTTATAAATGTTACAATGGTATGTCTATGTGTCAAATCATAAAGGTAATGCATTCGGGCATGAACTTGAACGCAGTTTTGAATGCCAGCCTACTCCCTCTCTGCTGAGCAGACTCTGCAGCGTCACATGTCATTCCTTCTCATTTCATGCTGTACTGCCTGCTCTGATTGCTACTAAATAAGTACTTCCGTGTTTATTTGTAAGGATATTTTACACATGACTGGATCAGTATGAAGATTGATGAGTATTATGTTCATCTAATCTTGGCATGCGTACAATAACACCGACATGCGACATGCAGTGACATAAATGCTGGTAAAAGCAATTTTTTTCCTAATATGCGGCACCAGGTGTACCTATTGTTTTGACTGATGAATCTATATAATGTTATTTGCAAGCTGAAGAGAACGTCTCCACACACAAACTGCAGACTGACTCAAGAGAGGGTTATAAATATGACTGAGGAGCAAAATTTACCCCAAAGCATATCCAATACGGCAGCACGGTGGAAGAGGGGTTAGTGCGTCTGCCTCACAATACGAAGGTCCTGAGTAGTCGTGAGTTCAATCCCGGCCTCTGGATCTTTCTGTGTGGAGTTTGCATGTTCTCCCCGTGACTGCGTGGGTTCCCTCCGGGTACTCCGGCTTCCTCCCACCTCCAAAGACATGCACCTGGGGATAGGTTGATTGGCAACACTAAATTGGCCCTAGTGTGTGAATGTGAGTGTGAATGTTGTCTGTCTATCTGTGTTGGCCCTGCGATGAGGTGGCGACTTGTCCAGGGTGTACCCCGCCTTCCGCCTGATTGTAGCTGAGATAGGCTCCGGCGCCCCCCGCGACCCCGAAGGGAATAAGCGGTAGAAAATGGATGGATGGATGGGCATATCCAATACATTTTATCTAGACCACCAGCCTTTCTGGGTGTTGTTGGTAAATGGATTTGGCTTTGCATAGTAGAGTTTTAACTTGCACTTACAGATGTAGCAACAAACTGTAGTTACTAACAGTGGTTTTCTGAAGTGTTCTTGAGCCCATGTGTTGATATCCTTTACACACTGATGTCGGTTTTTGAAGCAGTAGCGCCTGAGGGATTGAAGGTTCGTAATATCATCGCTTACGTAAAGTGATTTCTCCAGATTCTCTGAACCTTTTGATGATATTACGGACCGTAGATGGTGAAATCCCTAAATTCCTTGCAATAGCTCGTTGAGAAATGTTTTTAAACTGTTGGACAATTTGCTCACACATTTGTTCACAAATTGGTGACCCTCGACCCATACTTGTTTGTAAATGATTAAGCATTTTATGTAAACTGCTTTTATACCCAATCATGGCACGCACCTATTCCCAATTAGCCTGTTCACCTGTGGGATGTTCTAAATAAGTGTTTCATGAGCATTCCTCAACTTTCTCAGTCTTTTTTGCCACTTGTGCCAGCTTTTTTGAAACATGTTGCAGGCATCCAATTCCAAATGAGCTAATATTTGCAAAAAATATCAACGTTTTCCAGTTCGAACGTTAAGTATCTTGTCTTTGCAGTTTATTCAATTGAATATAAGTTGAAAAGGATTTGCAAATCATTGTATTCTATTTTTATTTACCATTTACACAACATGCCAACTTCACTTGTGTTGGGTTTTGTAAATTAAGATTACTCTTTAATAAAGACCTGGTTATTTTTCATCACCCCAGTGCCTGGCATTCTGGGTTCCAACTTACACACCACGCACCAGTACCAATCATTTTACCAGCTACTTCTTCTGCCAACATGGCGATGAAACAAAATAGTCACGTGACATACGAATTTCACGCCAAAACCAACCTAGATCAGTATTAAGATGGATGAGCCGCTAAATCCAAAAACGTGCAATTGCAACGTTACAATTTGGTTTGAGAAAACAAAGGAAAAAGGTAGGACAAAGTATTATGTTCATCTAACCTTGGCATTCCTACAATAACACCAACATGCGACATGCAGTGACATAAATGCTGGTAAAAGCAATTTTTTTTTAATGCGGCACCAGATGCACCTAATGTTTCGACTGGTGAATCTATATAATTTTTATGAAATTTATTTTCAACTGTGTCTGAAAAAAAAATAGCGATCACAAGGAAGTGTTTTAAATGTAGATTACGGTTTAAAAAAGACCTTTTTCGTCACGCCAGTGCCTGGCATCCTGGGTTCCAACTTACACACTACGCACCAGTACCAATCATTTTACCTGCTACTTCTTATGCCAACATGGTAATGAAACAAAATAGTCACGTGACATACGAATTTCACACCAAAACCAAAGAAACGAGGAAAGATAGCATCCTACGTATTAGATAGATTACAGTGAAAATGGTTTGTTGTATACAAATGGACTTTGCTAAATATGATCATAACTAAAATATGTAAACATGTACATATGCATACATACACTCATGCATATAATCACGTTTCATCAAACATATATTAACGTTGTTGCCCTAGGGGAAACTGGGTAACACATGGCACACTGACAAACCTTAACCTAGTTCTACTATAACAATCTACAAGGTTAATACAGTTCGCTTCTCTTTTTTCATCTCCATTTATCTGCATTCTTTTGTATTTTAAGTTATCATTACATATATGTATTGTTGCATTTGAAACAATTCCATTGTTGATAATAGAGGTAATTATTGTTATTATTCATTATCTATAGTGCTATTTCTATTGGTATTTGTATTCCTCCAATTTGTAGTGTAATAATGCTCATTGTCATTTCTGTGTTATTATTATTTATTTCACTAACTGCTTCTTTGCTATCACTTTTACCATTAAATGTGGACATATCCTATTTTCTGATGCCGTTATGTTGTTGTTATTGTTGGGTTTGTTGTTTTCTCTTTGTCTTATCCCCTTCCTGTCCCCACAATTTCCCCCTCTGTCTTCCTTTTTTTCTCTTTCTATCCCCTCCTGCTCCGGCCCGGCTGCATCAAATAATAATATAAATCCATTTAATAAAGTCAAATACAAATAAGGCAACAAGAGAAGTATCCCGCACTTTTCTTTTGTAAAGTAAATCTGTACAGCCGATATGGGCATCTACATCTACTATATGATTTGCTTGAGTAGCTGGACAGGACAAAAATAAATAAATAAAAAAATGTAAAAATGTGTATTTTCTGCAGTGCGTATACTATACCTCTGACAGACAGGTGTCCTGTGCTGTTTGCTTTGCCCAGGTAGTTCTCAGCGAAGCAAGTGTATTTGCCTTCATCTGCTCTGCTGATATTCGTAATCCACAAGATACCATCTGGAGTCACTGTCAGCCTGTGCAGACGTTGGACATGTGTCACAAACATATAACAAATTATAAATGTAGTAGAATTGTTCAAACATAGTCTATATATATTGTGTATATTTAGTAGAATGGTGAATACTTAGTTTATAGATTGTTTGTACATTTTGTAGAACATACATTTATGGGGTCAAAATGAGTTTTAGAAAATGTTCCTGAAAGTGTGGTTCCTGCATGAACGTTACACTCACACGTTATGAAAGTCAATCAGGGATTCCACAATGTTGCGATCGCACTACTTCACACAAATTCAACCAATCCCCGTAACTTTTTTGCCAATATTCGTCAATTTTGGCCAATCAAAGAACTCAGGACTCAAACGCAACATGTTGGCCTAACCAATTGAATGTCTCCCTTTCCAGAGAACTTGGTGTGTACTGTAATGAGAATTTTATCATCGTCTCTCATTTACCAATAAACTCACAGATATCGAACACTCTCCACAGTTATCCAATGTTCCCACCTGGTAAAGTGCAGGTAAACTACGTGAAATGGACTGGTCACATGAGTAAACCTGCCATCAGATAAAATACACTGTTGGTTTAGAGACATAGTGAAGTCTCTTGTTAGTCATCCACTCTTTTTGTCTCTGTGAGTGGGGACAAGGCTGCTAGCATATATGTACAAAAGTTGAGAGTTTTAACCATAGACATCGTTTAAGTAGACGCAGCATCGAGCGCTACTGCCTACTGGCGCTGACGAGACGTGGGCCCGCCATTATTGGAGTGGTGATCCGCTCCACTCAGTGCAATTCATTTGGCAGGAGCAATGAACTGTCAGCGCATTTCATTCATTTTACGTCACTGAATACCACTGATTTTCACTTGTTTTTTTGTCATACGTGTAGCTATGATAAAGGACACATGTTTTGGCGTGTTTTGTTATTCATAGTTTGCTTAACAGTAATAGAATATTCTTATGTGCTATAGGTGACCAGACGTCCGAGAAGGGGGAAAAAACGGTCAGCTATTTTTAAGTTGAAGAAACAATATGATAAGGTTATATATACTTGCGTGTATCCTACATAAACAATGTATGAATACATTAGATATCTATATATCTTAGGGACCTATAGACTGTATCTCTGTTGCTGCAGCAGCAGAGAGTTTATTCTGTCTTGACACTTTGTATTGATATTTTGTATTACATTCTTTCCTTCTCAGTGGCCTAGTGGTTAGAGTGTCCGCCCTGAGATCGGTAGGTTGGAGTTCAAATCCCAGCCGAGTCATACCAAAGACTATAAAAATGGGACCCATAACCTCCCTGCTTGGCACTCAGCAACAAAGGGTTGGAGTTGGGGGTTAAATCACCAAAATGATTCCCGGGCGCGGCGCCGCTGCTGCCCACTGCTCCCCAAGGGGATGGGACAAATGCAGAGGACAAATTTCACCACATCTAGTGTGTGTGTGACAATCATTGGTACTTTAATATTAATCTTAAATGATAATGTTTACAGTGATTGTTTTACATGCATTTTTTATGTATGTCGCTTTGGATAAAAGTCCCACACATTTCATGAAGGTGGGCTACACAAAATTGGGTTGGAAAGCCAGACTAAATTTAGACTTGTATAATACTGTATAGCCACTGTCCATCTGATTGTCTAGTTAGCTAACATATATTACCACCCCCCCACCCCTACACAATCTGGACTGTGGTCCTAACTTTTACCCCTGTTGACTTTTACAATCTTTATCTTCATAATTTATTTCAACTTTATGTTATTCAAGTATGACATTTTTAAATGTAGTTAATTTAACTGACAAGCAATTCTATTATGGTCATACGCTTGTTTGCTAGCGGCTACGATTTCAGTACTATTGAAGATCTTTGCTCCTTCTCAACTCTGTGGTAATATCTTTTTCACAAAATACAACCAATAGTACGTTAATGTTAAAATGTACTTGTTAAAAGTAATCCCCCGATTCCTATTTTCAACAGTCCGCTCATTTGAGCAGGAAAACACTTTGTTTTCTACCTGTCAACTGTCAGTTTAGCATCTTTGTTTTCTACCTGTCAACTGTCAGTTTAGGCTGCTCGCCGGCTCCTCATCACCACTTGAAGATGGCGGCCGAATTTCTCGCGTCACAGCAGCCAATGCTGTGTCTACTTATAAGATGTCTATGGTTGTAACGTAATGTAAGGTGATAGCCTACAATATTATCAGCTGTTCCTTATCCCACTTCTGAAAATTCCTGAAAGTTTAATCAAAATACACCCAGGCCTTTTTGAGTTATGTTGAAAACTGATTAGGTAACTGGCGACAACGATTACATGACCGACTTGTCAGAAATAAAACATTTTATGAGGTTTTCAAAAATAAAGATTGTGTCTACTCCTGTGGAAAGAGACTTCATAATGTTTTTATTCAATTTCAAAGGTTCAATATTTATACCCTGGTTTAAAAAAACCCGTAGAGAAATGATATTAAAGAAGGGGTGACAAACTAATTTGAGCTCAGGGGCCGCATCGAGGAAAATCTATTCCCACGAGGGCCGGGCGGGTAAAATAATGGCATAATAACTTAAAAATACAACTATGACAACTTCCGATAGTTTTCTTTGTTTTACTTCGGCCCAAAATGGAACATGCACATTCTGAAAATTTACATATCGCAAATAATCCTCTTGACAACAAATTAGTTGAAAATTCTGAGAAAAAAATCTGTGCAGTTTCAAAAACACCATGAAGAACACAACGAATTTAGACTTAATCTCAGTGTCTCTACAAAGCAATTAAACTTTAAGTCACAGACCATCTAGGATTGAACAAAAAACAAAGCATAAATAAAAACTCTTTTATGTATCAACTATCTCATTTGTCATTTCCACATATTAATTTTGTGCTTACAAACCATACAAACTGAGGTAGAAACTAATCAAGAGGGTTGAGTTACTCCCTGCCTTCTAGGCATCACTGTGTATTGATAGAAAAATAAAAGCTGTGCAATGTGTGAACATTTTCAACAAACCAACAATAAAAACTTAAGAGACTGACAGTATTGCAGTAAATCACACACTGTTCACTTTCTTAAAATTTGCACAGAAAACATTATATGTTACAGAACTATATCAATGTGCAGTGTCTCATGCAGCATTTTAAGTGGGGTTACCAATTGTTTATTTTACTCCCGTTTGTTTTACGTTGGGCCGAGGGGGAGGAGTTGCAGCCTCGCTTTAGCGTGTACCTCTTTCTTAGTGTACTTGTATATTTGCTTGCGTAACATAAATACTATTGAGACATCTGGTGGACAAATTTAGAACAGCAGTTTCTTTAATTTAAAAATACATCTTAAATTTTACACTTAGCAAACTCGTCTCGCGGGCCGCATTGACCCTGTTCGCGGGCCTGATCTCCCCCCTGATTTAAAAAAGAATAATGTAGAAGATTAGAATTGTAATACAAAAAGAGAGCCTTCATTCAAATCATGCAACCTTTCTTGAAACTGCCTATGGAATTAGAATAAAAAATAGTTAGCAACCAGAATTAAAAATAGTAATAAAAATTAGAACCAGAATCATTCCAATTCAATTGATGCCCAACCATTATAAGTACCTGCTACTGTTGGTGAGCAGCTCTGTCCCGCGACTCCAGAACAGGCTGGGCTTTGGGGCAGCTCGAGGGCGACACTCGATCATCACTTGTCCCCCTCTAGCCGCAGGGATCAGTTTCCGCACAGGGTTTAACCTAAAGTCTGGGGCCTGAACTGGAGTAGGGACAAGGTGCAAAATGAAGTTGATCTTACATGTTTCTTTCTGACATTTGATTTGGTTGACAGCTGACTTCATCCTACCTTGAACTCTGAGCTCAGCAGTGGAGTAGATGGTCCCATGCTTGTTCTCAGACACACACTGGTACATCCCGGAATCTTCCAGGGCGAGGTTGCTGATCTTGAGCTGAGCTCCATTCACTTGTACTCTTTCCTGGGGAGTTCACGGGTTCGAAGGTAGAGACACAGCAAGAGTGTTAAGGGGGCATACTTAGTGAAAAGAAACAATTATGTTCTTTCCACACATTGGAAATGCAAGTACAGTGGTATCTCAACAAGTATTTTTAGCAACCAACTGTCTCTTGACTTTTTGTCATGCTTGAAGTTGCGAACATAATTTGAGTTATGGGCCTCTCCACTGTCAGTTGAACTAGTGACTGTCCAAGGATCGACACAATCCTCCCCTCCAACTGAGAAAGTTAGTGCAAAGGAGAAGAAGCGGATGACTGGATCAGAGGAACATGTCCTATCTGTTAGCCGACTCGTCGAGTCCCTGTAGCCACAACCTTTCAAAGGATGGATATTTATCCATGAAAATAAGGATAAGCTGCCAAGGCTGTTTGACATGTTTCAGTTTTTTCGGTCTCCTGACTTTACAAACCGAACGATGAAGCATTACCAGTAACTTGAGGGTTGCAGGTTCACTCCCCGCCTCTTGCCATCCAAATCATTGTCGTTGTGTCCTTGGGCAGGACACTTCACCCTTGCCCCGAGTGCCGCTCACACTGGTGAATGAATGATGGGTGGTGGTCGGAGGGGCCGTAGGCGCAAACTGGCAGCCACGCTTCCGTCAGTCTACCCCAGGGCAGCTGTGGCTACAAATGTAGCTTACCACCACCACCAGGTGTGAATGTGGAGTGAATGATTGGTTCTCACTTCTCTGTGAGCACTTTGAGTATCTAATAGAAAAGCGCTATATAAATATAATAATAATAATACCTGGGATTAATATAGCGCTTTTCTAAGTACCCAAAGTCGCTTTACATGTTAAAAACCCATCATTCATTCACACCTGGTGGTGGTAAGCTACTACTAACTAAATATAAACCATTATTATTACCTTAGGTACACAAACTTACTGTCAACTCTGCCCTCTCTGGTACATTACTAAAATGGTAGGACCGGTACTTTTCAGAGGCGGTATAGTACCGAATATGATTCATTAGTATCGTGATACTATACTAATACCGGGATATCGTACCACCCTAGTTCTAACTTATATCTGTCAGTAAACTCCATATGAAAGCACTAAAAACTACACCATTGCTGACGGGGAGAAAACGCAGTTGAAGTGGAGGCACGTAAATAAGACCCACAAAACGGCACATCCTAAAGAGACGGTCAGAAAGCGGCTTAAAAATGGTCTGTAAAACATAATCTATGAAACATTTGACCAAAACACCACCATTACATGTTATGTAGACCACAAGTAAGTGTTTTAAATGTATGACAAAGGTACCACTGTATTATTATTATTATTATTATCACTACAACTAGTGAGTGTGCCATACATATACTGAGGCATAATTTAGCCATCAGCAGTTACAGGACCAAAACACACCTGTGTAGTGAGAGGCTGCCCATTACGCAGCCAACCAATGGAAGGTCTTGGTTTACCAGAAGCCACACAAACCCATTGAAGCTCTGAACTGATCTCCACTTCCGAGTCGCTCATCACCTGCAACCACTCTGGCTGAGCTGGAGAGAAAAACGTGACACGGACAATAGAGTTGCAAGAGGAAGAAAACAGAGCAAAACGTGAGTGCAAAGAAAAGCCGATTAAAAAGACCTTGCACGCTGATGCGGCCCTGGTACACATCAACTCCCTGCGAGTTGGAGGCTTCACACTCGTAGACGCCTTCATCGTCAAAAGAAAGGTCTGGCAGGATGAGAGTGGGACTAATAGCACTAGATCCTGCCTTGGACGGCATTAGTCCATCCACCTTTCGCCATCGCAGTTTTGGGACAGGACTACAAGAGGAAATATAAAAAGATTAAATAATTAATACTGTCACATGTTTTTCTAATTGATGCACACTGGTGTGACTTGTTACTGCTGTTGTACTGGATATTGACTATTAAGGTAAATCTAAGTATATAGGAATGATCTAGTCATGTATATTTATCTCCAAACCCCGAAAACCAGTGAAGTTGGCACATTGTGTAATTCGTAAATAAAAACAGAATACAATGATTTGCAAATCCTTTTCAACTTATATTCAACTGACTAGACTGCAAAGACAAGATATTTAATGTTTGAACTGAGAAACTTAATTTTCTTTTGCAAATAATCATTAACTTAGAATTTAATGGCAGCAAAAGATTGCAAAAAAAATGGCACAGGGGCATTTTTACCACTGTGTTACATGGCCTTTCCTTTTAACAACACTCAGTAAACGTTTGTGAACTGAGGAGACCAATTTTTTAAGCTTTTCAGTTGGAATTCTTGCTTGATGTACAGCTTAAGTTGTTCAACAGTCCGGGGTCTCCATTGTGGCATTTTAGGCTTCATATTGCGCCACACATTTTCAACTGGAGACAGGTCTGGACTACAGGCAGGCCAGTCTAGTGCCCGCACTCTTTTACTATGAAGCCACGCTGTTGTAACATGTGGCTTGGCATTGTCTTGCTGAAATAAGCAGAGGCGTCCATAATAACGTTGCTTGGATGGCAACATATGTTGCTCCAAAACTTGTATGTACCTTTCAGTATTAATGGTGCCTTCACAGATGTGTAAATTACCCATGCCTTGGGCACTAATACACCCCCGTACAATCAAAGATGCTGGCTTTTGAACTTTGCGCCTAGAACAATGCGGATGGTTCTTTCCTTCTTTGTTCCGGAGGACACGATGTCCACAGTTTCCAAAAACAATTTGAAATGTGGACTCGTCAGACCACAGAACACTTTTCCACTTTGCATCAGTCCATCTTAGATGAGCTCGGGCCCAGCGAAGCCGGCGGCGTTTCTGGGTGTTGTTGATAAATGGCTTTGGCTTTGCATAGTATAGTTTAAACTTGCACTTACAGATGTAGTGACGAACTGTAGTTACTGACAGTGGTTTTCTGAAGTGTTCCTGAGCCCATGTGGTGATGTCCTTTACACACTGATGTCGCTTTTTGATGCATTACCGCCTGAGGGATCGAAGGTCCGTAATATAATCGCTTACGTGCAGTGATTTCTCCAGATTCTCTAAACCTTTTGATGATATTACGGACCGTAGATGGTGAAATCCCTAAATTCCTTGCAATGGCTCGTTGAGAAATGTTGTTCTTAAACTGTTGGACAATTTGCTCACACATTTGTTTACAAAGTGGTGACCCTCGCCCCATCCTTGTTTGTGAATGACTGAGCATTTCATGGAAGCCGCTTTTATACCCAATCATGGCGCCCACCTGTTCCCAATTAGCCTGTTCATCTGTGGGATGTTCCAAATAAGTGTTTGATGAGCATTCCTCAACTTTCTCAGTCTTTTTTGCCGCTTATGCCAGCTTTTTTGAAACATGTTGAAGGCGTTAAATTCCAAATGAGCTAATATTTGCTAAAAATAACAAAGTTCGAACGTTAAATATCTTGTCTTTGCAGTCTATTCAATTGAATATAAGTTGAAAAGGATTTGCAAATCACAGGCGGTAAAAAAAGGGATGGATGGATGTATTCTGTTTTTATTTACGATTTACACAACGTGCCAACTTCACTGGTTTGGGGGTTTTGTATCTTTTGTATTCTGTGACATTCTTTTGTAGACAACCTTAGTTGATAAAAGATGGAGGACAAGGGTTTAAAAGACACTTACTTCCCATAGGCAAAGCACTCCAGCTGGGCGGTGTGTCCTGCTAGCACGTAGGTCTCTGCAGGAAAGCGAACTTTGATGTTTGGAGCAGACTTCCTTTGATTGACTGAAAACAAAAAGTTTTACATGATATGATTGGCTTTCAGTAATTATATACAGCGTGGTGTAAAATTCTGCAAAATATGTTGCCTCACAAATATTTCTAATAATGCACACTATGATATGTATTCAAAAAAGAACACCACTGTTTTATAGACTCCCCGTATATCAAAACAAACAATACTTCGCTTACAAATATGCTCATCAATAACAACAATATTCAACTATTTTATGTTCTAAAAAGAACAGCGGTGGCACGCAGCTTTCAAGTATAAAAAACAAACAATATTGTAACTATTATTCTTTCAGTATTGGTGTTGTTTATTTTATCCCTACAATGTACCATAAAAAAGAGGTGCAATCGGCAAATGACCCCCAGGTCACACTTTGACTTCCTGGAGAAATAAGTAAAGCAGTGGTGTTCAAAGTGTTGCTAAGCGACAGAAGAGTGTCTCTAAGTTGTGTTTTCTACTGTAGCATTTATGAAAGTGATAAAGATAGGGTTGCACGCTTCTGCAGGTTTTCTGCACAATCCCTGGGCTTGTGGTAGCGGATCTCTCCTCTCTCACGTGGCAATTACTTTCGTGATCGCTTGTATTTGATTAGCAATTAAATGCATGATGCACGATACACCTCTCTTTCACTTTTAATATGTTCCTCTACTCGCTAAATATAGCAACAAAGTGGCTAAAGTGCATCAAATATATTTTTTGCTACGTCTTTGGCCCCTTCTACACTCAGGTTATCCAGGCTATATCCTAACTAGCCTTATCCTTGTCCACACACACACGATGCCACCGTTTAAAACCCCCTGCCCCCTTTGTCCGCCGGCGCAACGCGACCTAGTACGCATGCGCGGAAAAAAATGCGCGCGTCATAGTTACCTCTGGCCTGGAAGTGTATCCTTACCCTGTGTTTCAATGTAAACTATTGCCACATTTCTCTTAACAGTAAACCTTGCTTGCATCACCATCAGCAGCTGTTAGAGTAGCCCTATTGTAGTGAATCACACCTGAGCCATCATACATGAATCAGGACGTGTGTAAGTAGACAATGTGATAAAGAACATTTTACAACAATCAATCTAGGGATCTAGATATCTGGTCAGGACACTGTGCTTGTAGGCTGAAATTGGCGGTCGTACTTGACAGCTGCAACCATTTCATGGCTTCACAATAGTTATGAGTACAAAACTAGACGTTGAGTAATCGCTTGACATAGTAGCTGAGTAGAATCACAGCTGACCTGGACATTCGAAAGTTCTCAAAGTTCACAACACAATCGTTGACAAACATATCCCACCAGGCTGCCGTTCTTCCAGGCTTTATCCAAAACCGTCGCTCAACATTGCTATGCTGAGATGTGTTGTATCCCAAATAGCTGCAATCGCGCGTTTCCTTCTCTTAAGGTATTCATGTGTGATTTCCACAAGCGTCTGTTATGAAGCTGGCTGTGGCACGGTCTTTCTGACGTCAATTCCTGTGTGGGGCGCGGTCTTTTTGGCGTCACTTCCTCTCAGAACTCAGTTTGTAAACGATCGATGAGTCCATACAAAACTAAGAGCCGGAGATTCAAGAAATACACGGCGCAAAATTATCCAAGGAGGGGCACCTTAAACGATGGTTTAGTGTGGCTGACACGGGGCTTAGGCTAAATAATTATTCGTTTAAGGAGTTATCTGGCTTAATGTAGACAAACCAGGCGCGTTTGAGGTGTGTTGGGAAGCAGAATTGCACCACACCTATGGTTATGCTACACTGACACACTTCCATTATTTGTTTATGATAAAGGGTGAACCGAAAGCGCCAAATTTTGCGTTCATTACAGGCTTTCACAACTAAATAAATATATACAGAAACACTGGATATCTTTTTTTAAGACCGCAGGCGCAGCTCGCCGAGGAAAAAGTGTTGTGTAGTATTCGGTACCAACGATACTAAAAAAATAAGGTTTTGATTAGGGATGTCCGATAATATCGGAATACCGATATTATCGGCCGATAAATGCTTTAAAATGTAATATCGGAAATTATCGGTATCGGTTTCAAAATTATCGGTATCGGTTTCAAAAAGTGAAATTTATGACTTTTTAAAACGCAGCTGTGTACACGGACGTGGGGAGAAGTACAGAGCGCCAATAAACTTTGAAGGCGCTGCCTTTGCGTGCCAGCCCAGTCACATAATATCTACGGCTTTTCACACACTCACAAGGGAATGCAAGGCATAGATGGTCAACAGCCATACAGGTCACACTGAGGGTGCCCGTATAAACAACTTTAACACTGTTACAAATATGCGCCACACTGTGAACCTGCACCAAACAAGAATGACAAACACATTTCGGGAGAACATCCGCACCGTAACACAACATAAACACAACAGAACAAATACCCAGAACCCCTTGCAGCACTAACTCTTCCGGGACGCTACAATATACCCCCCCACCCACCCCCCACCCCTCCTCAACCCTCCCCGCCCACCCAACCCCGCCCACCTCAACCTCCTAATGCTCAGTCAAGGAGAGCATGTCCCAAATTCCAAGCTGCTGTTTTGAGGCATGTTAAAAAAAATAATGCACTTTGTGACTTCAATAAAAAATATGGCAGCGCCATGTTGGCATTTTTTTCCATAACTTGAGTTGAAGATGTTCTCTTATTTTGGAAAACCTTGTTACATTGTTTAATGCAGGGGTCACCAACGCGGTGCCCGCGGGCACCAGGTCGCCCGTAAGGACCAGATGAGTCGCCCGCATGCCTGTTCTAAAAAAAAATAAAAAAAATAAAAAAAAAATATTTAATTTTTTTTTTTTTTTAATTAAATCTACATAGAAAAAACACAAGATACACTTTCAATCAGTGCATCAACCCAAACAACCTCCCCCATGCACACTCATCCACACCCACTCACACAAAAGGGGTTATTTCTTTCTGCTACCAATATTCTGGTTCCCAGAACATAGACAACACATCTGCAAGGGACACAGTCCCTGAAGCACACATGATTGTATAGGCTGCTGGTCCACTAACATTTTCATTAATTACTATTTTTTATGTAATTATTTTTATATTGTTTTACTTTCTTTTTTATCCAAGAAAATGTTTTTTATTTATTTATCTTATTTTATTTTATTTTTTAAAAAAGGGCCTTATCTTCAACAGACCTGGATGTCAATGACATTAGATTTGTTTAAAGGGTTTTTTAAACCAGGCCCAGTCCAGATAATGTCCAAGTCGGACTCAGCAACACACACCTTCATTCATGTACACAGAAACAAATTAGGGAACACAACAGATTGCATATAATTTATAAACAAAATTACATTTTCAAAATAAGCATTTATGTACAGTCCAGATTATGTCCAGGTCACTCAAATTAGGGAACACAACAACAGATATCATATAATCTATAAACATAATTATACTTTCAAAATAAGCCTTTGAGGACTTCTCATCTTTTTTTTAATGTTTTTTGGCATCATTGTTGTTTTCAACCATGTAACTTTCTAAAGTTAGAAAATACTGAATAAATGTTTTAAAGAAAGTAATACTAAGTGAATATCTGTTTTTGGCCTTAAAAATAAACCTTTTACCGAGTACTATAATTAAATTGACTAAATCATGATTGTCAATGAACTCTCCTAAAATAACAGAAACCACATTAAGCTTCATAAACAAACCAATCCTTAAACACATTTTTTCAACTTCCACCCAAAACAAAGACACAATATGACAATACCAAAACAAATGCAGGGTGGATTCAGGCTCCTGACAACAAAATCGGCAATCATCTGACTCTGTCATATTCCATAATTTTAACATTTTCCCTGTGGGTAAGAAGTTATAAATAATTTTAATTTGAAAATAACGATTTTGCACATCGATAGTGGTTTTATAGATTAGTTTGAATATGGCATCCCATGGCAACGGGCAGTCAAAAAAGTCCTCCCATTTTCCATTTGTGTTGTATGAGGCAGCCTTCAAAGATTTCTTTATTAAATAAAAATTATATATTTTTCTATTTATTTTAGTTCCTTTTTGCCAACTAGAATTTCTTATTAGAGGTTTCCAACTAATAATTTAGTAGTTCCATAATTAATTATTTGTTTCCATCTTTTCCCAATTACTCCAGTTAGTAGATAACATGAAAAGCTTGAGCAAGCATCACCATACATAGCTCTAAATTCATCATACTTCATAATTTTACCAATCTCATTGATAATATCATTGACAAAAATGATTCCTCTTTCAAACATATTTTTCCAAAAGAAAGGCTTTCCATCTATTACAATATTAGATTTCATCCATATTAACTGCTGCAAAATATTGTCTCTTTTTTCTGGCACATAAAATTGAAAACACCACTATGAGTGGATTGTTTCCTTTATGAACCCCGCCATGTTTCCCAGCAGACTCTCTGGGAGGGGATCACTTGTAAAAAAGGATACAATTTCTTTTGATACAGTACATGTTTTTTGTCCAACAGGACATTTGTGTACCACTCAATGTTTAAATACATCTTTGGAACAATTGATGCTTTTAAAGACAGACACATAGCTTCAAGGTTGAGAAGTTTCAGGCCCCCATATTCATACTCTTTCTACAAAACCTTTCTTTTAATCTTTTCTGGTTTGCCGTTCCAGACAAAATCGAAGACCCTCCGCTCATAAATCTTAAAAAAGTTTTGTGATGGAGCTGGTAATGACAAAAACAAATAAATAAATTGAGGAATAATTAACGAGTTGGCAATAGACATTTTACCATACAAGGTTAGGGATTTCCCTTTCCATAGTTGCATAATTTTTTCCAGCTTTCTTAGTCGATTATCATAATTTACTGAGCCTAGATCTTCCAGATTTTCTGGGACAACAACACCAAGTATGTTAACTGGTCCATCTGTCCACAAAACAGGCACTTTGCATTCCATTCGAAAGGACGTTCCCTTTAGATTTCCGATCCTTAACATTTTACATTTATCATAATTAAGCTTAAGGCCAGATTGCTTTGAAAATATGTCCAAAAGATTAAGAAGGTTCCGCAAACAATGAGGAAAAATCTTATCTTTGTGAATCAGCCTTTTCTGACATGAACTTCATCAAGAACAAACACAGAACACGCCTCACTGATGCACATCTGCAAGACTCACTCAGAGTTGCAGTGTCAAGTTACACACCAGAGTACAACACACTAGTTAACAGCATGCAATGCCAGGCTTCCCACTAACTGACAAAGAAACAGATAACAGATTTGGTGTCCAGTTCAAAGTGTGACATGATTTAAAAATTTGAGAGTTTACTTTTGTATTTTACATGAGTTATTATTTGTACAAACATGGTGCAAAGTAATTCATGATTTGTTAAAAAATGTTAGTGGCTAGCTAGTTAAAATGGGATATTGTGATTTCACAAGACTGTCTTAGAAGTGATCATTTGAAAATGTTCAATTTGAAAAATGTGCACTTAGAGAAAATATAAAAATAAAGTGTTGCATATTGATATTTATCTGTTTCTATATATATTTATTGTGAGAAATCATTAAGATGATCAGTGTTTCCACAAAGATAAATATCATTAATTATTAATAATAACAGAGTTAAAGGTAAATTGAGCAAATTGGCTACTTCTGGCAATTTATTTAAGTGTGTATCTAACTGGTAGCCCTTCGCATTAATCAGTACCCAAGAAGTAGCCCTTGGTTTCAAAAAGGTTGGTGACCCCTGGTTTAATGCATCCAGCGGCGCATCACAACAAAATTAGGCATAATAATGTGTTAATTCCACAACTGTATATATCGGTATCGGTTGATATCGGTATCGGTAATTAAGAGTTGGACAATACTGGAATATCGGATATCGGCAAAAAAGCCATTATTGGACATCTCTAGTTTCGAAATATTTTTTTCTGCGTGTTGGTATCGACTTATTATCAAAATATCAACCCTACGAGCTCGTGTCTTACCATCAGGAAGCACATTCAGCTGGTTGGCTTTGCTGAAGGTGCTCTTGGTGCTGATGTCCATGTTGATGGTCGTGAAACAGAAGTAGCTTCCAGTGTCGTTAGGCTCTGCTTTGGCCAGATACAGGTTCCCTGTTACCTGGGATACAAACCAGCGACCGTCATCTTTCTTGATAAAGTTGGGGAACTCATTGAGGAACCAGCGGTAGGACAGAGCTATAAAGAGACATGGTTGGATCAAAAGAAAATCTCTACACACAAAAAGGGAGTATGCAAAGGATGGGCAACAGTGTAATGGGATACCTGGGTAATGCGGAGGCGGCTGGCATGCTAGGAAGGTGCCCTGGCCTTCATAAGCTGTTTGAGGACTCCTGCTGTCTGGGGGGAAGTCATGAAGGTCTAAGGTAAAGAAAGATTATAAATGATAAATGGGTTATACTTGTATAGCGCTTTTCTACCTTCAAGGTACTCAAAGCGCTTTGACGGTATTTCCACATTTACCCATTCACACACACATTCACACACTGATGGCGGGAGCTGCCATGCAAGGCGCTAACCAGCAGCCATCAGAGGCAAAGGGTGAAGTGTCTTGCCCAAGGACACAACGGACGTGACTAGGAAGGTAGAGGTGGGAATTGAACCCCAGTAACCAGCAACAAGATGACAATGATTAAACATTGATGCAAGTTGATCAATCCGCCTGACTGTGACTTAGATCAGTGTTTCATTGTTGGGCTGCAAGCGCCCCGTAGAGGGCCACCAAAGATATCTGTTTCTCAGCTGGGGTTCATATGGGCCGCAGCGGTTCTCACTTGTAATACACTTTTCCACCACTTGTGGCAGCGATGACAATATCAAGCAAACCGAAGAAGTCTGAACTAAAGTCATAGGGAAGTTTCTTAATTGCGAAAAATATGACTAAATAGATGGGAGTTATTATTTTAGCACTACATAATTGGATGCACATTTATTTTTAATCAGTTATTTATGAGTCCCATCTTATGCAGAATATTTGGTTAATTCTTATTTTTCAAATCAGCCTGACCTAAACGTAAGAATGATGTGTTAAAAAAATACCGTATTTTCCGGACCATAGGGCACACCGGATTATAAGGCGTACTGCAGATGAATGGTCTATTTAATTTTTTTTAAATTGTTTTTTCATATTTAAGGCGCACCGGATTATAAGACGTATTAAAGGAGTCATATTATTATGATTTCCTTGTGGTCTACATAACATGTAATGGTGGTTCTTTGGTCAAAATGTTGCATTGATTATGTTTTACAGATCATCTTCAAGCCGCTTTCTGAAAGTCGCTTCAGGATGCGCCGTTTTGTGGGCGGTCTTATTTACGTGGCTCACCTTCGGCAGCGTCTTCTCCCCGTCATCTTTGTTGTAGCGGTGTAGCGTGCAAGGACGGGAGTGGAAGAAGTGTCAAAAGATGGAGCTAACTGTTTTAATGACATTCAGACTTTACTTTAAATCAATAACGGAGCAGCATCTCCTCATCCGGAAACACCGGAAATGTGTCCCGTGAAAAAACGTCAGGAACTCTTTAATAACTAAAGTTCCTTGGGTGAATAATGTAAACTCACTACACCGGTATGTTTTAGCGTTTTCATGGCGAGTTTACTGACAGATATAAGTAAGAACTTTACACTACTTTATATTAGAAATGGCAAAAGCGGAGGATGAATGTCCCATAACAAGAAGATAGAGAAAAAGAAGAAGCTTATTGACTACGGTGTCGACACGGACTACAAAGGCGGACACGCGCAATTTTTCAGGATTTATGCAGATCCCAAATACAGACCAGCAGGTACCATAAGGTGGTTTTGCAAATTATTGCAAAACAAAACGCCAGATAATGTCTTACCTTATACACACACCATAATAATACTCGTATGTTGAAGCACATCAAGCGGTGTGGCTTCATAGCTTACCAAAGTCGTACTAAAACATTTTGATAGATTTTTGAGCGCCGTGTGCAATGTTCTATATTTTCAATGGAACATATAAAATGTTGGTGTTGTTTACTTGATCTCTTTATCTCTTATGTTTGACTGTCATCTACTGGTCACACTTATCATCACACCATGTACCAAATAAAATAGCTTTGAGGTGGGTAAGCTCAACCAAACTTATGCCTTACATGAGGCTCACCGGTTTAAGGCGCACTGTCGAGTTTTGAGAATTTTTTTTTTTTTAAATGCGACTTATATTCCGGAAAATACGGTCATAGTCTTTGTGATTAAAACATGGTTTCATATCATTTGACAAGGTTGTAACCTGTATTTAGGTTACATAAAATTATTGAATATGATAAAATCAAGAGTAAGATTACTAATTCAGTTTGAGTGTGTCCCACCCGGGCCGATCTGTACTGGAAAAGTTGGGCCCTGAGGTCAAAAAGGTTAAGAATCCCTGACGTAGATCATATGAAGCAACAGAGCAGAACACGTTCTTATTTTACTTACAGCCAAATTTAAGGATGGCTGCTCTGCTGATGATGGTTCCGCAGCGGTTGATGGCTAGACACTGATAAGAACCTGTGTCTCGACTCCATTCTGGCCTGCTGATCACCAGGTTGCCAGCAACCAGAGTGTAACGGAGGTCTAAACCCAACGGGACCTCGGTACCATTCACCAACCACCTGTATTTCAAACATAACATACAGTATTTATATGTAGCAAAAACACTGTAATATGAAACTACAATATTACTAGTAGTACTGAAAAAATTATTATAAGTCCAGATGAGTGGATTAGTGGTTAGTACATCTGCCTCAGTCATGTTTTTTGTTCTATGGGTAAAAACATGCCATCGAATCATCTGTTTTCTACTGCCTGTCATGTTTTTGTACAGACAAGGTGTACATCCTGTACTGGTCAGCAGTCAATCACAGTAGATATACAGTACAGTATATGCACACACTCACTGACATTTATACTGTCAATGATATGCAAACCATACACAAAAACGTATACGTTATGTTAATTGTGCAAAAAAATAGGCTTGTTAATTGTACAATAAAAACATGCATGTTATGGTGTAATTGTAAATTAAAACATGCATGTAATAGTGATTGTATGATTGAAACACACATGTTATAGTAATTGTATGAATAAAACATTGCATGTTATGGTAATTGTACAATAAAATCATGCATGTTATCGATTCACATCCAAATTACGAGTCTTATTCATCCCGATTCTAAATCGATTCATAATTTATTTATTTATTTTTCTTATAATAATAAATTTAAAAAAAGGCTTTTTAAGGCTATCTCCATGTAACCAGAATAAGCTTTACTAACCTTTAATCTGTCTTAAAAAAGTTTCATTATAACTATTATATCAAACACTGTGCACTTAAAGGCCTACTGAAACCCACTACTACTGACCACGCAGTCTGATAGTTTATATATCAATGATGAAATTTTAACATTGCAACACATGCCAATACGATCGGGTTAACTTATAAAGTGCAATTTTAAATTTCCCGCTAAACTTCCGGTTGAAAACGTCTATGTATGATGACGTATGCGCGTGACGTCAATCGTTGAAACTGAAGTATTCGGACACATTGTATCCAATACAAAAAGCTCTGTTTTCATCTCAAAATTCCACAGTATTCTGGACATCTGTGTTGGTGAATCTTTTGCAATTTGTTTAATGAACAATGAAGACTGCAAAGAAGAAAGTTGTAGGTGGGATCGGTGTATTAGCGGCTGGCTGCAGCAACACAAACAGGAGGACTTTGAGGTGGATAGCAGACGCGCTATCCGACGCTAGCCGCCGACCGCATCGGTGATCGGGTGAAGTCCTTCGTCGCACCGTCTATCGCTGGAACGCAGGTGAGCACGGGTGTTGATGAGCAGATGAGGGCTGGCTGGCGTAGGTGGAGCGCTAATGTTTTTAGCATAGCTCTGTGAGGTCCCGTTGCTAAGTTAGCTTCAATGGCGTCGTTAGCAACAGCATTGTTAAGCTTCGCCAGGCTGGAAAGCATTAACCGTGTATTTACAGGTCCATGGTTTAATAGTATTGTTGATTTTCTGTCTATCCTTCCAGTCAGGGGCTTATTTATTTTGTTTCTATCTGCAGTTAAGCCCAATGCTATCACGTTAGCTCTGTAGCTAAAGTGTTTCGCCGATGTATTGTCATGGAGATAAAAGTCACTGTGAATGTCCATTTCGCGTTCTCGACTCTCATTTTCAAGAGGATATAGAATCCGAGGTGGTTTAAAATACAAATCTGTGATCCACAATAGAAAAAGGAGAGAGTGTGGAATCCAATGAGCCAGCTTGTACCTAAGTTACGGTCAGAGCGAAAAAAGATACGTCCTGCACTGCACTCTAGTCCTTCACTCTCACGTTCCTCATCCACAAATCTTTCATCCTGGCTCAAATTTTTTTTTTTTTTTTTTATAATGTCCTGCCCAGCTTCTCGGGCAAATCATATAGCAGATGTAGATGCCCATATCGGCTGTTCAGATTTACTTTACAAAAGAGAAGTGTAGGATACTTCTCTTGTTGCCTTACTTGTATTTTGACTTTATTAAATGTATTTATATTATCATTTGGTGCAGCCGGGCCGGAGCAGGAGGGGATAGAAAGAGAGAAAAAGGAAGACAGAGGGGGGAATTGTGGGGACAAGAGGGGGATTAGACAGAGAGACAAAAACAACAACAGCAAACACAACAACAACAACAACAGAGCAACATCAGCAAATACGACATGTACAAATATGATGGTAAAAGTAATAGCAAATAAGCAGTTAGCGAAAATTAAAAAAAAAAAAATACAGAAATGACAATGAGCATTATTACACTAAAAATGGAGCAATATGAATACCAATAGAAATAGTGCTATTGATAATAAACAATACCAGTACTTTACCTTTATTATCAACAATACAATTGTTCAAATGCAACAATACATATACGTAATGATAACTTGAGATACGAAAGAATGCAGAAAAATGGAGGGGAAGAAAGAGAAGCAACCTTAACCTTGTAGATTGTTATAGTAACAATAGGTTAAGCTTTGTCAGTGTGCCATGTGTTATACCCAGTTTACCCTAGGGCAACAACGTTAATATATGTTTGATGAAACGTGATTATGTGCATGAGTGTATGTGTGCATATGTACTTGTATATGTACAGTATGTGTATGTGTGCTTGTACAGTGAATGTATATGTACAGTATGTGTATATGTGTGTACAGCGAATGTATATGTACAGTATGTGTGTACAGTATGTGTGTTTGTACAGTGAATGTATATGTACAGTATGTGTAAATGTGTGTTTGTACAGTGAATGTATATGTACAGTATATGTATGTGTGTGTTTGTACAGTGAATGTATGTGTAGTATGTGTATGTGTGTGTTTGTACAGTGAATGTATATGTACAGTATGTGTATATGTATGTTTTTACAGTGAATGTATATGTACAGTATGTGTATACAGTATGTTTGTATAATGAATGTCCGTGTGGATGTATGAACTTTGAGTGTGTAAATATGTACTGTATTTATTTGTATATGTATGTGGGAGCGTAGGTACCTATGTATGTCTGTATGTATGTGTGTGAGTATATGTGAATTTGCATCCTGGCTCAAATTAATGGGGTAATCGTCGCTTTCTCGGTCCGAATCGCTCTCGCTGCTGATGTAAACAATGGGGAAATGTGAGGAGCCTTTCCACCTGTGACGTCACTCTACTTCCGGTACAGGCAAGGCTTTTTTCATCAGCGACCAAAAGTTGCGAACTTTATCGTCGATGTTCTCTACTAAATCCTTTCAGCAAAAATATGGCAATATCGCGAAATGATCAAGTATGACACAGAATGGATCTGCTATCCCCGTTTAAATAAAAAAAAAAAATTTCAGTAGGCCTTTAAGATGCGACTTTAAGGTTTTACTACTTACGTATAAA
The DNA here is from genome assembly GCF_033978785.1 of Entelurus aequoreus. Taxonomy (NCBI): domain Eukaryota; kingdom Metazoa; phylum Chordata; class Actinopteri; order Syngnathiformes; family Syngnathidae; genus Entelurus; species Entelurus aequoreus. Next base: position 17,760,479 of record NC_084756.1, read on the forward strand.
ATACTGAACGGTCTAGCTCCATCCTATTTTGCTGATTGTATTGACTTGACTTGACTTGACTTTATTTATTCATGCTTGCAGTGGAGCCAAGGCCCCACTGAAAAAACAGCTGGACTTTACAATGAATATTAAACAAACAAAGATAAAAAAAATTAAAAGAACAGACAGTATTTTATATAAAAAAAACATTTTCATTTTCAGGGCAACAACAGCATGGAAACTATTAGCATTCTGGTAAACGACTGTATTACTTATTTAATTAGATAGTATTATTATACAGTTTAATTACAGTATGCAGGGTAGAGTTTTTAAGTCTCTTTGTCTTGGCTTTGGGCTCGGGTTCAGCCAGCTTATGTTGGTTCCTCAATGTCCTGGCAGTGCGGCTGCCTCGTGTTGGAGGTAGCAGGTCATGCAGAGGGTGTTGCTCATCATGCATATCCCTGACCAGCTTCACTGCAGCCTCCTCTCTCCGGGTCTGGAGTGATGGTAGGGGTTGTGAGATGTTTCCAGCTCTCCTCGTAATGATTTTACAGGCACGTTTCTGGACTCGCTCTAGCTCTGCCTGTTGTTTTTTGGAGCAGCCCACTAAGAGCACTGAGCTATATTCCAGACACGGCCTGATGAGAGTGGTGTAGATGGTAACAAGGTCGTCTGCAGGTAGTCCATGTCTCGCTATGACTGCGAGGTAGTGCAGCCGCTTGGAGGCGGTTTTTATTGCCTTCTCCATGTGCACATCTCCAGTCAGGTTTTGATCGAGGTGGTAACCCAGGTACTTTGTTGTTTCCACGACAGGGACCTCCTGTCCCCCCAACATCAGTGCAGGAGGTTGTGATGGATTTCGGGCAAAACATATCCGGAGTTCTACCGACTTTTTCCCATTGAGTATCATTTTCTTATTTGCTGCCCATTCATCCAGCCTTTGTGCCTCCTGGCACATCGTTGTGTCTGACATGATGTTGGATATGGGGATCGCTCTCGATAGCCCGATGTCGTCTGCATATCCGACATCAAGGGTGTCCTCAAAAACAGCATCGCGGGCGGCCATGTAAAGGAGGAAGACATATGGGGAGACAACACCCCCTTGTGGCACCCCAGATGTAACTTCAATCCAGGGGCTGTGAGCTCCATTTGCCACCACTCTCTGTCTCCTTCCTGAGATGTAACTATGTAGCCAGGCTGTCAGATATGGGCACAGTCCTAGGTCCAGTATGTTTTGCATCAGGATCCCATGGTCAATTACATCAAAAGCTCTCGACATATCTGCCAACAGTACTCTCACGAATCGTTGGTTTGGAATCGGTTTCGGTAAGCCAGGTGTGCATTGCCCTGACTAAAGCCGTTGTAGTACTGTGCTTAGGCAGATATGCATATTGATTTTTACATACGTCAAGCACTGTTGGCATAAGCTTTTTCAACACAAAACGTTCTATTGTTTTCCCCACACAAGAAGTTAGTGAGATAGGACGCCGGTTTGAGATTGAGCCAGGGTCTTGGCCTTTGGGTATGGGACAGACATTGGACTCCTTCCATACATCGGGGACACACCCCTGTTGGAAAGAGCAGTTGGCCAGATGTGTGATGACCGGTGCCAGGTCCTCTGCATGTTCTTTCAGCAGCCAGGTGGGAATGCCATCCGGCCCACTTGCTTTCTGGGGGTCCAGCCGAGTGAGGGCTAGCTTCATCTCACCTATGCTACAGATGTCACTTGGTGTAGCTCTTGGTAGGGGATAGACACAATAGGGCATTGCTTTAGTCCACGACTCTGCAAAGAAGTTGTTCAGGGCTTCTACAGTTTTGTCCTCTTCAACTTCTTGTATTTTGATTATTCCATCAGTTGATGATTTAGCGCGTCCTAGTCCTTTATTTAGATAGTCCCACCACTCTTTGGGGTTCTTTTTCTTTAGGTTTTGCATTTCATTTTTATAATATCTAGTTTTTGCCTTGCGTATAAGTCTTTGGACGGAGTTTCTGATTTCTCTCAATTTTCCCACTTTACCCCATTTATTGTGGGCTTTTTGTCTTTTCTTTATAGCCTGTTTTATTTTCTCTGTCATCCATGGTTTGTCCGCATTTGTAATTTTTTTCAGTCGCACAGGCATGCATATGTCCATTGCTGTCTGGATATAGTTGTTAAAACTTGCTGCTTTGGCAGTGACGTCCACAGCCTCATAGACAGCAGACCAGTCAGTCATAGCAATGCATGTTGACAGAGCCTCTTTTCTTTCTGTGGTCACTAATCGAGCCCTCCTCCTCTTCACCTGTTGTTTCTGCCCTGTTGTATTCACTGGGCTCAGCACCAAGCACTTGTGGTCGCTTGCACCTAGGTGGGCAAGGGTGGTTGGGGGGCTGTAGAAGTTAGCCATGTTTGTAAAAATCAGATCTAGGGTGGCTTGCCCACGTGTATGACGTTTAACTATCTGCTGAATATCGGGGTGGGAGGAGGTCAGCATTTTTGTGGGCAATTTATTGAAATCCCCACATAAATATAGCCCCATATGGGGGGAAGACGCTTTAATTGTGTCTATGGTGGTTATTAAATACTCCAGGACTTGGTCCTGGCACGATTTTTTAGCTATTGTACCATACGTCACGGCAAGAAATCTGTGTTCTAAGAACTCCGGCTTATTAGTGATTCCCAGAGCCCAAAAAAAGTCTGCGGGCTATAGAGCGTTTTCTCTTCGAGCTCCAGTACTCTGGAGTGCCCTCCCGGTAACAGTTAGAGATGCTACCTCAGTAGAAGCATTTAAGTCCCATCTTAAAACTCATTTGTAGACTCTAGCCTTTAAATAGACCCCCCTTTTAGACCAGTTGATCTGCCGTCTCTTTTCTGCTCTGCGCCCCTCTCCTGCGTGGCGAGGTTATCAGGTGACCACAGATGAGACGCTTGCTGTTCAAAGTCGGGACCCGGGTGGACCACTCATCTGTGCATCAGTTGGGGACGTCTCTCTGCGCTGCTGACTTGTCTCCACTCAAGATGATTCCCTGCTGGCCCTACTAAGGACTGGACTCTCACACTATTAACTAGATCCACTCAACATCTATTGCACCGTTCGGCCAGGGGGGGGTTTCTCACATCTGTGGTCTCCTCCAAGGTTTCTCATTGTATCCCATTGGGTTGAATTTTTTCTTGCCCTGATGTCGGATCTGAGCCGAGGATGTTGTTGTGGCTTGTGCAGCCCTTTGAGACACTTATGATTAAGGGCGATATAAATAAACTTTGATTGATTGATTGAAATAATACATTGCAAAAATCGGTTTGAATCGAGAATTGATTATAAATTTAATCGTCACCCCATGTATCGGATCAAACTGTTAGGTGCACAAAGATTCACACAGCTAGTAATTGTATATTGTAATAAAAACATGCATGTTATAGTAATTGTATAATTAAAAAAACATGTTATAGTATTTGTATAATAAAACCATGCACTTTATGGAAACTATAATATAAACATACCTTACGTTATGGTAATTAAAAGATAAAACATGCATATTTAAGTAATTGTATGATAAAAAACATGCATTTAAAAACATGTTATGGTAATTGTATAGGGTAAAATGCCCCATCTCTCACGAGGACAAACCATACAGAAAAAGGATGATAGACAGACAGATCCATTCATCCATCTTCTAATGCTTGTCCCTCAATTTCATGAAACTCTTCTCTGAACTATTTATCTTTAGGTGCAGTTACAATTATTACAGGAAGAAGTCAGTCAAGTAAGTATACTGTACTCTTCCTGTGGGAACTCAGGAAGTGATGAGATTAACTTTAATGGATTGTGTTACTTACCTGTAGGAGGCAGCTGGACTGGCCCTGGCCTGACAGTTGAGAACCAGCTTCCCTTCACTCAGACCTTCTGGATAAATGACACTGTTTGGCTGCTCTTCAAACACTGGTCCACTGTCATGGCCCGACACACACACATCCCCACCTGAAAGAAATGCACTCCCTCTCAGAAACGCTGACAAGTCACACCACACAAAAAGTGCCCAGAATACTGTTCAGCAGTCTGAGAATAATCCCAGTCAGCTCTGATCCATGATAGATGGCAACATAAACAAAACAACCATCCATCCTGCATCCAGCAGTCATTATTAAACACGGCTGATAATGAGCACCAGAATAAGAGCACTAGAAAAGAGGCTAGGGTACTGTGCAAAAAACCTAATAAACTGGAATAATGTGCAACATGTGGATTGTCATTTTCCAACGTTTCCAGGGTGTGAGTACTTTAGGTTTTTATATGGATTGGATTCGATTCCCCCCAAGATCTGCTCAGTAGCATATAAACCTGCAGAGGAAATATAGCAGCGACTTGGGGGAGGATTTTGTAGAAGATCATTTGTACAGGAAGGAATGTTGAACAGCACATCTGTAGTGGAGTTATTTGAGTTTTTAAGATAAAGAAAACTTCATACAGTATTTCCCAACACAGACATAACTATGTGCTTGTGCTGTACCTGACTGTGCCAGTGACCGATGCAAGCGGATAGCGGGCTTTCTCTATACTGGGCTTGGTGGTAAAATAGACTCCAATCAAGCATGCAGCAAGACAGAGTGAGGAACCTAACACTAATGTCCACAGCATCCTTCAAGATTTGGATTTAAGGGCCATAATCTCAGCCTTCTCTGCAAAGGAAACGAGGAAAAAGTGCTCATAAAAGGACAATACTGTTTTCTCTATCCATGGTGCTGAATGTATGAGATTGTGTAGGGCAGGGGTGTCAAACTCAAATAAAGAGTGGGCCAAAATTTAAAACTGAACAAAGCGGCGGGCCAAGATTGAACAACTTAATCTTTTAATAGGGACCCAAACAACTTTTGCATTGAATATTGAACAAGCAAGGCTTATATAACTTTATAGTGACATGCAAAATCGAGTTTCAAATAATAATAATAATCCCAGCTTCACTCGGGCGGAAGGCGGGGTACACCCTGGACAAGTGGAACATATACACTGTACATATAAATTCAAAAATAGTTGTAAGTAGAGAGTAAGTTAGTAGCAATAACCAGTGCTCCTTTCTGCTAAGCTCAGCTGCACTGCAGTGCTCAGACGGCCCCATCTAGCAGCATGGGAGTGCTGCGAGTCTTTAACAGGACAGAGATGGATGCACTTGAAATGACAGAAAATATATCCCTGCCAAAACCACACTCTGTGTAAATTGACAACTAGGAGACTTAAAAGGGCTGTTTGCAACATTTACGAAGATGCCTGGAGGGCGCCAACTTTCCAATCTCAGGGCATTCTGTCGATCACAACTGGACTGTGACCAGAATGTTTCTAACTCCTGTTATTTGTTGGAGGCTAAATTGCAAAGTCTTTTAGGAATGGTTGAAAGGACAGTGTTGTATGCGAGAGACAGGTGGTGTCGCAGACCACCTCCTCTCTGTTCAGGGATGGTTTTTCAAGACAGTGAGGCAACTTCTACTAGGGGATCACACCATGCAGGATAAGTCCACACTAAACCCAGAACATATTTTACTTATGCTGGAATGTTGCCTTAACACTAAATACTTTCAATTCATGGGAACGTTTTACCGACAATGGCATGTACCATGGCACAACCATCATGGGATCACCCAATGGTAGCAAACCTTTACATAGAGGACATGGAAAAGAGAGCTCTGAGCTCTTAAGGGAACAGCACCAAATATGGTACAGATATGTGGACGACACATGGGTGAAAATCAGTAACCAAGAAGTGCAAGCTTTCACCGAGCACATTAACCCAGTGTACAAAAACATCAAGTTCACACGTGAGACTGTCAAAGACAGTAAGTTGCCTTCTTTGGACTGTGATGTCCACACTGGAGAAAACAGGGGCCTCCATACCGGGTTTTACCAAAAACCCAGACTTACCGATCAATACCAACTTTGTGACTCACACCACCCACTGGAACACAAAAATATTATCATTCCATATGTATCAGGTCCATCTGAAAAACTCAGAAGAACAGAGGAGGTGGTCTGCGACACCACCTGTTTCCCACATACAACATTGTCCTTTTTACCATTCTTAAAAGACTCTGCAATTTAACCTCCAACCAATAACAGGAGTTAGAAAGTTAGAAACAAGGTGACCAGTATGCCATTTTTGCCTGCCTTTGTTTAAAACTCAATGGAATGCTTATGCGAGGGATTCAGACTATTTTGGACTGGTAGTAGTCGATCCACAGCGATCCTTCTGCCACACAATACCTCAATGCTAACGAGAGAAAATTACACATCAACGACTGTCGTTGGCTTTGACAGTAGGGTTGCTCGATTGCATCAAATCAGTGGTTTTTCTCACTACGATAGGGCAAAACTATCCTTGCCCAGGCACACCCTGCTGGTTTTTCGAGTATAAACATTTGGGGTTTTGGTACCAGCCGCTAGACTAGATCTGACACCAATCTAAGTCTATGAGCATGAACTGATGAAGCCTACTCGGATGAGATGCAAAACATCTTCTAAGACAAACCAAACAGTCCAGCTGCGATCGACTGAATGCCCTGAGATGACAATGACTTGAATGAAGGAAGAACATTCATAGACAACTTTCCAATGTATTTTACACAGAACATCTCACCCTCTTACGGCTTATACGTAATAGGGCTGCAACTAGCGATTATTTTGATAGTCGATTAGTCAACGATGATCTTAACGATTAGTTGACTAGTACACATATTTATTCGCTCTAATTTTTCTATTGACTTCTAAATGTAGCTTAAGTTATTTTGGGCATGTGCATACAAACAACAAAGATGACTAATTATTTCATAAATATTTATTTATATTGTAACTGTGCTGCTCTTTCAGCGGTTACAAAATCAAACTTCCTCAAAAAGAAAAGCATTTTGTGATGTTTAAAAAGCTGCACACTGGTATATTGACTATGGATTAACTCTTGGCAGTTAAAGAACTCTAATAGAGTCAATGCGAAGAATTCTATAATTCATTAATTCTTAAAATGTTGCCTATTTATTATTTTGTATGTTTAATACATACATTGGTGCCTGTCTGTCTCTCTCTGTGTGTGTTCACATCTGTTCAAGTGCGCTGCTTTAAAACGTACTTGAATTGATGTAGACCAGGGGGTGCCCACACTTTTTCAGCAGGTGAGCTACTTTTCAAATCACCAAGTAAAGGTGATATATATATATATATATATATATATATATATATATATATATATATATATATATATATATATATATATATATATATATATATATATATATATATATATATATATACACATATATGTATATATATATATATATATATATATATATATATATATATATATATATATATATATATATATATATATATATATATATATATATATATATATATATATATATATATATATATATATATATATATATATATATATATATCTGTCAAAGTTAACGCGTTAACTATAAGTTCCTTTAACGGCGATCGTTTTCTAATACGCAATTAACATTTTTGACCCTCGGCCTGTTCCGTAGTTTGGGGAAACGTGCAATGGCGTCCAATTACTGTTGAGCCATAGGTTCTAAAATAGCTTGCAGAACTGCACAAAGAAAGGAAGACCTTATGGATATCTCTGATCCAAAGCCATGGCAAGATGTAAATCTCTGTTGTTTTACGGTTCTCTTATGTATTTTAAAATGTATGTCTTAATGTCGTAATCATGGAAAAATTATTCAATAGTCGATTAGATTTATTTATTAACAAAAGTGGGACGCTCGTGGAGAACCAATATGGATTTAGAGCAAATATCTCAACATCAATACCATTAATTAAAATAACAGAGGAAATTACCAATGCAATAGATGGTAAAGAATGTGCGGCAGCAGTATTCATGGACTTAACAAAAGCATTTGATACAATTAATCATGATATTTTAATACAAAAATTAGAACGATATGGCATCAGAGGTTTGGTATTGAACTGGGTAAGAAGCTATTTAACCAACAGGAAGCAATATGTGAAGATGGGTGAAAATATGTCAACACGGCTAGATATATCCTGTGGTGTGCCGCAGGGATCAATACTGGGACCAAAATTGTTTAATCTTTATATAAACAACATTTGTAAAGTTACAAAGGACTTAAAGTTAGTTTTATTTGCAGATGATACAACTGCTTTCTGTTCAGGAGAGAACACACAGAAGATAATAACAGAAGAAATGAACAAATTAAAAAGATGGTTTGACAAAAACAGACTATCTTTGAACCTCAGTAAAACTAAAATAATGCTATTTGGTAATAGTAGGAAAGAGCATCATACGCAAATACAAATAGACGGAGTAGACATCGAAAGGGTAAAAGAAACCAGATTTTTGGGAGTATTAATAGATGATAAAATGAACTGGAAATCTCATATACAAAACATACAACATAAGGTAGCAAAAAACATTTCAATAATGAATAAAACAAAACACGTCCTGGGCCAAAAATCACTTCATATTCTCTACTGCTCACTAGTGTTACCATATCTGACTTATTGTGCAGAAATATGGGGAAATAACTACAAATGTGCGCTACATTCGTTAACCATGTTACAAAAAAGATCAGTTAGAATAATACATAATGTTGGATATAGAGAACATACAAACCCTTTATTTATTAAGTCAAAAATATTAAAGTTTGGTGATTTGGTAAAATTGCAAACAGCTAAAATGATGTACAAAGCAAACTATAACCTGCTACCAAAGAATGTACAACATTTCTTCTCAACTAAAGAGGAGAAATATAACCTTAGAGGAAAAAATAATTTAAAACATTTATATGCACGTACAACACTTAAAACTTTTAGCATAACAGTATGTGGAATTAAATTATGGAATGGATTAAGTAAAAAAGTTAAAAATTGTACTGACATGATCCAGTTTAAGAGGTTGTTTAAATTAATAGTCCTTACAAAGTACAAAGAAGAAGAATTATGAGAAAAACTTCCAACCTTATTGAAAATATTCTTCATCTCAGTATGTTAATAATGACTGAATTAATTAATTACATATTACAAACTGTTGTATATACTAATTCATAGATGTTATTTTATTATATAAAAAGGTCAGTAAATGATTTTATATAATTGTAAATGCTCTGAAGTGGGAAAGGGGTAGGATTAAATAAGCTTTGCTTCTTCCTACTCCTTTTCGGGCATGATGTAAATGAAATGATATGAAATTGTGTGATGTATTATGATGTAAATGTGTTCATGTTCGAAATAAACTAAAAGAAAGAAAGAAAGAAAATGTATTATTTTTGAAACTGCTCTGTGACATGTGCTGTTGACCTCTTGGCCAGGTCATCCTTGTGAAAGAGATCTTGATCTCAATGGGTTTTCTTATCTGGTTAAATAAAGGTTATATTATATAAGTCTTTCTCCGGACAAGACAAGACAACTTTACCTTCAATCGGCGTGAGACGACATCGTTGGAACGAACGCTGAGCGCGCATTGCTGCTTGGAGGGAGGAGACGCTTCAAGTCCGTGTTTGAATTAACGTTAAGTGCATTGAAAACATCAAATGTAGATTGTTACTCAAACTGCTTTAGTAAGATGGAATATACGCTAAGCAGAAACAAAGACGGTAGAGAGGTCACTTTTATCGGAGATTTTCGTCAAAAAAAGTTGATCCATCGCTGTTATGCAGTACGGCGGGGACGGCGTGGCGAAGTTGGTAGAGTGGCTGTGCCAGCAATCGGAGTGTTGCTGGTTACTGGGGTTCAATCCCCACCTTCTACCATCCTAGTCACGTCTGTTGTGTCCTTGGGCAAGACACTTCACCCTTGCTCCTGATGGGTGCTGGTAGCGCCTTGCATGGCAGCTCCCGCCATCAGTGTGTGAATGTGTGTGTGAATGGGTGAATGTGGAAATACTGTCAAAGTGCTTTGAGTACCTTGAAGGTAGAAAAGCGCTATACAAGTATAACCCATTTATCATTTATTTATCATTTACTGTATAGGAACGGGTAACAAATCTGGTACTTTGACACTGACCGAATCCTGGACCTACCATGCAACAATTCACATAAAATTCAACGGTGCCATGTTTCGGTACCTGGGTTGCGAGTGACGTCATATCCGGTATCAAGTTTGCACATGTTTTACTACACGCTGGGCCGATAAAACGATATCAATATATATCGCGATAGACATACAATCGATATCAATATAAAATGCATTCGTAAAAATATTCAATATATATTTATATTTTTTGGTCGGAAGAAACCAGAAGCAAAATTTGTTTCATGAGGTCACTCATGCTTTGGTAAACCGAGCAAACAGGAAACAGGAAGTGTAACTGAGCAATAGGAGTGACATGCTAAATGGCAATCATGTAACAGTATCAACTACCGAGTGTTACACATTTCCTGCTATACGGCTCCCAGACCGTAGTCGAGGAGCGCAGAGAGACGTTCTCTCCTGGGCCGATATTTTCGTCGAGGGTAACACCCTTCACTGTACCCGACAATGGGTCTGCTAAGCTCCGCTTTCGGGACGAAATGACGAGGACGTCGATTCATGGTTTATTTCTGCAGGGCACAACCAGACAAATTGCCCACTCTACTGTTGCTGCACGCTACCGCTTGCCCTCCTCACTCTTCCACTCACTCACTGACATCACTTACCCAACACACTACCGTTCTTAAAGAAGCACAAACCCACATACGCTACTCTCATCACACTAGTGTGGTTGTGCTGTCTTTCTGTCTCGCTGTGGATTCTCTGCAGGTAGTGAGAAGAGAAACTTTAATATCTTGATATATCAACACAATAACAGAAACTTGTCTTTAGCTTCCCAAACTAGTCTGTGCAGCATTCAATAGCTTATACACTACTGCCATCTAGTGCGGGGGTGTCCAAGTCAAGGCCCGCGGGCCAGATCTGAATGACCTAAGGCTCCCGGGATGATATTTGATTAGTATTAGAACCGGCCCGCAGGCCACAGCCGCCTGCTGCTGTTTTGCACGCACCAATACTCCATCAGTGTTGGCGCTAGGAATTTTCAAAAAGGGGTCCCAGGGACCCCATCAAGTTATAAAAATGGGGTCCCACTTTTTGTAACCGTTTTGAAAACAAATGATTAATGTATGCATTATCCTGTTATATCTCACATTCTATATATATTGTGTTTTGGAAAAAGGTTGTCATAAATGTTACTTGATTCATTAAAAAAAATAATACAAAAGAAAATACAAAAGAAAACACATTTTTATGCATATGTACATTTATTCAGTTATAAACATTCATTCACTTTTTTTTTCCTTCATGGATCTAAATTTTACCGCTGCCTGTATTTTTTTCTATATTTTAATTGTAATATTTTCAGAATGTGTTTGTTCTATTTTTGGCCAAAGTAAGACAAAGAAAACAATCTGAAGTTGTCTTTATTTTTTAGTTATAATGCCATTATTTTAATAGTCCGGCCCGCGTGTGCACAGATTTTCCTCCATGCGGCCCCTGAGCTAAAATGAGTTTGACACCCCTGATCTAGTGTCTCAAATCTGCAACTACCTTCAAATCTACTTTAATTATTTTATTACCTTAGCCGTGGTCATCCTACCTGCCTACCAGACACTCTCTCTACTGATAAATAGCATCCATGGTAAGTTGAAAAATGTTTTACTGTACTTATTGGCAGGCTTAAATAAGTCATAAAATGTATCAATAATTATCGATCAATAAAAAAAACGTATAACATGATATAGTTTTCGGCCATATTGCCCAGCCCTAACGCAAACATTTAGTACATATGGCCCTTAGTGTCATACCTGCAAATGGTACTCAGAAATGTCATAATTAAACAAGATATAACAACTCAACAACAGTTATCATAATTAGCTCATTTTTAAATATCCCGAAAAAATGTTTGATTTTATGATCAAAAACAATTACTATTTACTATACACACACAAAAGTAATGAAATTGGTACATTTGAGGAGCGATATCGATACCCAGCTACTGGGTATTGTTCAAATGTGAACCAATGGCTCACCAATGTGAGCCAATAAGACAAAATATACAATGACATCATACTTAAACTTCCACACCCCACCACCCTGATTCCCCCCTATAGCAGCAAATAGATTACCAAACTGGGGGGGAAAGACTGAAACTTGCCTTGAGCCTTGAGAGAAATCCAGCTGAGGACCAATAATGGTAGCAAACTCTCCATCTTGTCAGTCCTCCTCATGAAAGCTCAAACCTGACAAGATGTGTCCCCTTTGTAGCAAACAATAAAAAAAACACAGATTAGTTGAAAAGAAAAACCGATACAGTACGTATGGAGAAAATTAAACAAGACCAGAATCAATCAGGGCATGTTTGATTTTATTAATTATTCATGTGGAACTTATTTCCTTAGTTTGAAAATAATAATAAAATCGAAACAAAATTATTTCACACAAAAGCTGAGTTATGCTCACTACAATGTTGGGTTATTCCAGACCCAACTATTAGGTTGCGCAATTTAGCGCTCCTTGACCCAATAGTTGGTTAAAAATTATACATTTTACTTTTGGTTTGTCCTACTCCTTCCCAACTACTGATCAAAATTATTTTTATTCCATTAAAATATACTCAATATCAAGTTATGAGGGACATTTTTTTTTACAAGAATTGCCGTGTATGGTCATAGTCGAGGTCGCATTTTACAGGATGCAGACGGGACTCTGGAGGCAAGGTGCAGGTAAGGAAATGATTTATTGTCCATAAATCATGCAATACAAACAAAAGAGCACCAGTGTGCCGATAGCACGGGAAGCTAACGGAATAGCGAACAAGAAAAGCTTAGCATGTAAACAGGCAAACAAAAAGGCGATGCTTAGCTCAGGAATCAAATTAGTAGCCGTCGTAACTGTTGCGTGGAAGCAAATGAGAAAGTAAAACTGAGTGTGGCGAAAAGCAGGGAATAAGTAGCACTCTGATTAGTGCCCAGGAGCAGGTGAGCGTCCCGAACACTAATCAGAGGTAGGTGAAAACAATCTGCAGTCATGGCAACTAAAACACAAACCTAGGGGTGCTCAAAACAGGAACTGAGGGAGTCAAAATCTAAACAAACATGATCTGGGCAGCGGATCATGACAGTAGTAGTTCTATACAGCATGCTCAAATATTTTCATGTACATAAGATGTGTGATTGTAAATAATGTTAATGAGATTAATCCTTAATAAAATTCCCTTCAAGAAAAAAGTACCTTTTTAATAAAAAAAAAAGCCTTTTACCCAAAAATGCGTTACTCATTGAAAAACAACCCAAAAATGTTTCATAATTTTGAAATCCCAGAAATGTTGTTAAAATAATATCCTTATAACCCAAAAAATGGGTTGCTCTTCATAAAATTAACTCTAAAATTTAACCCAACACTCGCAACTCATAAAATGGGTTATCAAAACAACCCAGCATTTTTTTAGTGTGCAGTAAACAATAGTAAAAAAACAACCAAATAAACGTTTTTGTGAGAATAAAAATTATCAATCTTATCGCTGTAGTATCAACCGTATACTGATACTATACTTGGTATCATTACTGTCGATATTTGTATCAATCCGCCTATCCCTGTTTACATTCAAGAGCTCTAATTTAGCAGTTAGCATGGCTCATTGTATCCCCCTATGGCAGTGGTTCTTAACCTTGTTGGAGGTACCGAACCCCACCAGTTTAATATTCGCATTCACCGAACCCTTCTTCAGTAAAAAATATACATCTTTTTTTTTTTCAAATTCAAGACAAAGTTATGTTTTTTTTTACCGGTGCACAAAATGAACCATGCATGAACATCACCTTGTTCAAAGAACAAAAACAACACAGTGCATGAACTCACAACAATTTACACACCTGCAAATCAGTGTGACTTCTGCTGTTGCCGTATCCATAATACGCCGATATGGAGAAGTTTTTATTAACACAATGAGTCAGGTGTGTCTCGACATCCGCGGTGGAGGGTCCGCCGAACCCCTGAGGCCGACTCACCGAACCCCTAGGGTTCGATCGAACCCAGGTTAAGAACCACTGCCCTATGGTGTGTAGTGTAGCATGTTTAGCTACAGTAGTCACCCTCCTCCAGTGATAATGGTACCTCACACCTTTGTTTGTAGCGTCATTAAAATGCATCATCACAATATGATGAGAGTATTAAAAACGCCATCGTCAGCCAATTTTATATCAGTTATATTGTCCATAAAATGCAACCCTTACATCCACGCCATTTCAAATCGTCAAGAACAATTGCAGTACATTCAGAAGGATTATATAACATGCATACTTCTGTCTTTCACTTCTGTCAGTGTACTCTACCCCAAGGCAGCTGAAGTATGTCTGCAAATTTAGTTTACAGTACCTCCACTTATGTGCGACTGTGGACTCAATGAATAACGCTCTCACTAGAAAGTGCTTTGAGTGTCTAGAGAGGCTCTATATAAATCCCATCAATTATTATTATCATTATTATGTGTAGCTGGTACAAATAGTTACTGTATGTTGGAAGTATTTAAAAGGGAAGAAACTGTAGTGTGAATCAAATATCCTCTGAAAGGTGGTGTTGAAAACATAGCATTATCATAAGAAAATGATCCTATGGATAATTGCAAATCAATAACATTGAGCGTTTGACATTTTATGAATGGCAACATTTTCATGTTTTAAAAAAAAAAATCAAAAACAGACAAACACAACTGCTGCCACAGTAAGATTATATAGTGTTACAATTATACAACAACTTGTAATTGTAATTGAAAATATACACAATCAATGATTTATACCATTTTGCTTAACTTTTCCAAAAATTAAAATAACTATAATATTAACATTGTTGCGTGTAAAACGACCAATTACATAATAACTGAGTGAAATTGTCTTACACAAAGTTGGTCTGCACCACACTTTGGCGGCAGCTATCATTTATTTTATTCATCGGGTAATCTATCGATCACTTAGTTTGATTAATCGAGTAATCGAATAAAACACACTTTACAGTCTCAATGTGAATTTTGGGGAAAATACTGTAAATAAACAACAATATTTCTACTTCCCATAACCTTTATTATTTTTTCCTAATAAATGCACATCATTAACATTGAAATTACACCTCTAACATGTGTACATTAAATAATGAAAAAAAAAGTATATATTTTTCCATTTTCAATATTGTTCACCCACACATCACCGCTCTCATGTACACTCTATTGTAGTGGCAGTGCGGAAACTACAGTATGTTCGCACATTCAAAGTTTCGAGATTTTATAACGTTTTATTAATTAAAGTCATTAAACGATTAATTGAAGCAACAGAATATAATATAATGTTGAATATAAATTAATAGATTAATCGCAGCAGTCTTACGTCATGCAAAAAATACACAGGAAATAATTAATAAAAACTATCTTGACTGGGATGACTGACATATGTGTCCAACAAATCTTATATAAATATATATATATAGTGTTTATAAGCAATAATATACAAAACATGTCTCTACCATATAATATATAATCTATATATTTTAATTGGACTGATTGATAGCAAAAACATAAATATTTCTGGAGTGATGACCACAATATCCTGCAGTATATTTGAATAATTATGTAGCAATTTTAAGTAAACATATCCCTACTATAACTATAATCCATAGTATACACATGTCTCTATACTTATATAAGCAATAATGAACAGTGCATGAAGGTAGTAATGACTACACCTCCATTTTATTAATATTATGATTATTATTACTAGTATTACTTATGGAAATATGTGAGTCATGGTATGAACCCAGTCATGTTGTTGTACATCATTTTTAATAACAAATGCTGCTACAAATGATGTAAACATTAGAAAATGATGAATTGAAATGAATGTCCATACCTTGATGGGATGAGGGCAGTCCCTCCCTTCAAAAACAACGAAGAGGCGAATCCGCTCAAAATGTGCGCAGGAGTCCAAACGTTGTTCAATTCCGGAACCAAGACACGTTTTTAAGAAGAAGACAAATGAGTTAGTGTCCACGGTTTGTTTTTCGCGTCACCTTCTTGTCTTCTACAACCTCCTTAACGTCCTGTGTGCTCCAGTTCATCACCAACAAGCACGCGTCAATACGGTAAATAGCATCCGCTTGTTGTCTAACAAATAAAAGCCAAGTTTATTATTTTCATAAATGTAATGATAGAAACTCTTTATTCCTGCTCTCACAAATATGATGTACTTTCGCTAATAATATGAACAACAACATTATTTTAAAAAAATACAAAGAACATTCAAAATAGGAAATAAATGACGTCACACAACACGACATACACCAGGAGAAAACAAAACAACGCCATATACAAGGAAAAACGGAAGTTAGTTTCTTAGCATCATTGCCTGTTTAGAACCGACTATTTTGTTTTTTATTATCAATAGTGTAACACGTTAAGCGTTATGGGCTGACTGCAGCCTAGTGAGTTCTGTGATATTCAGTACATTTAGTTTTGTAAATCTAAGTTTGTGCATAAAAGGACACAATCAACAATACAAATACAGTTTAGGTACATATATAGACATTAAGAAATAATATATTATTAATATTTTACAAGTTATTTAAATATACTATAAAAAAAAATCAGATGTCAAAATAAACAAAAACCCTCAATTGACAACATTTCAGTTAAATCAATATCCATCCATCCATTTTCTACCGCTTGTCCCTTTTGGGGTCGCGGGGGGTGCTGGAGCCTATCTCAGCTGCATTCGGGCGGAAGGCGGGGTACACCCTGGACAAGTCGCCACCTCATCGCAGGGCCAACACAGATAGACAGACAACATTCACACTCACATTCACACACTAGGGCCGAGTTAGTGTTGCCAATTAACCTATCCCCAGGTGCATGTCTTTGGAGGTGGGAGGAAACCGGAGTACCCGGAGGGAACCCACGCAGTCACGGGGAGAACATGCAAACAACACACAGAAAGATCCCGAGCCCGGGATTGAACCCAGGACTGCTCAGGACCTTCGTATTGTGAGGCACATGCACTAACCCCTGTTCCACCCCTTGTTTTCATGTGGGGTTTTTGGGCTTTTGGTTCAGGACCCTTTGGGACTGTGTGACAAAGGGTGGCACTTTCGTGACTTTTTTGTGTACTTCTGGATCTGCCCTCCCGGGAGCCTTTTGGCCATGGAGACCAGCTGCTGGGTCTCTGCCACACCACAGTCCGTTTGGAGAGACTGGAGGAGATGCGGATGAAGAGACAGGGCTCCGGTGCTGGCGCTGAGCGCCGGGACAGACAAGCTCCACAGTGTCTTGGCTGAATGAGCATGTATCAAACACCTCGGTCAAAGCAACCAAGAGATGGTTGCTTTGTTGGGTCTGCTCCTGTCTCTGGCCATGCTCCTCCCACCCCAGCAGACGATGGCGTGGAACACCGCAGAGGCCACCACAGTGTATGTTTTTTTCATTTGTTTGTTTTTAGTTGTTTTACTTTTGTGGCTGTGTGTAGAAGTGGCTGGTTAAATCAGCTCTGCTCTTTTAATGTATTTTAATGTCCTTTGTTTTATGGCTGCCATTGTAGGGTTGCTTATAAAATTGAATATGTATGAATAATAATCTATATTATTACACAATTGCCTATGCATTGTATTTTTTTTTAGCAAACAATTGTATGCATAACTTGCTTTTATATCAACAGTCAAGCAGATATTTGAGTATTTTTCAACAATAACAATGTTTGAAAAAAGCTAACAAATGATTTGTTGCATTATTAGATACTATTAAAGTTTAAAATATATGCAATTGCATGCAGTACATGCATTTCATGTGTCAAAATAGAAATAATTAATACATTTAGTAAAATAAACCGGTGCAGCCCTTTGAGACACTTGTGATTAAGGGCTATGTAAATAAACTTTGATTGATTGACATGGGGGCAGCACGGTGGCAGAGGGGTTTGTGTGTCTGCCTCACAATACGAAGGTCCTGAGTAGTCGTGACTTCAATCCCGGGCTCGGGATCTTTATGTGTGGAGTTTGCATGTCCTCCCCGTGACTGCGTGGGTTCCCTCCGGGTACTCCGGCTTCCTCCCACCTCCAAAGACATGCACCTGGGGATAGGTTGATTGGCAACACTAAATTGGCCCTAGTGTGTGAATGTTGTCTGTCTATCTGTGTTGGCCCTGCGATGAGGTGGCGACTTGTCCAGGGTGTACCCCGCCTTCTGCCCGATTGTAGCTGAGATAGGCTCCAGCACCCCCCGCGACCCCGAAGGGAATAAGCGGTAGAAAATGGATGGATGGATGGATGGATGATTGACATGGACAACGAAATCCAAAAAGCATGTATATTATGTTGTTAATGCCGAAACAGTCAAATCAGTGACATTGCATAAATCCACAATATGCTTCAGATGGTCAGTCAGTTGTCAAAATGTTCTTTAAAAATCATAATGTGTATCACGGTAGGCAGTACCAATTTTCGTCCACATAGTGTAAAACTTTACTCGGCTTTGGACACCTCACATGTGCTGTCCACAGTGACTTGACGGCACAAGGTGATGACCGGTGGTGAGTCAAGCTGTCCCCTTGGAAGCTCTGACCTTCGTGGACGTCTCTTATTTTTTGTGAATTCGCTCCAACATGAAAAAAGACAAATATAAACTGTGTGCAAGATCGTACAAGAGTTCTGTGTCCACATACAAAATCTAAATCAAAATAAAACCACTCAGTCAGATCAAAAGATAACTAACAGATAACTCAAAACTACATTTTCCGTCTTGTCTGTTTTTGTCCTAAACAAATGCCCACCGAACGTGAGGTCATGTATCCAAAGTAGGGTTGTACGGTATACCGCGATACTAATGAATCCTATTCGGTATTAAAAAGTACTGGTCTCCCACCCCCTGAACCCTTGTCGTCGTCATGTCGTGTCATTGCTGGTTTATGAGCAGAGGAGCATGTTCGGCAACGCACACACACGGAGTACTTACAAGCAGAAAAGGGAGAATGGACGCATTTTGGCTTAAAAACTAACGATAAAGGTGAAGTTATAACACTGAAACGCCCTCAGGAAGAGGTGCTTTAAGACATGGCTAGCTAGCTAGCGACTAAAGTCCATCCGCAGTTTGCAGTGTTTTAGCTACTTCTAAATCACTAATCCTTGTCTCCATGGCGACAAATAAAGTAAGTTTCTTACAAGTATCATCCCTGCAGGACGAGGAATAGCTAAACATGCTTCACTATCAATCAATCAATCAACCAATGTTTATTTATATAGCCCTAAATCACAAGTGTCTCAAAGGGCTGTACAAGCCACAACAACATCCTCGGTACAGAGCCCACATACGGGCAAGGAAAACTCACCCCAGTGGGACATCAATGTGAATGACTATGAGAAACCTTGGAGAGGACCGCATATGTGGGTAACCCCCCCCTCTAGGGGAGACCGAAAGCAATGGATGTCGAGTGGGTCTGACATAATATTGTGAAAGTCCAACACATCAGCGAAAGTCCAGTCCATGGT
Organism: Entelurus aequoreus; assembly: GCF_033978785.1. Classification (NCBI taxonomy): domain Eukaryota; kingdom Metazoa; phylum Chordata; class Actinopteri; order Syngnathiformes; family Syngnathidae; genus Entelurus; species Entelurus aequoreus. The sequence goes on from NC_084756.1 coordinate 17,779,951, forward strand.
GGGGCCAGCAGGAACCATCCCGAGCGGAGACGGGTCACTACACACCGTAGCTAAAATGTAAACAAACGCCAAAGGTGGATCTACACTTAACATCCACTGTAATGATACCAAGTACAGGAGTGTATCTAGTCGATACTACTATGATTACATCGATATTTTTTGGCATCACAACATCATCTTTCTTTTTTTTTAAATTTATATTATGTTTATAAACTCTGGAAATATGTCCCTGGACACATGAGGACTTTGAATATGACCAATGTATGATCCTGTAACGACTTGGTATCGGATTGATACCCAAATTTGTGGTATCATCCAAAACTAATGTAAAGTATCAAAAAACAGAAGAATAAGTGATTATTACATTTTAACAGAAGTGTAGATAGAACATGTTAAAAGAGAAAGTAAGCAGATATTAACAGTAAATGAACAAGTAGATTAGTAATTCATTTTCTACCACTTGTCCTTAATAATTTTGACAAAATAATAGAATGATAAATGACACAATATGTTACTGCATATGTCAGCAGACTAAATTAGGAGCCTTTGTTTGTTTACTTACTAAGAAAAGACTATTTGTCTTGTATGTTCACTATTTTATTTAAGGACAAACTTGCAATAAGAAACATATATTTAATGTACCCTAAGATATTTTATGTTAAAACAAAGCCAATAATGCAATTTTTTGTGGTTCCCTTTATTTAGAAAAGTATTGAAAAGTATCAACATTTATTTTACAAAATATTGGTATCGGGACAACACAAATCCAAAGTGACATATTTGATTAACTACATTGATGCAAGAAATAAAAAAGATTCCCCACTATAAACTATTAGTTATTGCCTTCGTAGAATTTCTTCCAAAAACTACAAAATCTTAAAATTGTTTTGTACTGTTTTTAAATCGCTTGCCTCACCTCAACATATTATCGACCTCTTCTTAACGCTGGTTAATTTCTACTTGTGGTCCCAAAGACTAGATTATGATCCAGAAGGGATTACATGTACTTTTTCTGCTGTTGTTCAGCGCTTCAGAACTTTCACCCTTTGGTGCGCTGCCACCTCTTATATTTCCATTTAAGTCCAATCATCTCTTAAAACACATTTTACTCTTTGACATTTAACCCCTCATGAAAGATGTGTAATCTCTTCTTTTATTTGGTAATACTTTTAAAGTGACACGACTGGTTACGGTTCAAGGTTGTGTACAGTTTTATCAAGCTCTTAAATGTTTATACTTATTACTAGGGATGTCCGATAATATCGGACTGCCGATATTATCGGCCAATAAATGCTTTAAAATGTAATATCAGAAATGATCTGTATCGGTTTAAAAATTATCGGGATCGGTTTAAAAAAGTAAAATGTATGACTTTTTAAAACGCCGCTGTGTACATTGATGTAGGGAGAAGTACAGAGCGCCTCAGTCACATAATATCTATGCCTTTTCACACACACAAGTGAATGCAAGTCATACTTGGTCAACAGCCATACAGGTCACACTGAGGGTGCCCGTATAAACAACTTTAACACTGTTACAAATATGCGCCACACTGTGAACCCACACCAAACAAGAATGACAAACACATTTCGGGAGAACATCCGCACCGTAACACAACAGAACAAATACCCAGAACCCCTTGCAGCACTAACTCTTCCGGGACGCTACAATATACACCTCCGCTACCCCCTACGCCCCACCCCCCCACATCAACCTTGCCCCCCCCAACCTCTTAATGCTCTCTCAGGGAGAGCATGTCCCAAATTCCAAGCTGCTGTTTCGAGGCATGTTAAAAAAAATAATGCACTTTGTGACTTCAATAATAAATATGGCAGTGCCATGTTGGTATTTTTTTCCATAACTTGAGTTGATTTATTTTGGAAAACCTTGTTACATAGTTTAATGCATCCAGTGGGGCATCACAACAAAATTAGGCATAATAATGTGTTAATTCCACCACTGTATATATCGGTATCGGTTGATATCGGAATCAGTAACTAAGAGTTGGACAATATCGGAATATCGGCAAAAAAAGCCATTATAGGACATCTCTACTTATTACTATCCAGCACCCTGCAACCATTAAGATTTTTTAAATGGTGCTACATAAATAAAATGGATTAGATTGGATGTCATTTATTGGTTACCAGTAGTAGCAACGCTTCAACTTTTTCACATTACAGTTAAGGTAATGCTGTATTCCCAATTTGTCTTCGTGGCTCAGCTGGCTCTCAAGCCACACATTGAAGCCCACATCCCTCTCTGCATTCTTCAGGGTGGGAGTCGTAAATGCACACTGCACACACTCACCCTGAGGGAGCAAGAAAAAAAAATGCTTACTCCTTGTGCCTCTCTTTTTAATTTTTTTTCTTTAGTGTCATGATACAATTGTTATTCCTATACAAAGGATCATTTTAGCAAACAGTCCTAATTCAAAGTAATCTAAGGCAGAATCATCCTAGTATAATTCACGCCTTATGACATTTCCAGATGTGCCCAATGCAATCACTTGAGAGCGTCCCCTCAGTATGTCATTTGGCGTGTCTGTAAATGAAAATAATATTTTTGTCTTATGACTGCTGTCTCGTTACAATATTATGTATGTTGTTAAGCCTCCTGCATATGATAGTTTAAATTACAGCATTAATTGTTCTAAAACATGTTAAATCAATATTCCTACTTTAAAGGTTACTTTGCTTTTAAAAATGCAAGTACAATTAATAAAGGCCTCTAATCATATACCGACAATCCTCATATTTTCCTCCATAATTAGGTTTTTTGTTTTTTTATTTGTTTTAGTAAAATTAAACTAACTAAACACTGACTGTAAGCGAATTAACCTTTGCTTTGACAACTAAGAAGACACATTCCTCCAACTCTTTATATTTTAATTTGCATTAATTATTATGCTTCTGATTCCACAACCGTATTTTGGACATGTCTGATCTACGATACGGAGTAATAGAAATTGCTTACATTTGTTTTATATTCAAAGCAAGCTATTGTTTTACTGTTATGTTTCCATTATATAAATGCACATATTTTACTGATTCCTGCGTTTTGGGCTTTTCAAACTACGTAGTCTGTGCCTGACATTTACATCCTAGCATGCTGTCAAGCCATGCTCATCACTTATGCACTCTGTGACTTCCTGTCCATGTGTGATAATCTACAAAATAAAAGCATGCATTTATTCTCTCGCAATGTTCTATCAAAAGTGTTATAAGTAACTGATAGCTGTTGCGATTGCCGTGCCTCTGTATTTATTCTTTGCTATGCTATCATCTTATTTCAATCAATCAATCAATGTTTATTTATATAGCTCTAAATCACAAGTGTCTCAAAGGGCTGCACAAGCCACAACGACATCCTCGGTTCAGAGCCCACATACGGGCAAGGAAAAACTCACAACCCAGTGGGATGTCAATGTGAATGACTATGAGAAACCTTGGAGAGGACCGCAGATGTGGGTGACCCCCCCGCCCCTCTAGGGTTCACCGGATGCAATGGACATCTAGTGGGTCTCGGATAATATTGTGAAAGTCCAGTCCATAGTGGATCTAACATAATAGTGAGAGTCCAGTCCATAGTGGGGCCAGAAGGAGACCATCCCGAGCGGAGACGGGTCAGCAGCGCAGAGATGTCCCAAACCGATGCACAGGCGAGCGGTCCACCCCGGGTCCCGACTCTGGACAGCCAGCACTTCATCCATGGCCACCGGACCTGTGTACCCCCCTCCACAAGGGAGAGGGGGGCAGAGGAGAAAAGAAAAGGGGGGGTCTATTTAAAGGCTAGAGTCTACAAATGAGTTTTAAGATGGGACTTAAATGCTTCTACTAAGGTAGCATCTCTAACTGTTACCGGGAGGGCATTCCATAGTACTGGAGCCCGATTAGAAAACGCTCTATAGCCCGTAGACTTTTTTTGGGCTCTGGAAATCAATAATAAGCCGGAGTTATTTGAACGCAGATTTCTTGCCGGGACATATGGTACAATACAATCGGCAAGAAAGGATGGAGCTAGACCGTTTTATTATTATATATATATTATTATACATTTTAACTCAGCAACTACATGTATGGTGCACTGCAAATGGGAAGTCTAACCTCCCTAAGAATGTTAGATTACACTTTGAATTTAAACATACATGTAAGACATTCAAGTGTGCTTTAATTTGTAAGTAAGGAGATGAGCATTAAGTATAAACATCATATTACTGTTGACTGGCTTGCAAATATTTACAAGGTCCACTGTTTAAGTACCATGCAGATCTCCTCCAGAGGCCCCTAAATATGTTAAGTTCATATGTGTTTACGTCAAGGAAACATGGGGCTGAAATTATAATTAACATTCAGTCTAGGGCTGGGCGATATGACTAAAAAATGTATCACGATATAAGTGTTTCATATCAGTCGATATCGATAATTATTGATAAAAAAAACAAAACAACTATTCTAAATAAAGACCAGGAGAAAAAATTCTGAATTTAAATACTTTTATTTTAAATATAACCTTTAACCTTTAGAACGAGGTCAGCATTATGAAAAACAGTCAAATAAATGAAAATACTGGTCGATGTGCAAATATTGACATTAAATAAATGCTTAATCCAACAAAATGTGCAAAGTATTGTAATTAAGAAATTAGTAGTGTACACCACTGCATCCGTTATTTCTTTATAACGTTTTGAATTTTTGTCGTATGGCACTGCTGCCGAGTAATACTGTCTGCGGCAACAACAGACCACCATCGAGACGATGGTGGTCTGTTGTTGTCGCTTCGGTGCTGTTCCACTTGCACCGGCTGATGTAGATGGTTGTGGCTGTTTGATACTGCTGTACTCCAGCGGGTGAGAGCGGCTCAGGTGGTAAAATAAGTTTGCCGTGTTCCCAGACTTGGTCGGGACGACGACCTTGCAAAGTTTGCAGACAGTATTACTCTGATTCGTATCGGATTTAAAAAAATCCAAAATACTGCCAAACTGGTGACGTGACGTTTCCTTTTTATTTACAATTTCCTCTCGTGCTGCCGCACTCATATTCCCGTTTCGTTTCACTCCTCGTCGTCAGCTAGCCGACAGCCGTTGTTGCTTTTTTATTTTTTTTTCCTGTTAGTATTTCCCAGAATGCCTTGCGGTTCAGGCTCGGCCGTGATAGGTCGAGAGGCCAAAGCCCTTCCTCTGCCTACACCCCCCAGAATGCCGTGCGGTTCCGGCTCTGCCTTTCTTCCTATTTTTTTCTAACAGAACTAAGTGAAATTATCGAACGTTCTATCGACCCCATTTTCTATTGATATTGATCACATGTCTATCGCGATATATATTGTTATTGTTTTATCGCCCAGCCCTAATTCAGTCCAGCCATAACTCACACTTCCCAGCATCTATTTGGTCTGAGACGCCTTGCACCCCTAGCAGACAGTCAAACAACCTCCTCTATCATTTAATAGCCATACTACTAAATAATCCTAACATCTTAATTTTCCCAGACAACACCATTACAGTAAGAAAAGATAAACACTGTAATTGCCAAACACACCAACACCATTACACACTGACAACATAGAAATTACTTAACTTCTGTGTCTTAGAATTTAAACTTTTAATTTTTTTTATTTACCTCAGCATTTAAAACCAAAAAGACAATTCCAGCACAATGCTTTATTTCTGTCCCAACAGTTCTACCAACCTAGTCACGTCCGTTGTGTCCTTGAGCAAGACACTACACCCTTGCTCCTGATGGGTCATCGTTAGCGCCTCGAATGGCAGCTGCCGCCATCAGTGTGTGAATGTGTGTGTGAATGGGTGAATGTGGAAATAGTGTCAAAGCGCTTTGACTGCCTTGGAGGTAGAAAAGCGCTATACAAGTATAACCCATTTACCATTTATATATATATCTTAAGTCTACATTTTATTCGCATCCTATTCTAATACCCCCGCAATATCTGGCGCATGCATTAGTTCATAACATTTTTCAGTTATTATTATTATTATTCTTTCCCTCCTTATTATTTCATTCTGCAACTATATTTTACTTTTAAACATTTTCCACACGTCTCACCTCCATCTTCTTTTGGCATCTTTTACCTGTCGGTATCCTTTATTTTATGTTTCGCTCATCTTTATTTGAATCCCAGGGTTTTTTTTTAACAATTTGTACGTGGGAATATACACACTTAAAAACAAAACAATCTGCAGATTAAACTAAAAGTTGCAGGCCTTCATTAACTTGTTCCTCTTTACCGTACGCATCTTTTTCTTAACTTTTTCATTACCGGTCCCCTCGTCTGCACTTTTAAAAAAACCCTGTCCATGATGGACTCCCAATATGCCCTTTATAACCCCGTTTCTTGGCATTTCAAACCTCTGTCTTCCCTCAAAAGAGGACTCCCTGCATGCTTTTCTTTTGTACCCCACGTCCTGACGGACTCCCCGCGTGCTTTTTGTACCCCTGTCCTCCCTTGAAAGAGTTGACTCCCAAAAGCCTTCCCCATCACGTTCCTTCACCCCGAGGCAGTCCAATGAACTTTTAAAACTACATTTTAAACTCTGCAGACCTCTTACTTTACAAAACAATATTTTTTGGCGGAATTACAGTAACAATGTTGTTTGGCACTGACCAGGGATCGAACCCCTTTGTCTATCTTTCCCAAACCAACGCTGAACCACCCGGCTTGGCAGCTGCTCCAAGACCTTGAGCTCCCTGTCTCATTTAAATGATTTAACGCCTTTTTCGCCCCTCTTTTCTTCCGCCTGCGTTTTCTGAGTCCAGTCCTGAAAAATCATCACCCCATTGTCATTCCCTGTGCAGCCTTTACATTTTACCCCTCGTATTTCTTCTCATCCCTTTTCTTCGTCTCATTTAAGTTTTGAACCTGGCCATGTTTTGACAAAACATAACATAACAAAACATAATATGAGTTAATTAATTCTAGAGATGTCCGATAATATCGGACTGCCGATATTATCGGCCGATAAATGCTTTAAAATGTAATATCGGAAATTATCGGTATCGGTCTCAAAAAGTAAAATGTATGACTTTTTAAAACACCGCTGTACAGAGTGGTACACGGACGTAGGGAGAAGTACAGAGCGCCAATAAACCTTAAAGGCACTGCCTTTGCGTGCCGGCCCGATCACATAATATCTACGGCTTTTCACACACACAAGTGAATGCAAGCATACTTGTTCAACAGCCATACAGGTCACACTGAGGGTGACCGTATAAACAACTTTAACACTGTTACAAATATGTGACACACTGTGAACCCACACCAAACAAGAATGACAAACACATGTCGGGAGAACATCCGCACCATAACACAACATAAACACAACAGAAAAAATACCCAGAACCCCTTGCAGCACTTACTCTTCCGGGACGCTACAATATACACCCCCCCGCTACCCCTACCCAAAAACCAGCCTCCCCCAACCCCAACCTCCTCATGCTCTCTCAGGGAGAGCATGTCCCAAATTCCAAGCTGCTGTTTTGAGGCATGTTGAAAAAAATAATGCACTTTGTGACTTCAATAATGAATATGGCAGTGCCATGTTGGCATTTTTTTTCCACAACTTGAGTTGATTTATTTTGGGAAACCTTGTTACATTGTTTAATGCATCCAGCGGGGCATCACAACAATATTAGGCATACTAATGTGTTAATTTCACGACTGTATATATCGGTATCGGTTGATATCGGAATCGGTAATTTAGAGTTGGACAATATCGGAATATCGGATATCGGCAAAAAAGCCATTATCGGACATCTCTAATTAAATCACTTCAACTGTAAGTAGGTTGGATATAATTATTGAATATGATTAAACGTAAGAGTAAGACATTTGAGTGGAAAATTTTGGCCCCGAGGTCAAAAAGTTAAAGAACCCCTGGTATATGGTTTGAAACATGCCTAACACGTTACATTAAGGAACATCATGTTAAATTCAAATGTCAAACATTGAGAAGCTGATTAATTGCAATCATCCAAACCCATATGACATATATTTTTTCCTATATTATTATGAAAACAAACAATTGTAAAATCATGCAGGTTGTTTGAAGGACGATATATTTTATGTTGACGTCTTCCTGTGTTTGTCATGGTATTGCTAACGCAGCTTTCCTGCAGTCGGAGCATTTCTTTTGTTGTGGTCGGGGTCTGCCTGGAAGTGATGCAAAGAGCTGGCAGGTGTTGCATCCCCCGCACTCCCCCCTTCTCTCCCAGGGGATAGAGGGGAGACAGTAATTGAAGCCACATGGCCGCAACGTCCACATTGTAATTATCAGCTGATACAAAAGCATAAATTAGGTGATGTTAATGATTTTCTATTGGATGACTGTGGTGGACAAAATATATAATTTCTGTTTAAAACACAGGGTCTTATTAGGATCAGTGTTCATTTTGACAGCACTTTTTAATTTGGTTTTAGACATAGTCTTCTGAAGAAAATGTCATTTATCCATCCATCCATTTTCTACCGCTTGTCCTTTTCGGGGTCGCGGGGGTTGCTGGAGCCTACCTCAGCTGCATTCGGGCGGAAGGCGGGGCATTTAATTTTATTAAAATTTTACTCATCTAAATGTATTTACCGTATTTTCTGGACGATAGGTCGCACCGGATTATAAGGCGCACTGCCGATGAGTGGGTCTATTCAGCAGAGGTGTGGACTCGAGTCACATGACTTGGACTCGAGTCAGACTCGAGTCATGAATTTGATGACTTTAGACTCGACTTGACAAAATGTAAAGAGACTTGCAACTCGACTTAGACTTTAACATCAATGACTTGTGACTTCACTTGGACTTCAGCCTTTTGACTTGACATGACTTGCTACTTTCCCCAAAACCTAAAGCTTAAAAAGTTATTTGGGAGCACTCCGTAGCTTTCATTTTGTACTTGTCTGTCTATCAGCGTGTGTGCTGCGTGTCAGCGTGTGTGCTCTCAGTACAACAGCCAATCAAATTAGATCTACATTGTTTTCATCACACAGCATTCAGCCAATCAAATTGCAGGACAACCAATGAACAAGAGTTGTCAAACAACGCGCCAGTGAGAAAGATTTATACCAAAGTTGGTTTCGTTCGGGTATAAAAACTACGACTTGGTCAACAAAAAACGAATTGCCGTATGCAAATCACGCAGTTCGAATATTACAGACGGAGACGCAACAACTTCCAACTTCGTTCGACATTTGAAGTTGCACAAAGAAGGGTAAGTTTTGAATGTAAGCTAACGTTTATTGGCTAAGTAACATGACTTTTATTTGCTGTGTAGTTAAATCAGTGAGGCTGTAAACTCACTGCTAACGTCATAACCATAGACATCTTATAAGTAGACGCAGCATCAAGCGCTACTGCTTACTGGCGCAGACGAGACGCGGGGCCGCCATCTTGGAGTGGTGATCCGCTCCACTCAGTGCAATTCATTTGGCAGGAGCAATGAACTGTCAGCGCATTTAATTCATTTTACCTCACTGAATACCACTCATTTTCACGCGCTTTTTTGTCATACGTGTAGCTATGATAACGGACACATGTTTTATTATTCATAGTTTGCTTAACAGTAATAGAATATTCTTATATGCTATAAGTGACCAGACGTCCGAGATCAAAACTGGGAATATAAGCCCAGAGAAGGGGGAAAAAAACGGTCAGCTATTTTTAAGTTGAAGAAACAATATAATTACGTTATATATACATGCGTATATCCTACATAAACAATGTATGAATACATTAGATATCTATATATCTTATAGACCGTATCTCTGTTGCTGCAGCAGCAGAGAGTTTATTCTGTCTTGACACTTTGTATTGATATTTTGTATTACATTCTTCCCTTAAATGATAATGTTTACAGTGATTGTTATATATGTATTTTTTATGTATGTCGCTTTGGATAAAAGCGTCTGCCAAATACTTAAACATATATAAACACCTGAAAGTCCTTATATCAGCTAAAACCACCAATCTGTTTCACTGGATTCAGAATAAAACCAAATGCTGTCTTACCCAACAATGTTAGTATTTGAATATTGTTACTTGAAGACTTATTCCTGGTTACAATTATACTGTTAAGAAAGTATTGTCTTATATTTTGCCTAAAATGAGAATGCATCATAATCAGTGGCGGCTGGTGAATTTTGTTTTAGGTGGGGCTGAAAGTTTGTAAACCAAACCCCTGTAGGGGCGTCATCCTCCCCCAGAAGATGTATTTGTGATTTTCACATACAAATATTGAAGATCTTTGCTCCTTCTCAACTCTGTGGTAATGTTATTTTCATAAAATACAACCAAAAGTACATTAATGTTAAATCTTACTTGTGAAAAGTAATCCCCCGATTCCTATTTTCAACAGTCCGCTCATTTGAGCAGGAAAACAAGCATCTTTGTTTTCTACCTGTCAACTGTCAGTTTAGGCTGCTCGCCGGCTCCTCATCACCACTTCAAGATGCAATTTGCTCGCGTCACAGCAACCAATACTGCGTCTACTTATAAGATGTCTATGGTTATAACATCATTTCAAACACAGCAATATGTTGCGTCCACTGCAGTTTGCTACCTTATTCATACTTTTTGTCAAGTGATTTTTTTAAGCAGGGTTGCATGAGGTACCTATACATAACGTTACGTTAGTCAATGTATCACACACAGTAACATAACGTTAGACGGCGGTCAGCAGCACCGCATATTTTAGCCACCTACAAAAAGACAAACATAGCCAAATAAAGGTCAGTTAAAATGTATACTATATTAAGAATATGTGTACATATTGCATAGGGCCCTGACATCTAAAAAGTACAACTCTGTTCATTGTTATGTTCATGTATTTGTTATGTTTTTCATGTGTACGCACACATAAACACACATACAGTATGAGATGAGATCAATGAGATAAGGTAAGAACAGAATAGAAACTGCTGTGGAACTAGTTACAATGCAATATGCCATGGAAATACAATGTTAACACTTTTGTACAAATAAGTACAGTTGCACTTGTTTTTGCAAATGTGTTCATTCTGTAAAGGAATGAGTTAAATGTTTAAAATTGTTTAAACTATTAAAATGACTGGTTAATAGTGCTATTATGAATTGCAATGTCAGTACTATTTTTTTTCCTGCTATTTCAAATGCACTTGTTTTAATAAATAAATACAGCGGTTTAAAAGCATACACAATCTGTGTAAAAATATTAGTCTGTGGTTAAAAGGACTTGAAAGGACTCGAAACTCAAAATGCAGGACTTGTGACTTGACTTGAGACTTTCCAGTCTTGACTTTGGACTTGACTCGGGACTTGCCTGTCTTGACTCGGGACTTGACTCGAGACTTGAGGGCAAAGACTTGAGACTTACTTGTGACTTGCAAAGCAATGACTTGGTCCCACCTCTGCTATTCAGGTCTTTTTTCCACACAAAAGGCGCACCGGAGGCGCATTAAAGGGGTGATATTATGATTTTTTTTTTGTAAATTTAAAACATTACCTTGTGGTCTACATAACATGTAATGGTGGTTCTTTGGTCAAAATGTTGCATAGAGGATGTTTTACAGATCATCTTCAAGTCGTCTTCAAGTCTTATTTACGTGGCTCAACTTCGTCAAAAGATGGAGGTAACTGTTTGAATGACTTTCAGACTTGACTTTAAATCAACAACGGAGCAGCATCTTTTCGACCGTGGCTCACTAGTGCAACAACGCCGGAAATGTGTCCCGTGAAAAACCGTCCAACCGGAAGTCTCTAATAATTAAAGTTCCGTGGGTGATTACCATGAATTAATTAACGTGGACCCCGACTTAAACAAGTTGAAAAACTTATTCGGGTCAATTGTACGGAATATGTACTGTACTGAGCAATCTACTAATAAAAGTTTCAATCAATCAATGAATAATGTAAACTCACTACATTGGTAGTTTTTAGGGCTTCCATAGTGAGATATAAGTTAGAACTTTACACTACTTTATATTACAAATGGCAACAGCGGAGAATGAATGTCCCATAACAAGAAGATAGAGAAAAAGAAGACTACAGTGGCGGACATGCGCACATTTTCAGGACTTATGCAGATCTCAAATACACATCAGCAGGTACCAGAAGGTAAGAAAAGTTGGTTTTTGGTTTCACAATATTATGCAAACAAAAAGATAATATGTTTGCTAATGGGTGCCATTTTGCGGTCCTTATACACACACCATAATAATACTTGTATCTCTGACTACGGTAGCCGTAATGGGCCGACAATCCATCAAGCGGTGCGGCTTCAAAGTCATTCTGAAACATTTTGACAGATTTTTGAGTGCCGTGTGTAATGTTCTTTATTTTCAATGGGTCATTTAAAGTTTTGGTGTTGTTTACTGGCGTCATATTGCAGTCTACACGTATCTCTTATGTGCGACTGCCATCTACTCGTCACACTTGTCATTACACCATGTACCAAATAAAATTGCTTCAAGGTCGGTAAGCACATTCAGAATTATTCCGTACATTAGGCGCACCATGAATTGATTAACGTGGACCCCGACTTAAACAAGTTGAAAAACTTATTCGGGTGTTACCATTTAGTGGACAATTGTACAAAATATGTACTGTACTGTGCAATCTACTAATAAAAGTTTCAATCAATCAATCAAAAACTGGGTTATAAGGCGCTCTGTCGATTTTTGAGAAAATGAAAGGATTTTAAGTGCGCCTTATAGTCCGAAACATACAATAGCTTAGTCGACTTATAGTTCAATACATTTCAGCTAAAATAACAGAATATTTAGTCGACTAAAATATATGTGACATGAGATAAGGCCTCTTTAAAGTTTTCTTGAAAGCAATTTATATAGTCTATTTGCAAAGTATTTGTTATACCACAACAGTAACATGGTCTTATGGTCAGGAATGAAGCAATTTGTCTTTTTTTGCTCAATAAATATCTTTCAGGCATTTAAAAAAAAAATAATTATTTCTTCAAAAGTGAAAAAGCTCCTCTCACACACAGGCATACAGATATTACGATGTGGAACTTGTTACAATGCAATGAAATCATACAGTACTCCCTATCTCACAAAGTATCTGACTAACTTCTTCGTAACTCACTACCGGCTGCTGTCTCATACGCGGTTAACAAGCTGTGAATGGATATATTCCAAAGTTGTACCGCCCAATTGTGTCGCATCTTTTGTCCCGTCCATCCTATAGCTACTTGTTCTAGCAGTAGCTCCTCTACATCATAAAATTCCAAACCCTTTATCGGTCTTCTTCGATTCTTCCGCTTGTCCAGGAAGTTTTGGTTTCTTGTTGTTGATGTAGCCTTGGTCAGCTTGGCTGGTGAGCAGCTTGCAGCACTCGAAACTAGTTATTTTAACTAATTTGTACATCAAGTTGGAAAGAGTTGAAGCTGAAAGTGTCAGCAAGACATCCTGTTCTTGATGTCTAAGCAGCAAAATAGTCCAAAATCTAATACGAGCAGTGTTGCCAAGTCTGCTTATAATAAGCAACTTTGGGCTTGTTTTTTTTACTATAGTTGTTTGCACATTTCGTGACTAACAGTTTGTTTTTTTGTTATCAGCATGCAGGTTGCTTATTTGGGTTTGCGCTTCTGTCCCCAAACAATGACTGCGGCAGTAGTTACTTGGTCTTTTTCTACACAATGTTTTCTGGCTATCACGCCCCCGGTCGACTCGGTCAAACATGAACAAAACACACACATACATGCATACATACCGTATTTTTCGGAGTGTAAGTCGCACCGGAGTATAAGTCGCACCGGCCGAAAATGCATAATAAAGAAGGAAAAAAACATATATAAGTCGCACTGGAGTATAAGTCGCATTTTTTGGGGAAATTTATTTGATAAAACTCAACACCAAGAATAGACATTTGAAAGGCAATTTAAAATAAATAAAGAATAGTGAACAACAGGCTGAATAAGTGTACGTTACATGACGCATAAATAACCAATTGAGAACGTGCCTGGTATGTTAACGTAACATATTATGGTAAGTCATTGAAATAATTATACCATATAGAACATGCTATACGTTTACCAAACAATCTGTCACTCCTAATCGCTAAATCCCATGAAATCTTATACGTCTAGTCTCTTACGTGAATGAGCTAAATAATATTATTTGATATTTTACGGTAATGTGTTAATTTCACACATAAGTCGCTCCTGAGTATAAGTCGCACCCCCGGCCAAACTATGAAAAAAACTGCGACTTACAGTCCGAAAAATACGGTACATATATATATATATATATATATATATATATATATATATATATATATATATATATATATATATATATATATATATATATATATATATATATATATATGTATATATATGTATATATATATATATATATATATATATATATATATATATATATATATATATATATATATATATATATATATATATATATATATATATATATATATACAGAAAAGGCCAAAGGTTTGGACATACCTCATTTCAATGAGTTTTCTTTATTTTCATGACTATTTAGACTGTAGATTGTCACTGAAGGCATCAAAACTATGACACCTGTGAAGTGAAAACCCTTTCAAGTGACTACCTCTTGAAGCTCATCGAGAGAATGCCAAGAGTGAGCAAAAGAGCAATCAGAGCAAAGGGTGGCTATTTTGAAGAAAGTAAAATATAAAACATGTTTTCAGTTCATATGGGACATTTAAAGTTTCACCTTTTTTTGTTAAGTACATAACTCCACATGTGTTCATTCATAGTTTTGATACCTTCAGTGACAATCTACAATGTAAATAGTCATGAAAATAAAGAAAACGCATTGAATGAGGAGAAGGTGTGTCCAAACTTTTGGCCTGTACTATACATACATACATACATATATACATATATACATACACATTTCACATTGGGAGAAATAGGGAGGAGTGGATCAGACCTGCAAGTGGATCAAGACTCCCCAAGTCATCCAGCAATGTTGAGAATTAATCAGAGTCAGGTTACACGGCCGACTTTCTGTATGTGGACACTAAAAATCAATGTTCCCTTAAGAGGCCAGGCACACTGTCTTTGGGTGGGATTACAACCAAAGCAAAGATATGTGGTCAGTGCAAGCAGAGCCTCCTCATGATAATAAAACAAAATAAAAACAATGGTTGCCTGTGCATGCAAATGTGCTGCATCTGACAAACACATTTTTTTCCTTGGTTGCAGATCGCTGGAACCCTGCAGATTTGAAAATTGCAGCAATCTGCATGTTCATTGCTTGTCGTGGAAGTTGAGGGATTTGAGCAAAAAAGTAGAAAAAAAAATGAATCCATAATGTTTTTATACACTCTTAACTCCCTGATTACTTTTTTTGTCCTTTAACTACTCTGTTATTGAATTTGGGTTACAAGTTAAAGAAAATAAGTGCTTTTAAAACAAAGTAACTTCCTGGAAAAGGATGGGCACGTGTACTTCAGATCCAAATAAATGTAAGGCCACACATTGTTTTCAGTTTTATGGGACAGCGCGCGTTTCCCACCTAGGCCTTCAGTGATGTCCGCCTTCAATGATTACCTCTCAAAATGCCATAATTGATGTCACCCCATGACCATTGCTGGAGAAATACTATACAGAAACACATTTACGCCCTACTGGACATTGAATCTGTTGCGTAGACAGCCCTTCCTCCCAGGGATTTTAAGCTGCTGTCCACTCCCAAGTTCTTTTAATGGCAAATAAGATGGAGTTTAAATTGATCACCAAAAGCAGTAGTTGGTATTTTGTGGTTTATTCTCAAAGCTTTGACAATAATGAGACCAGCCTTGCATAATCTATCCCGATGCGTGGCTCTCACCGGTCTGCTCTTGCTTCCCCTCCCCGTACTGTCCTACCTCCTTGTTTTGTCTACCCTTTGCATTCCAAAAGCTTCAAGGCCTACGCACAAACTTTTACTAAGCAGACTGAATTGGAAAAACACTAGCTGTTTTGTAATATGACTATGGAAGTAAAAAAGTAACACTTAAATATGGATATATGGAAAAGATCTGGTTCCATCAATTCACATCAACAGTGTACAAAACGGGTTATTTTCTGGCGCGTTACAAAAATCAATAAACCCACATTAGCAATTAAAACATTATGTGGTACTGTCAAAATTAAAATTGCAAAAAACATATTAAACGTGAAAAAATTAAATATTTGAGCTCACAATTTGCAGCACCTATTTGACACCGTATAAGCCAGTGGTACCCCTCGTCGTCGGTTTATTCGAGTGGAAATGGCGGGCATTTCCCCATTTCATCGCCAGAACAGCTGAGCTAGCTTCCGGGGTTGGCCAACATCGTCTCACAAGATGTAGCTTCTCTTTAAATATCCTTGCAAATATATATCTGCCACCTAATCAACATTTTGTTCTCCTTCTTTGTGGGTCAACACTTCCTGCTTCCTGCTAAATTAATTGCCACTTGTGATTGGATACTCACTTTGGAATGACAAGTGAATATCCAATCACAGTCTCATTTGTCATGATCCGTGGTCCGGATCATGTTTTTGTGTTTTCTGTTAGTTTTGGACTCCTTTTGTTATTGCTTGTGCACCTGTGAGTTTGTTTCGTCACCACGGTTACTTGATTTTCACCTGCCTTGTACGCGCACCTGTTACTCATCAGAGACTCTATTTAAGCCTACCTTTGTTGATCACCCGTTCTGCCTTCATTGTGTCATAGCCCATGCTACGTCTTTACTCCATGTGTTTTAGGCACGCTTGCCTTTTTTGTTATTTGCCTGTAGTTTGGTAGTTGGGTGATTTATGTATAATAAACTTAATTCTACCTTCACGCTGTCGTCCGGAGCCGTCTGTCTTACATCCTGGGAGAACAACCGCGCAGCAAGCTGCGACCCCCCCTTCGTGACATCATTAACATCAGGCTACCAAATAGGCTACTGTCAACAACTTGTGATCTGATTGGCTATCGCAACTGTCTATCAACTCTGTGTTCTCAAATTAATCCGCTAACGGTCCAGGTGAGTATCCAAACACAGGATGCGTAAATGTCACGTTCAACGTGAGGCCATCTAGAAGGCCTTACTGACAACAACTCGTGATCTGATTGGCTATCGCAACTGTCTATCAACTGTATTTGCCCGTTCACTTACAGTGCACAGACGCCCGCATTGTTGATTCTGAAGGACCCAGGCAGAATTGGTACAGCATGGCAACATAAACTAGCTGAATTCTGATTGGATACAAACTAAAACTAAAAACAGCATTGGAAGGAGCATAATATGACATGAAGAGAATATGAATACTTTTAGATATTTAGGGAAAGTCAATTAAAAAATAATTGTATCTTTAATCTGATTTCTGGTTATGTTAGGCCAGCAGAGAAGGCCTTGCTGGTCCTGACGGCACACCAGTGGCAGCTGATTCGACATAAAAGTCGAGTCTAACTTAAATTAAAGTAGATAAACTAGAAGAAAGGAAAAGAGATTACATTTGTAAATATACATTTATCAGAAACACAGCTATGTTTCTTCCTGCTCCCAACTGGACATGTTGAATTAGACGTGCATAACAGAGGCCAGCCAGTGTGGCTGTGCTAGAGTACGTTGGTACAACTCACTTCCTGAGACTTTAAGACTTCACGCCAGACTCAATGATGTTGCACTGACATAGGTTCAAAACTGGGACCGGACGCATGTAGTCTGGTGGCGCGTGTTCCACATAAACCAAACCAGAATAACGTGAAGGCTAACGGACACAAGACACACCAGTAAAACAATTGTTTTCACTTTCCCTCTGTGTGTGTGCGGCAGACACGCACTAACTGGCACTGCTGTCCCACTAAATGTAAAGTGACAGCAGCTACAGTAAAATGCTGAATGATTCATGAAGATGCCTTTAAAGCTCAGCGCAATTAGAGGAAAAGATGTGTTTTGTTTCCTCCACATTGTCCATCCCGTCTCGGCCAGATAATTCTCTGCTGGGACCAGTGAGCACGGGTTTCAAACCCGCTCTCAGAGAGCCGTTTTTACCAGTAAATATTTATGAATAGAAATGTATAATAGCCTTGTTTCACAATTTGAATAGGCAACTGATTTTGATTATTTTATGTTTTACTAACAGATTGATGGATAACTTGCCTTATTCAAGGTGACAAGCACATATTTAAATATTTATTTTTGATGACCAAAGAAAATTAGAAAAAAAATGCTTGGAACATCATGTTACATGATCAGATAATATTAAAGTGTAAAAGTTATGTAATTGCATGCATTTTCATTCAGAATTTAAAGAACAAACACATTTAGCCAGAAAGTACCGTATTATTATATATAGTACTATATGGTAAATGAGATATACTTGTATAGCGCTTTTCTACCTTCAAGGTACTCAAAGCACTTTGACACTATTTCCACATTCACCCATTCACACACTGATGGCAGGAGCTGGCATGCAAGGCACTAACCACGACCCATCAGGAGCAAGGATGAAGTGTCTTGCTCAAGGACACAATGGACGTGACGAGGTTGGTAGAAGGTGGGGATTGAACTCATTCTATTTTTTATTTTCCTATTTTAATGATGTTGGATCTGTGTTGTTGTTGTTGTTGGGGACGTGTTGTAAATTAGCTTTGGCTACAAACACTATGATGCATACATCGGATAACTGTTTCAGATGTCTATGTTTTTGTATCTGTCCCTATTTCAAATAAACCTCTATAATAATAATAATAATAATAACCAGTAACCCTCAGGTTGCTGGCACGGCCACTCTCCCAACCGCGCCACGCCGTCCCCATATATGCTATAAATGATGTGGTGGGCCAAATAAAAGGATGTTGCGGCCCATGTTTAATGATGTGTTAGAGCAGTGTTTTTCAACCTTTTTTGAGCCAAGGCACATTTTTTGCGTTGAAAAAATCCGGAGGCACACCACCAGCAGAAATCAATAAAAAAACGAAACTTAGTGGACAATAAAAAGTCGTTGTCGCAATTGTTGGATACGACTTTAAACCATAACCAACCATGTATCCCTATAGCTCTTGTCTCAAAGTAGGTGTACTGTCACGACCTGTCACATCACCCCCTGACTTATTTGGTGTTTTCCTATGTGTAGTGTTTTAGTTCTTGTCTTGCGCTCCTATTTTGGTGGCTTTTTCTCTTTTTTTGGTATTTTCCTGTAGCAGTTTCATGTCTTCCTTTGAGCGATATTTCCCGCATGTACTTTGTTTTAGCAATCAAGAATATTTCAGTCGTTTTTATCCTTCTTTGTGGGGACATCGTTGATTGTCATGTCATGTTCAGATGTACATTGTGGACGCCGTCTTTGCTCCGCAGTAAGTCTTTGCTGTTGTCCAGCATTCTGTTTTTGTTTACTTTGTAGCCAGTTCAGTTTTAGTTTTGTTCTGCATAGATTTCCCTAAGCTACAATGCCTTTTCTTAGGGGCACTCACCTTTTGTTTATTTTTGGTTTAAGCATTAGACACATTTTTACCTGCACACTGCCTCCTGCTGTTTCCGACATCTACAAAGCAATTAGCTACCGGCTGCCACCTACTGATATGGAAGAGTATTACACGGTTACTCTGCAGAGCTCTAGACAGTACCGACACTCAACAACAACACATAATTTGCAGACTATAATTACTGGTTTGCAAAATATATTTTTAACCCAAATAGGTGAATTTAGATCATCTCTCACGGCACAACAGACTGTATCTCACGGCACACTAGTGTGCCGCGGCACGTTGAAAAACACTGTGTTAGAGAGCCAGAGACGGTTCAAAAAGGCGACATTCATTTATAGTTAGTGCATGCTGTATGATGTCCTCCTCTTGATGAAATAGCAACCTCAGAATTATTTAAAATAGCGCTGTTGCAAACTTTTTGAGTAAAATGTCGGCAGACTACGGTGCGCTTTCTCGCCACGTTGCTGACGTCACTTCGCACGTCGCGTAATGACGCCATTACCACCCGGAAGAACGGTTAAGAGAACCACTCGATGAAATGTCAAGCGATTCCAAGGAATTGATACACTGGGAACCGGTTCCGAACAAGAACCGGTTTTCGATTCCCGTCCGCAAATCTGAACGAAATAACCAAAAAAAATTGCAGTTGTCCTTTGAATATCTTTTCTTTGGCTTATGGCACTTTTTAAGTTGCTGATGTTAGTTTTACTTAATTGTGTTTTATTTGATTTAGCTTAGTTTTTTAATTGATTAAATTGTATCTGTTTTTATTGTGGTTTATTTTGATTATTCTTTTTATCCACATTTTTATGTCTCAATTGTACTTTATTTAAGGGGTTTTTGGGGGGTGTTTTTTGTTCCCTTTGCCTTTATTATTTTTTTAAACACATTGGTCCACTGTGGGTTTTTTTAAAGTAAGGGTTGAACTGCATTTAGTGAAAAATATCGTATGATAGTTCCGGGTGTTAGTTAATAATGTAGATAGACAACCATATGAGGCAGGTGCTTGGTTTCAATCTTATTTCAAGCAAAGACCTTGCCAACTGTCCAAACTTGGAATTCTACAAGGTTCTGTTTTGGGCCCCTTACTTTTAGTTTATACTGTATGTTAAATCATTTTGCAATAATCTGTAAATACATAAAAAAAAACCTGATCATATAGCAGGGAAATGGTGTCAAAAGAAATGTGCGGTGTGTAACAATGGCTTTAAAATAATCATTCGACTTTGAAATACTTTTCCACGATGAAGAAAGCGGATAAAAACTTTGGAAATAAATCAGGTTAGACGAGTGGAAATTTTTCGGTGTTATTTTATATCCCTAATAACGTTTACTCGACATTTGAAGAAGTTGTGCAAAACTGTCAGAACCAATTTAAACTGCTTGCTCTTGATTAGCCAAATACGACCTTCAAGTTCATGCATGCCATGATATTTTCTCAGTTATCATATTGAAAAACAGTTTGCGTTCAAGCAAAGCAGACAACCCTTTCACCTGTAAGGTTCCATCTATCCATTTTCCACCGCTTGTAAGGTTATTTACCTAAACGAGGGATCAAAAACCTAGAAATTGGCACTACTGCCCAACCATTATGAAATATAATCTTTATATGAAACTAAGCAAGCAAAATGGTGGAATTGGAACTAGGGGTACAAAAAGCAATAACTGTACAATAGCAAAAGCATCGAGACGGCAATAAGTATCAGACTTTAGAACAATAAAATCAGATCAATGACAGAGTTAATGGTTTTTAACACACGAGAGCAAATTTAGTTTATGGTGATAGATCCGTTAACAGTTCAGAAATGTCATAAATTAACTACACTGGAAAACAATGATATGTCACTAACTATTATTTTAAGTAAAACTTTGACATGAATAAAAAAAAACCACAAGTAATGTAAACAACAAATGTTCAGTCGAATAAATAAGTGCTGTTGTTGTCCAACATGGGACCAACAAAAATAAATACAAGAGATACCTCACATCTAATACTAGAGGTTTCCCGATATAACCTTTTCTCTTCCGATACGATACCAATAATTGAGCCTTCAATGCTGGCTGGTACCAATATCAATTCGATACAATATTAGCAAAAATTATAGAACATACTTTTATCATTTTGTAGTGTGGAACGTCAGAAAAGGTTTGATCAAGTGAAATTACTCAAAGAACAATGGAAGATATGAAAAACACTTTGTGCTTTTTAAGTAGAGTGTTACATAATGTTTGGCAACACCTAGTGGTCATATTAATTTATTAAAGGCCTACTGAAAGCCACTACTACCGACCACGCAGTCTGATAGTTTATACATCAATGACGAAATCTTAACATTGCAACACATGCCAATACGGCCGGGTTAGATAACTAAAGTGCAGTTTAAAATTTCGCGCAAAATATCCTGCTGAAAACGTCTCGGTATGATGATGTCTGCGCGTGACGTCACGGATTGTAGAGGACATTTTGGGACAGCATTGTGGCCAGCTATTAAGTCGTCTGTTTTCATCGCAAAATTCCACAGTATTCTGGACATCTGTGTTGGTGAATCTTTTGCAATTTGTTCAATGAACAATGGAGACAGCAAAGAAGAAAGCTGTAGGTGGGAAGCGGTATATTAGCGGCCGGCTGCAGCAACACAAACACGTAGCCGGTGTTTCATTGTTTACATTCCCGAAAGATGACAGTCAAGCTTTACCATTGGCCTGTGGAGAACTGGGACAACAGAGACTCTTACCAGGAGGACTTTGAGTTGGATTCGCGGACGCGCTACCGTGAGTACGCAGCTGCGGCTTCCAAACTTTTGATCGCTTGCCCGTACGTGCGTGCCGCTATGTGCATGTCACGTACGTAACTTTGGGGACTTTGGGGAAATATATGTGCTGTATGAACTTTGGGGAGGTGAACGATACTTTGGGCTGTGTTGTGCGGGTGTTTGAGTTGTATTGGCAGGTTATATGGACGGGAGGGGGGAGGTGTTTGTTATGCAGGATTAATTTGTGGCATATTAAATATAAGCCTGGTTGTGTTGTGGCTAATAGAGTATATACATGTCTTGTGTTTATTTACTGTTTTAGTCATTCCCAGCTTAATATCAGGTCCCACCCGCCTCTCACAGCATCTTCCCTATCTGAATCGCTTCCACTGCCCTCTAGTCCTTCACTCTCACTACCTCATCCACAAATCTTTCATCCTCGCTCAAATTAATGGGAAAATCAACGCTTTCTCGTTCCGAATCGCTCTCGCTGCTGGTGGCCATGATTGTAAACAATGTGCAGATGTGAGGAGCTCCACAACCGGTGACGTCACGCGCATATTGTCTGCTACTTCCGGTACAGGCAAGGCTTTTTTTATCAGCGACCAAAAGTTGCGAACTTTATCGTCGATGTTCTCTACTAAATCCTTTCAGCAAAAATATGGCAATATCGCAAAATGATCAAGTATGACACATAGAATGGACCTGCTATCCCCGTTTAAATAAGAAAATCGCATTTCAGTAGGCCTTTAAGTGAGCTCATGACGCAGTAAGTTGAATGGTGCGGACACGTTTGTTACTGAATACTCTCTAATACGCTTCTGCCTTGCAGACTTTGTATGTGTAAGTAATATGCAACTATAATTATTTGGTACTAGTTTATATTGACAAGTTGTTTTAGACTGCACTATTGTTTGATTAAGGACCTTTATCACATATCTCTGGCTTGTGTGCTATTGTGTGCTCAGCTGTTGTGTAACTGCTATCTCCTAGTAGTCCACCGTGTTTACCTTTTGTAAATGACTTGACTAAAAGAAAGAAAATACCAACCTTGTGAGCTTAATGGAGGACATTTAGATGTTAACTGACTGTCTAGCTTTGCACGAGTACACACTCTGCAGGACTGCTTGAGACTGAAATTTTAGATGCAAGTTATATCATCTGAGTCTCCGTTTTGGGGTTGTTGTTTTTTTTGCTGATATCAAACTGATATCAACATTTGACAGAGACACTTCTACATAATACACAATCTTAGTACCATACTGACAACTCAGTGTGCGGTCTTTTTACTGCACTCAATAACATACCATGAATTGATTAACGTGGACCCCGACTTAAACAAGATGAAAAACATATTCGGGTGTTACCATTTAGTGGTCAATTGTACATAATATGTACTGTACTGTGCAATCTACTAATAAAAGTTTCAGTCAATCAAAAAACCTAGAAAAGATGAAAAAAACATTACTTGGGGACACTGATAAAGTTGGAAAATCCAACAAACGGACAAGTGAATTTCCCAGGATTAAAATGGCTTGGTAGACTGACTTGGTAGACTGTATTCTTTGTTCAATGCAAGACACAAAGAAAAAACCAACAATTACGAGAGAGCACAGGCCAGTGTCGGCTATCCACGACACCTTCTTGATGTAATTAGATGTCATTTTTAGTGATTAATCACATGATTTAAACTTTATATTTTTCGTAACCCTAATTTTAATACACTATTATTTTGTTATTTCAGTGTTGCGTTTGCATGTGTTAACTTCTGTTATGTTCTAATGCTGCATGCTTTTTGTGTAATGTTTTACCCCTGTTCTTCAACCTTTAATACAAGTCTATTTTTAAATAATGTTTGATGAATTTGTCTCTGTTCAATAAATATAAACATATTTTATTCTAATAAAGTGGCTTGACAGAAAAAAAAAGTGCTTTAATTATTCAGTGACTAACAGTCCATGTAGCCATCGTGACAAAAGTCAATGAGACATGTGAGGAATGAAATGGAGCTAATGTGAGGCTGCTGTCATGTCAGTTGGAGGTTTTAGGAGTAAGACCATCACCCAAACACTCCCCTCTGCGTCTCTTGGGGGTTCTTTCCCGACGGTTTGATGAGCTGCATGGATGCACAGCAGACAGCGGAGGGCCATTAGCTCACAGGACAACCCCCTCAGGCATCAACCATATGCAGACCCCCTCCCAGTCGAGCCCTCCTCCTTTCCCCTGCCGGCTACATTCTGGAACATAAGATGCCCTTTCTGGAATTATCAATAATAATATCATGTATCATGTAATGAACATCATTTTAATGCGGTCAGGTTATGATGTACTAAATATTCCCAACTATCTTTCCAACTTCTTCGATTACTGTAACGTATTATTTTCGGGTCTCCCTATGTCTAGCATTAAAAGATTACAGTTGGTACAAAATGCGGCTGCTAGACTTTTGACAAGAACAAGAAAGTTTGATCATATTACGCCTATACTGGCTCACTTACACTGGCTTCCTGTGCACTTAAGATGTGACTTTAAGGTTTTACTACTTACATATAAAATACTACACGGTCTAGCTCCATCCTATCTTGCCGATTGTATTGTACCATACGTCCCGGCAAGAAACCTGCGTTCAAAGAACTCCGGCTTATTAGTGATTCCCAGAGCCCAAAAAAAGTCTGCGGGCTACAGAGCATTTTCTATTCGGGCTCCAGTACTATGGAATGCCCTACCGGTAAAAGTTAGAGATGCTACCTCAGTAGAAGCATTTAAGTCACATATTAAAACTCATTTGTATACTCTAGCCTTTAAATAGACCCTCCTTTTTAGACCAGTTGATCTGCCGTTTCTTTTCTTTTCTCCTCTGCCCCCTCGCCGGGTTATTCCGGTTCCGGTGACCATGGATGAAGTGCTGGCTGTCCAGAGTCGGGACCCGGGGTGGACTGCTCGCCTGTGCATCGGTTGGGGACATCTCTGCGCTGCTGACCCGTCTCCGCTCGGGATGGTCTCCTGCTGGCCCCACTATGGACTGGACTGTCACTATTATGTTAGATCCACTAAGGACTGTACTTTCACAATATTGTCAGACCCACTCAACATCCATTGCTTTCGGTCTCCCCAAGAGAGGGGGAGTTACCCACATATGCGGTCCTCTCCAAGGTTTCTCATAGTCATTCACATCGACGTCCCTTATGTGGGCTCTGTACCGAGGATGTCGTTGTGGCTTGTGCAGCCCTTTGAGACTTTTGTGATTTAGGGCTATATAAATAAGCATTGATAGATTGATTATACGAATTAAAAAATAGTCAGTTCCAAAGTCAAACTTCATCCAAAAAAGCATTATCATTCCTGACTACTTCTCACCATCTTAATCCATCTATTCAGATGGATGGATAGGATAGATGGGTACGTTTTAAGACAGGGGTTGGCAACCCACAATGTTGAAAGAGCCATATTGGACCAAAAAATAAAAATAAAATCTGTCTGGAGCCGCAAAAAATTTAAAGCTTTTTATAAGTGATGTAATGAAGGCAACACATGAGGGTGAATGCCCAATAACAAGAAGATAGTGAAAAAGAAGAAGCATCGGCACATACTACAGTGCCGTCCTCCAAACCCAGACTGGTCCATCAGATTGCCAGATGGAAAAGCGTGATTCATCACTCCAGAGAAGGTATCTCCACTGCTCTAGAGTCCAGTGGCGACGTGCTTTACACCACTGCATCCCACGCTTTGCGTTGGACTTGGTGATGTATGGTTTAGATGCAGCTGTTCGGCCATGGAAACTCATTCCGTGAAGCTCTCTGCGTACTGTACGTGGGCTAATTGGAAGGTCACATGAAGTTTGGAGCTCTGTAGCAACTGACTGTGCAGAAAGTCGGCGACCTCTTTGCATTATGCGCTTCAGCATCCGCTGACCCCTCTCTGTCGGTTTATGTGGCCTACCACTTCGTGGCTGAGTTGCTGTTGTTCTCAAACTCTTCCATTTTCTTATAATAAAGCAGACAGTTGACTTTGGAATATTGAGGAGCGAGGAAATTTCACGACTGGATTTGTTGCACAGGTGGCATCTTATGACAGTTCCACGCTGCAAATCACTGAGCGCGGCCTTTTCTTTCACAAATGTTTGTACAAACAGTCTTCATGCCTAAGTGTCACAGGGTGACAGGTTGATAGTGTGCGTGTGGGTGTGTCTGCATGCCCGCGCACCTGCGGCACCGATAGCCTGATGCCTCGCACCTGTGTGGTTGAGCGGCGCTTGGGGGAGGGCTGTGGGTGCTTCACTCTTTTTTTATGCAGGATCAGCAAGCGGAAAGAGGCCAGCGTGGAGCAGTTCAGCTGACACAGACAAGGGCAGGAACGCCAGGAGGGACCGAGCGCAACCCGAAAGTCGTCACGGCTGGGAACGAGTCGGTCTGAGAACACTTAACGCGGCTGAGGAGCGACAGGATTTGCTGCTGCGCAGAAGGTGGACGCCATCGGCACGCCAGGCCGACCAAGAAAGCGCACAGTGCGAGAGAGGGAAGCTGCGGGAGACAGTGGAAGGGAGGGGACGCGTTCCACCCTTCCTCCAGCCAAGTACCCTTTCTATCCCTCTCTTAGCCAAGGAATTTTACAGCAACAATTGCATGCACAGGCTCAATAGTTTGGATGGGTATTTTAACTTTTGATTACATTATTTGTTTTGACCCACCCTGTGTTGGCTTTTTGTTATTTGATTGTATTATTAGTTATTCTTTCCCCACTAAAACTAAGTGTTGTCCTGCAAGCCTAAACAGCTGAAGACTGATGGACTAAATGTCTTGACGTTTACCTCGTGTTCTCCTTTCTCTTTTTAAAGTGACTGCCAGTGGTATTGCGGCCTGCTGCCCAAGAGCTCAACACGTCTCTCATCCAGGAGTAAAACACATTGGGCTCTTTTATATGGACTCTTAAAATATATTTTTAATAGTTTCCTATGTGGTAATAAAATATTTTTAGCAGAAACTCCCCTCTGGTCTGTGGTAGTCCCTCCCCTCAGAAAATGGTCTTGCACCCTGTTTCAGTCACTCCACTCGGTGACGTACACTACTGTTCAAAAGTTTGGGGTCACCCAAACAATTTTGTGGAATAGCCTTCATTTCTAAGAACAAGAATAGACTGTCGAGTTTCAGATGAAAGTTCTCTTTTTCTGGCCATTTTAAGCGTTTAATTGACCCCACAAATGTGATGCTCCAGAAACTCAATCTGCTCAAAGGAAGGTCAGTTTTGTAGCTTCTGTAACGAGCTAAACTGTTTTCAGATGTGTGAACATGATTGCACAAGGGTTTTCTAATCATCAATTAGCCTTCTGAGCCAATGAGCAAACACATTGTACCATTAGAACACTGGAGTGATAGTTTGCTGGAAATGGGCCTCTATACACCTATGCAGATATTGCACCAAAAACCAGACATTTGCAGCTAGAATAGTCATTTACCACATTACTAATGTATAGAGTGTATTTCTTTAAAGTTAAGACTAGTTTAAAGTTATCTTCATTGAAAAGTACAATGCTTTTCCTTCAAAAATAAGGACATTTCAATGTGACCCCAAACTTTTGAACGGTAGTGTAAGTGCTTGATTTTATACACCTGTGGCCAGGCCAAGTGATTAGGACACCTGATTCTGATCATTTGGATGGGTGGCCAAATACTTTTGGCAATATAGTGTATATGATGAGACAAGGTCTATTATAATTAGTGCACAGCTGACAGAAAATCCATTCTTCTCCTGCACTACGGACCTCTGGACATGCCGGTCAGTAAGCCCATATGGCTGTAACACTCAAGTTCATCACAAAATCCTGGGAAATACATTCCTGGTGCATAGGCTACTCTGCACTGCAGTCCGACCACACAGCTGAAACTCCGAAGGAGGCCCTGGAGGATATAGTCACAGATTCCTCGATATGGCCAAAATGTCTGGTATCCCAACAGATAATGCAACGAACAACCGCAAAGCATTTATAGACCACCTCTGGATTCCTTGTTTTGGCTACAACTTGCTAACCTGACTCTCGCCAGATCCTTTTAGTTCGCTGAGCTCCACACAAGGATCTGGGACTTCTCATTAGCAGATGTATTTCAGAAGGCGATTTGTTTAGGCAGAGAGAGGATTTGTGTGAGGCATTTTCCCGGCGGCTAGAGCAGAGGGCCAACCTGTTGCGGTGATGTCTGTCAGTCAGGGCTTATACAGGATGGAGGACATTTGCCTTGACTTTAATCTCTTCATTGCTGGTTCTCGGTCAAACAGAGCGAGACGAGGGTCTGTTTCTTGTTTGAGCTTTTCCTCTGACGTCTGTGGTTGTATTCAAGCTGTTTTCTGTGCCAACTGACTTTAGGCTAACCATTGGTATATGTGTATAAGTGGTATATGTGTAACTAAACTGTTGTCAGGGTTTGCTCGTAGGTGGTTAGATGCGTTGTCGTAAATAAGACCATACAGGGCTTCGCCTAAGGACTTTTCTAATTCTACCAAGGTTGATTTTTGTAATGCTATGTCGAGGTCGTCAGCTGCTGCATCCCTAACCTTTAATTTGACACATTGACTCTGACAAACCATTTTCCCTTTTTGAAGACTTGCTTTTGCATCCTAATTTCGAGGGGTGCAACAAACATTAGTAAAATACTGTGTTTGATTTCTGTAGGGCTGTGCAGCAACGCCGAGTCCACACATCACAACATTCGGAGAAGGATACTGTGGTCACTTCTCAAATTTCAACGAGATGGTAATTGAAGAAAATGAGAGGAACCTAAACCATCTCCCCGTCAGGGAATCGAACCCCGGTCTTCTGCGTGACAGGCAGAGATACTGTCCACTATACTAACGAGGACTGCTTGGGATGATATTTTGCCTGCCACACCGCGACCAAAGTGTTGCTATCTCATATTTCTGCTATCTCATAATGCCGACAAATTGATCCGCCGAATGCATAGATTGAGGGTAGTGTGGCCGAGCGGTCTAAGGCGCTGGATTAAGGCTCCAGTCTCTCGGGAGGCGTGGGTTCAAATCCCACCACTGCCATTTTTGCTGGTAACACACTTGTATCTTCCCTGACTGAGGCAAGAAGACCCAGGGCCTCATTTAGAAAACTTGCAAAAATAGGGCCAAAACGTTAGCTCTGGAGTTTTCCATGCCAGGTATGCAATAAAAAAACCCAACCAGCACAGATTTAAGGCCCGCCAGCAGCGTCCGGTAAAGCTAAAAGGTGGTCGAGGTTGTATGTTTATCAACATGTCGTTTGAAGATCAACCTAACCTAGTCAATGACGGCATCCAGATCTTGTTGGTTGCATTGCACAGGCAGGAGAGAGCAGACTAACAAATGACTCATCATATGCACTCCTCCACACTAACATGCTGTAGAACCATCCTCACTGTTTTGAATCATCAACATCACAACATTCGGAGAAGGATACTGTGGTCACTTCTGAAATTTCAACAAGATGGTAATTGAAGGAAACAGGAGGCACCTGCACCATCTCCCCGTCAGGGAATCGAAACCTGGTCTTCCGCGTGACAGGCGGAGATACTGTCCACTATACTAACGAGGACTGCTTGGGATGATATTTTGCCTGCCACACCGCGACCAAAGTGTTGCTATTCAGTATTTCTGCGATCTCATAATGCGAAAAAATTGATCCTCCGAAAGCACGGATTGAGGGTAGTGTGGCCGAGCGGTCTAAGGCGCTGGATTAAGGCTCCAGTCTCTCGGGAGGCGTGGGTTGAAATCCCACCACTGCCATTTTTGCTGGTAACACACTGGTATCTTCCCTGACTGAGGCAATAAGACCCTGGGTAATAGGACCAAAATGTTATCTTTGGAGTTTTCCATTCCAGATATGCAATAAAAAAAACACAACCAGCACAGATTTAAGGCCCGCCAGCAGCGTCCGGTAAAGCTAAAAGGTGGTCGAGGTTGTATGTTTATCAACATGTCGTTTGAAGATCAACCTAACCTAGTCAATGACGGCATCCAGATCTTGTTGGTTGCATTGCACAGGCAGGAGAGAGCAGACTAACAAATGACTCATCATATGCACTCCTCCACACTAACATGCTGTAGAACCATGCTCACTGTTTTGAATCATCAACATCACAACATTCGGAGAAGGTTACTGTGGTCACTTCTGAAATTTCAACAAGATGGTAATTGAAGGAAACAGGAGGCACCTGCACCATCTCCCCGTCAGGGAATCGAACCCTGGTCTTCCGCGTGACAGGCGGAGATACTGTCCACTATACTAACGAGGACTGCTTGGCATGCTATTTTCCTGGGGACAACCAAACAGGCTTGGCTTTTGCCTGCCACACCGCGACCTAAGGCGCTGGATTAAGGCTCCAGTCTCTCAGGAGGCGTGGGTTCAAATCCCACCACTGCCATTTTTGCTGGTAACGCACTTGTATCTTCCCTGACTGAGGCAATACGACCCTGGGCCTCATTTAGAAAGCTTGCAAAAATAGGGCCAAAACGTTAGCTTTGGAGTTTTCCATGCCAGGTATGCAATAAAAAAAAAACAACCACCACAGATTTAAGGCCCACCAGCAGCGTCCGGTAAAGCTAAAACGTGGTCGAGGTTGTATGTTTATCATCATGTCGTTTAAAGATCAGCCTAACCTAGTCAATGACGGCATCCAGATCTTGTTGGTTGCATTGCACAGGCAGGAGAGAGCAAACTAACAAATGACTCTTCATATGCACTCCTCCACACTAACATGCTTTAGAACCATCCTCACTGTTTTGAATCATCAACATCACAACATTCGGAGAAGGATACTGTGGTCACTTCTCAAATTTCAACAAGATGGTAATTGAAGAAAATAAGAGGCACCTGTACCATCTCCCCGTCAGGGAATCGAACCCTGGTCTTCCGCGTGACAGGCGGAGATACTGTCCACTATACTAACGAGGACTGCCTTGGATGATATTTTGCCTGCCACACTGCGACCAAAGTGTTGCTATTCAGTATTTCTACGATCTCATAATGCGGACAAATTGATCCTCCGAAAGCACAGATTGAGGGTAGTGTGGCCGAGCGGTCTAAGGCGCTGGATTAAGGCTCCAGTCTCTCGGGAGGCGTGGGTTCAAATCCCACCACTGCCATTTTTGCTGGTAACACACTTGTATCTTCCCTGACTGAGGCAATAAGACCCTGGGCCTCATTTAGAAAACTTGCAAAAATAGGACCAAAACGTTAGCTTTGGAGTTTTCCATTCCAGGTATGCAATAAAAAAAACACAACCAGCACAGATTTAAGGCCCGCCAGCAGCGTCCGGTAAAGCTAAAAGGTGGTCGAGGTTGTATGTTTATCAACATGTCGTTTGAAGATCAACCTAACCTAGTCAATGACGGCATCCAGATCTTGTTGGTTGCATTGCACAGGCAGGAGAGAGCAGACTAACAAATGACTCATCATATGCACTCCTCCACACTAACATGCTGTAGAACCATCCTCACTGTTTTGAATCATCAACATCACAACATTCGGAGAAGGATACTGTGGTCACTTCTGAAATTTCAACAAGATGGTAATTGAAGGAAATAGGAGGCACCTGAACCATCTCCCCGTCAGGGAATCGAACCCTGGTCTTCCGCGTGACAGGCGGAGATACTGTCCACTATACTAACGAGGACTGCTTGGCATGATATTTTGCTGGGGACAAGTAAACAGGCTTGGCTTTTGCCTGCCACACCGCGACCAAAGTGTTGCTATTCCATATTTCTGCTATCTCATAATGCGGACAATTTGATCCTCCGAAAGCTTGGATTGAGGGTAGTGTGGCCGAGCGGTCTAAGGCGCTGGATTAAGGCTCCAGTCTCTCAGGAGGCGTGGGTTCAAATCCCACCACTGCCATTTTTGCTGGTAACACACTTGTATCTTCCCTGACTGAGGCAATAAGACCCTGGGCCTCATTTAGAAAGCTTGCAAAAATAGGGCCATAACGTTAGCTTTGGAGTTTTCCATGCCAGGTATGCAGTAAAAAAAACACAACCAGCACAGATTTAAGGCCCGCCAGCAGCATCCAGTAAAGCTAAAAGGTGGTCGAGGTTGTATGTTTATCAACATGTCGTTTGAAGATCTCCGCCCCTACTTAAGACATTCAGGCCACTTTTATCTGTTTCTGTATTTGGATGACACCGCAGTGATAGGATGTATCACTGGCCTGCACGGTGCGACCAGCAGGAGGGAGTTGGCCTGTCTGGATACATTGTGTGGAAACAACGACCTTATCCTCAAAACGGACTACACTAAGAAGACAAAAGAAGACAGGAGGAAGGAAAGTCTGTTCTTTTTTGTTACTATTGTACAATTTTTCCACACCCAAGTCCAAATTCATGCAGCAGTTTCCATAGTGTAGTGGTTATCACTTCACTAAGACACAAAAGTTACCCCGGTTCAAAGAAGACAATTCGCATTTCTGACATGGCATATGAATGCAATGGGTGCTTCACACATTTGTCAAGAAACCATGCAGGAGACCAGTGTCTGAACAAGTGATCAACTCCCTGGTGGTCTAGTGGCTAGGATTCGGCGCTTTCACCGCCGCGGCCGGGGTTCGATTCCCGGTCAGGGAAAGCTATCCGACCCTTTCTCAGAGCAGGCAATTTATAATAAACTTATGTGACTTCCATGTTTTATGCTCATGATATACAAATCATTATAGTTGACATTTTCCATAAAGGCAATGGGGACATTGCTCAAACTCGGCCCAAAAAATGTGCCCGAGATTCTCCGCTTTCCTCTTCTTGTCGTCTTCGAGGTCCACTGCACGACACCTTTCCAGTTCTCCACACACAACCTAGCCTAGTCAATGACGGCATCCAGATCTTGTTGGTTGCATTGCACAGGCAGGAGAGAGCAGACTAACAAATGACTCATCATATGCACTCCTCCACACTAACATGCTGTAGAACCATCCTCACTGTTTTGAATCATCAACATCACAACATTCGGAGAAGGATACTGTGGTCACTTCTCAAATTTCAAAAAGATGGTAATTGATGAAAATAAGAGGCACCTGAACCATCTCCCCGTCAGGGAATCGAACCCTGGTCTTCCGCGTGACAGGCGGAGATACTGTCCACTATACTAACGAGGACTGCTTGGGATAATATTTTGCCTGCCACACCGCGACCAAAGTGTTGCTATTCAGAATTTCTGCGATCTCATAATGCGGACAAATTGATCCTCCGAAAGCACGGATTGAGGGTAGTGTGGCCGAGCGGCCTAAGGCGCTGGATTAAGGCTCCAGTCTCTCGGGAGGTGTGGGTTCAAATCCCACCACTGCCATTTTTGCTGGTAACACACTTGTATCTTCCCTGACTGAGGCAATAAGACCCTGGGTAATAGGACCAAAATGTTATCTTTGGAGTTTTCCATTCCAGATATGCAATAAAAAAAACACAACCAGCACAGATTTAAGGCCCGCCAGCAGCGTCCGGTAAAGCTAAAAGGTGGTCGAGGTTGTATGTTTATCAACATGTCGTTTGAAGATCAACCTAACCTAGTCAATGACGGCATCCAGATCTTGTTGGTTGCATTGCACAGGCAGGAGAGAGCAGACTAACAAATGACTCATCATATGCACTCCTCCACACTAACATGCTGTAGAACCATGCTCACTGTTTTGAATCATCAACATCACAACATTCGGAGAAGGATACTGTGGTCACTTCTGAAATTTCAACAAGATGGTAATTGAAGGAAACAGGAGGCACCTGCGCCATCTCCCCGTCAGGGAATCGAACCCTGGTCTTCCGCGTGACAGGCGGAGATACTTTCCACTATACTAACGAGGACTGCTTGCCATGCTATTTTCCTGGGGACAACCAAACAGGCTTGGCTTTTGCCTGCCACACCGCGACCTAAGGCGCTGGATTAAGGCTCCGGTCTCTCAGGAGGCGTGGGTTCAAATCCCACCACTGCCATTTTTGCTGGTAACGCACTTGTATCTTCCCTGACTGAGGCAATAAGACCCTGGGCCTCATTTAGAAAGCTTTCAAAAATAGGGCCAAAACGTTAGCTTTGGAGTTTTCCATGCCAGGTATGCAATAAAAAAAAAACAACCACCACAGATTTAAGGCCCACCAGCAGCGTCCGGTAAAGCTAAAACGTGGTCGAGGTTGTATGTTTATCATCATGTCGTTTAAAGATCAGCCTAACCTAGTCAATGACGGCATCCAGGTCTTGTTGGTTGCATTGCACAGGCAGAAGAGAGCAGACTAACAAATGACTCTTCATATGCACTCCTCCACACTAACATGCTGTAGAACCATCCTCATAGCCTCATTTGTTCATGGATACCCTGCAACGTTCCGTTTCACAGATCTTGGGCGATTTAGGCAGGACCAAAAAGGCCACACTTCTTTGGAGCCAGGCAGAAGAGATTTGTTTAGGCAGAGAGAGGATTTGTGTGAGGCATTTTCCCGGCGGCTAGAGCAGAGGGCCAACCTGTTGCGGTGATGTCTGTCAGTCAGGGCTTATACAGGATGGAGGACATTTGCCTTGACTTTAATCTCTTCATTGCTGGTTCTCGGTCAAACTGAGCGAGACGAGGGTCTGTTTCTTGTTTGAGCTTTTCCTCTGACGTCTGTGGTTGTATTCAAGCTGTTTTCTGTGCCAACTGACTTTAGGCTAACCATTGGTATATGTGTATAAGTGGTATATGTGTAACTAAACTGTTGTCAGGGTTTGCTCGTAGGTGGTTAGATGCGTTGTCGTAAATAAGACCATACAGGGCTTCGCCTAAGGACTTTTCTAATTCTACCAAGGTTGATTTTTGTAATGCTATGTCGAGGTCGTCAGCTGCTGCATCCCTAACCTTTAATTTGACACATTGACTCTGACAAACCATTTTCCCTTTTTGAAGACTTGCTTTTGCATCCTAATTTCGAGGGGTGCAACAAACATTAGTAAAATACTGTGTTTGAT
This sequence comes from Entelurus aequoreus, assembly GCF_033978785.1. Taxonomy (NCBI): domain Eukaryota; kingdom Metazoa; phylum Chordata; class Actinopteri; order Syngnathiformes; family Syngnathidae; genus Entelurus; species Entelurus aequoreus. The sequence goes on from NC_084756.1 coordinate 17,815,078, forward strand.
TTCTGTAGGGCTGTGCAGCAACGCCGAGTCCACACATCACAACATTCGGAGAAGGATACTGTGGTCACTTCTCAAATTTCAACAAGATGGTAATTGAAGAAAATGAGAGGCACCTAAACCATCTCCCCGTCAGGGAATCGAACCCCGGTCTTCCGCGTGACAGGCGGAGATACTGTCCACTATACTAACGAGGACTGCTTGGGATGATATTTTGCCTGCCACACCGCGACCAAAGTGTTGCTATCTCATATTTCTGCTATCTCATAATGCCGACAAATTGATCCGCCGAATGCATAGATTGAGGGTAGTGTGGCCGAGCGGTCTAAGGCGCTGGATTAAGGCTCCAGTCTCTCGGGAGGCGTGGGTTCAAATCCCACCACTGCCATTTTTGCTGGTAACACACTTGTATCTTCCCTGACTGAGGCAAGAAGACCCAGGGCCTCATTTAGAAAACTTGCAAAAATAGGGCCAAAACATTAGCTTTGGAGTTTTCCATGCCAGGTATGCAATAAAAAAAAAACCCAACCAGCACAGATTTAAGGCCCGCCAGCAGCGTCCGGTAAAGCTAAAAGGTGGTCGAGGTTGTATGTTTATCATCATGTCGTTTGAAGATCAACCTAACCTAGTCAATGACGGCATCCAGATCTTGTTGGTTGCATTGCACAGGCAGGAGAGAGCAGACTAACAAATGACTCATCATATGCACTCCTCCACACTAACATGCTTTAGAACCATCCTCACTGTTTTGAATCATCAACATCACAACATTCGGAGAAGGATACTGTGGTCACTTCTCAAATTTCAAAAAGATGGTAATTGATGAAAATAAGAGGCACCTGAACCATCTCCCCGTCAGGGAATCGAACCCTGGTGTTCCGCGTGACAAGCGGAGATACTGTCCACTATACTAACGAGGACTGCTTGGGATGATATTTTGCCTGCCACACCGCGACCAAAGTGTTGCTATTCCATATTTCTGCTATCTCATAATGCGGACAAATTGATCCTCCGAAAGCACGGATTGCGGGTAGTGTGGCCGAGCGGTCTAAGGCGCTGGATTAAGGCTCCAGTCTCTCGGGAGGCATGGTTTCAAGTCCCACAACTGCCGTTTTTGCTGGTAACACACTTGTATCTTCCCTGACTGAGGCAATAAGACCCTGGGCCTCATTTAGAAAACTTGCAAAAATAGGGCCAAAACGTTAGCTTTGGAGTTTTCCATGCCAGGTATGCAATAAAAAAAACACAACCAGCACAGATTTAAGGCCCGCCAGCAGCGTCCGGTAAAGCTAAAAGGTGGTCGAGGTTGTATGTTTATCATCATGTCGTTTGAAGATCAACCTAACCTAGTCAATGACGGCATCCAGATCTTGTTGGTTGCATTGCACAGGCAGGAGAGAGCAGACTAACAAATGACTCATCATATGCACTCCTCCACACTAACATGCTTTAGAACCATCCTCACTGTTTTGAATCATCAACATCACAACATTCGGAGAAGGATACTGTGGTCACTTCTCAAATTTCAAAAAGATGGTAATTGATGAAAATAAGAGGCACCTGAACCATCTCCCCGTCAGGGAATCGAACCCTGGTCTTCCGCGTGACAAGCGGAGATACTGTCCACTATACTAACGAGGACTGCTTGGGATGATATTTTGCCTGCCACACCGCGACCAAAGTTTTGCTATTCAGTATTTCTGCGATCTCATAATGCGGACAAATTGATCCTCCGAAAACACGGATTGAGGGTAGTGTGGCCGAGCGGTCTAAGGCGCTGGATTAAGGCTCCAGTCTCTCGGGAGGCGTGGGTTCAAATCCCACCACTGCCATTTTTGCTGGTAACACACTTGTATCTTCCCTGACTGAGGCAATAAGACCCTGGGCCTCATTTAGAAAACTTGCAAAAATAGGACCAAAACGTTAGCTTTGGAGTTTTCCATTCCAGGTATGCAATAAAAAAAACACAACCAGCACAGATTTAAGGCCCGCCAGCAGCGTCCGGTAAAGCTAAAAGGTGGTCGAGGTTGTATGTTAATCAACATGTCGTTTGAAGATCTCCGCCCCTACTTAAGACATTCAGGCCACTTTTATCTGTTTCTGTATTTGGATGACACCGCAGTGATAGGATGTATCACTGGCCCGCACGGTGCAACCAGCAGGAGGGAGTTGGCCTGTCTGGTGACATTGTGTGGAAACAATGACCTTATCCTCAACACGGACTACACTAAGAAGACAAAAGAAGACATGAGGAAGGAAAGTCTGTTCTTTTTTGTTACTATTGTACAATTTTTCCACACCCAAGTCCAAATTCATGCAGCAGTTTCCATAGTGTAGTGGTTATCACTTCACTAAGACACAAAAGTTACCCCGGTTCAAAGAAGACAATTCGCATTTCTGACATGGCATATGAATGCAATGGGTGCTTCACACATTTGTCAAGAAACCATGCAGGAGACCAGTGTCTGAACCAGTGATCAACTCCCTGGTGGTCTAGTGGCTAGGATTCGGCGCTTTCACCGCCGCGGCCCGGGTTCGATTCCCGGTCAGGGAAAGCTATCCGACCCTTTCTCAGAGCAGGCATTTTATAATAAACTTATGTGACTTCCATGTTTTATGCTCACGATATACAAATCATTATCGTTGACATTTTCCATAAAGGCAATGGGGACATTGCTCAAATTTGGCCCAAAAAATGTGCCTGAGATTCTCAGCTTTCCTCTTCTTGTCGTCTTCGAGGTCCACTGCACGACACCTTTCCAGTTCTCCACACACAACCTAGCCTAGTCAATGACGGCATCCAGATCTTGTTGGTTGCATTGCACAGGCAGGAGAGAGCAGACTAACAAATGACTCATCATATGCACTCCTCCACACTAACATGCTGTAGAACCATCCTCATAGCCTCATTTGTTCGTGGATACCCTGCAACGTTCCGTTTCACAGATCTTGGGCGATTTAGGCAGGACCAAATTTCGAGGGGTGCAACAAAAATTAGTAAAATACTGTGTTTGATTTCTGTAGGGCTGTGCAGCAACACCCGAGTCCACACATCACAACATTCGGAGAAGGATACTGTGGTCACTTCTCCAATTTCAACAAGATGGTAATTGAAGAAAATGAGAGGAACCTAAACCATCTTCCGCGTGATAGGCGGAGATACTGTCCACTATACTAACGAGGACTGCTTGGGATGATATTTTGCCTGCCACACCGCGACCAAAGTGTTGCTATTTCATATTTCTGCTATCTCATAATGCCGACAAATTGATCCGCCGAATGCATAGATTGAGGGTAGTGTGGCCGAGCGGTCTAAGGCGCTGGATTAAGGCTCCAGTCTCTCGGGAGGCGTGGGTTCAAATCCCACCACTGCCATTTTTGCTGGTAACACACTTGTATCTTCCCTGACTGAGGCAATAAGACCCTGGGTAATAGGACCAAAATGTTATCTTTGGAGTTTTCCATTCCAGATATGCAATAAAAAAAACACAACCAGCACAGATTTAAGGCCCGCCAGCAGCGTCCGGTAAGGCTAAAAGGTGGTCGAGGTTGTATGTTTATCAACATGTCGTTTGAAGATCAACCTAACCTAGTCAATGACGGCATCCAGATCTTGTTGGTTGCATTGCACAGGCAGGAGAGAGCAGACTAACAAATGACTCATCATATGCACTCCTCCACACTAACATGCTGTAGAACCATGCTCACTGTTTTGAATCATCAACATCACAACATTCGGAGAATGATACTGTGGTCACTTCTGAAATTTCAACAAGATGGTAATTGAAGGAAACAGGAGTTACCTGCGCCATCTCCCCGTCAGGGAATCGAACCCTGGTCTTCCGCGTGACAGGCGGAGATACTGTCCACTATACTAACGAGGACTGCTTGGCATGCTATTTTCCTGGGGACAACCAAACAGGCTTGGCTTTTGCCTGCCACACCGCGACCTAAGGCGCTGGATTAAGGCTCCGGTCTCTCAGGAGGCGTGGGTTCAAATCCCACCACTGCCATTTTTGCTGGTAACGCACTTGTATCTTCCCTGACTGAGGCAATAAGACCCTGGGCCTCATTTAGAAAGCTTTCAAAAATAGGGCCAAAACGTTAGCTTTGGAGTTTTCCATGCCAGGTATGCAATAAAAAAAAAACAACCACCACAGATTTAAGGCCCACCAGGAGCGTCCGGTAAAGCTAAAACGTGGTCGAGGTTGTATGTTTATCATCATGTCGTTTAAAGATCAGCCTAACCTAGTCAATGACGGCATCCAGGTCTTGTTGGTTGCATTGCACAGGCAGAAGAGAGCAGACTAACAAATGACTCTTCATATGCACTCCTCCACACTAACATGCTTTAGAACCATCCTCACTGTTTTGAATCATCAACATCACAACATTCGGAGAAGGATACTGTGGTCACTTCTCAAATTTCAACAAGATGGTAATTGAAGAAAATAAGAGGCACCTGAACCATCTCCCCGTCAGGGAATCGAACCCAGGTCTTCCGCGTGACAGGCGGAGATACTGTCCACTATACTAACGAGGACTGCCTTGGATGATATTTTGCCTGCCACACTGCGACCAAAGTGTTGCTATTCAGTATTTCTACGATCTCATAATGCGGACAAATTGATCCTCCGAAAGCACGGATTGAGGGTAGTGTGGCCGAGCGGTCTAAGGCGCTGGATTAAGGCTCCAGTCTCTCGGGAGGCGTGGGTTCAAATCCCACCACTGCCATTTTTGCTGGTAACACACTTGTATCTTCCCTGACTGAGGCAATAAGACCCTGGGTAATAGGACCAAAATGTTATCTTTGGAGTTTTCCATTCCAGATATGCAATAAAAAAAACACAACCAGCACAGATTTAAGGCCCGCCAGCAGCGTCCGGTAAGGCTAAAAGGTGGTCGAGGTTGTATGTTTATCAACATGTCGTTTGAAGATCAACCTAACCTAGTCAATGACGGCATCCAGATCTTGTTGGTTGCATTGCACAGGCAGGAGAGAGCAGACTAACAAATGACTCATCATATGCACTCCTCCACACTAACATGCTGTAGAACCATGCTCACTGTTTTGAATCATCAACATCACAACATTCGGAGAATGATACTGTGGTCACTTCTGAAATTTCAACAAGATGGTAATTGAAGGAAACAGGAGTTACCTGCGCCATCTCCCCGTCAGGGAATCGAACCCTGGTCTTCCGCGTGACAGGCGGAGATACTGTCCACTATACTAACGAGGACTGCTTGGCATGCTATTTTCCTGGGGACAACCAAACAGGCTTGGCTTTTGCCTGCCACACCGCGACCTAAGGCGCTGGATTAAGGCTCCGGTCTCTCAGGAGGCGTGGGTTCAAATCCCACCACTGCCATTTTTGCTGGTAACGCACTTGTATCTTCCCTGACTGAGGCAATAAGACCCTGGGCCTCATTTAGAAAGCTTTCAAAAATAGGGCCAAAACGTTAGCTTTGGAGTTTTCCATGCCAGGTATGCAATAAAAAAAAAACAACCACCACAGATTTAAGGCCCACCAGGAGCGTCCGGTAAAGCTAAAACGTGGTCGAGGTTGTATGTTTATCATCATGTCGTTTAAAGATCAGCCTAACCTAGTCAATGACGGCATCCAGGTCTTGTTGGTTGCATTGCACAGGCAGAAGAGAGCAGACTAACAAATGACTCTTCATATGCACTCCTCCACACTAACATGCTTTAGAACCATCCTCACTGTTTTGAATCATCAACATCACAACATTCGGAGAAGGATACTGTGGTCACTTCTCAAATTTCAACAAGATGGTAATTGAAGAAAATAAGAGGCACCTGAACCATCTCCCCGTCAGGGAATCGAACCCTGGTCTTCCGCGTGACAGGCGGAGATACTGTCCACTATACTAACGAGGACTGCCTTGGATGATATTTTGCCTGCCACACTGCGACCAAAGTGTTGCTATTCAGTATTTCTACGATCTCATAATGCGGACAAATTGATCCTCCGAAAGCACGGATTGAGGGTAGTGTGGCCGAGCGGTCTAAGGCGCTGGATTAAGGCTCCAGTCTCTCGGGAGGCGTGGGTTCAAATCCCACCACTGCCATTTTTGCTGGTAACACACTTGTATCTTCCCTGACTGAGGCAATAAGACCCTGGGTAATAGGACCAAAATGTTATCTTTGGAGTTTTCCATTCCAGATATGCAATAAAAAAAACACAACCAGCACAGATTTAAGGCCCGCCAGCAGCGTCCGGTAAAGCTAAAAGGTGGTCGAGGTTGTATGTTTATCAACATGTCGTTTGAAGATCAACCTAACCTAGTCAATGACGGCATCCAGATCTTGTTGGTTGCATTGCACAGGCAGGAGAGAGCAGACTAACAAATGACTCATCATATGCACTCCTCCACACTAACATGCTGTAGAACCATGCTCACTGTTTTGAATCATCAACATCACAACATTCGGAGAAGGATACTGTGGTCACTTCTGAAATTTCAACAAGATGGTAATTGAAGGAAACAGGAGGCACCTGCGCCATCTCCCCGTCAGGGAATCGAACCCTGGTCTTCCGCGTGACAGGCGGAGATACTGTCCACTATACTAACGAGGACTGCTTGGCATGCTATTTTTCTGGGGACAACCAAACAGGCTTGGCTTTTGCCTGCCACACCGCGACCTAAGGCGCCTGATTAAGGCTCCGGTCTCTCAGGAGGCGTGGGTTCAAATCCCACCACTGCCATTTTTGCTGGTAACGCACTTGTATCTTCCCTGACTGAGGCAATAAGACCCTGGGCCTCATTTAGAAAGCTTTCAAAAATAGGGCCAAAACGTTAGCTTTGGAGTTTTCCATGCCAGGTATGCAATAAAAAAAAAACAACCACCACAGATTTAAGGCCCACCAGCAGCGTCCGGTAAAGCTAAAACGTGGTCGAGGTTGTATGTTTATCATCATGTCGTTTAAAGATCAGCCTAACCTAGTCAATGACGGCATCCAGGTCTTGTTGGTTGCATTGCACAGGCAGAAGAGAGCAGACTAACAAATGACTCTTCATATGCACTCCTCCACACTAACATGCTTTAGAACCATCCTCACTGTTTTGAATCATCAACATCACAACATTCGGAGAAGGATACTGTGGTCACTTCTCAAATTTCAACAAGATGGTAATTGAAGAAAATAAGAGGCACCTGAACCATCTCCCCGTCAGGGAATCGAACCCTGGTCTTCCGCGTGACAGGCGGAGATACTGTCCACTATACTAACGAGGACTGCCTTGGATGATATTTTGCCTGCCACACTGCGACCAAAGTGTTGCTATTCAGTATTTCTACGATCTCATAATGCGGACAAATTGATCCTCCGAAAGCACGGATTGAGGGTAGTGTGGCCGAGCGGTCTAAGGCGCTGGATTAAGGCTCCAGTCTCTCGGGAGGCGTGGGTTCAAATCCCACCACTGCCATTTTTGCTGGTAACACACTTGTATCTTCCCTGACTGAGGCAATAAGACCCTGGGCCTCATTTAGAAAACTTGCAAAAATAGGACCAAAACGTTAGCTTTGGAGTTTTCCATTCCAGGTATGCAATAAAAAAAACACAACCAGCACAGATTTAAGGCCCGCCAGCAGCGTCCGGTAAAGCTAAAAGGTGGTCGAGGTTGTATGTTTATCAACATGTCGTTTGAAGATCAACCTAACCTAGTCAATGACGGCATCCAGATCTTGTTGGTTGCATTGCACAGGCAGGAGAGAGCAGACTAACAAATGACTCATCATATGCACTCCTCCACACTAACATGCTGTAGAACCATCCTCACTGTTTTGAATCATCAACATCACAACATTCGGAGAAGGATACTGTGGTCACTTCTGAAATTCCAACAAGATGGTAATTGAAAAAAGTAAGAGGCACCCGCACCATCTCCCCGTTAGGGAATAGAACCCTGGTCTTCCGCGTGACAGGCGGAGATACTGTCCACTATACTAACGAGGACTGCTTGGCATGTTATTTTCCTGGGGACAACCAAACAGGCTTGGCTTTTGCCTGCCACACCGCGACCAAAGGCGCTGAACTAAGGCTCCAGTCTCTCGGGAGGCGTGGGTTCAAATCCCACCACTGCCATTTTAGCTGGTAACACACTTGTATCTTCCCTGACTGAGGCAATAAGACCCTGGGCCTCATTTAGAAAACTTGCAAAAATAGGGCCAAAACATTAGCTTTGGAGTTTTCCATGCCAGGTATGCAATAAAAAAAACACAACCAGCACAGATTTAAGGCCCGCCAGCAGCGTCCGGTAAAGCTAAAAGGTGGTCGAGGTTATATGTTTATCAACATGTCGTTTGAAGATCAACCTAACCTAGTCAATGACGGCATCCAGATCTTGTTGGTTGCATTGCACAGGCAGGAGAGAGCAGACTAACAAATGACTCATCATATGCACTCCTCCACACTAACATGCTGTAGAACCATCCTCACTGTTTTGAATCATCAACATCACAACATTCGGAGAAGGATACTGTGGTCACTTCTGAAATTTCAACAAGATGGTAATTGAAGGAAATAGGAGGCACCTGAACCATCTCCCCGTCAGGGAATCGAACCCTGGTCTTCCGCGTGACAGGCGGAGATACTGTCCACTATACTAACGAGGACTGCTTGGCATGATATTTTGCTGGGGACAAGTAAACAGGCTTGGCTTTTGCCTGCCACACCGCGACCAAAGTGTTGCTATTCCATATTTCTGCTATCTCATAATGCGGACAAATTGATCCTCCGAAAGCAAGGATTGAGGGTAGTGTGGCCGAGCGGTCTAAGGCGCTGGATTAAGGCTCCAGTCTCTCGGGAGGCGTGGTTTCAAGTCCCACCACTGCCATTTTTGGTGGTAACACACTTGTATCTTCCCTGACTGAGGCAATAAGACCCTGGGCCTCATTTAGAAAACTTGCAAAAATAGGGCCAAAACGTTAGCTTTGGAGTTTTCCATGCCAGGTATGCAATAAAAAAACACAACCAGCACAGATTTAAGGCCCGCCAGCAGCATCCAGTAAAGCTAAAAGGTGGTCGAGGTTGTATGTTTATCAACATGTCGTTTGAAGATCTCCGCCCCTACTTAAGACATTCAGGCCACTTTTATCTGTTTCTGTATTTGGATGACACCGCAGTGATAGGATGTATCACTGGCCCGCACGGTGCGACCAGCAGGAGGGAGTTGGCCTGTCTGGTGACATTGTGTGGAAACAACGACCTTATCCTCAACACGGACTACACTAAAAAGACAAAAGAAGACATGAGGAAGGAAAGTCTGTTCTTTTTTGTTACTATTGTACAATTTTTCCACACCCAAGTCCAAATTCATGCAGCAGTTTCCATAGTGTAGTGGTTATCACTTCACTAAGACACAAAAGTTACCCCGGTTCAAAGAAGACAATTCGCATTTCTGACATGGCATATGAATGCAATGGGTGCTTCACACATTTGTCAAGAAACCATGCAGGAGACCAGTGTCTGAACCAGTGATCAACTCCCTGGTGGTCTAGTGGCTAGGATTCGGTGCTTTCACCGCCGCGGCCCGGGTTCGATTCCCGGTCAGGGAAAGCTATCCGACCCTTTCTCAGAGCAGGCAATTTATAATAAACTTATGTGACTTCCATGTTTTATGCTCACGATATACAAATCATTATCGTTGACATTTTCCATAAAGGCAATGGGGACATTGCTCAAATTTGGCCCAAAAAATGTGCCTGAGATTCTCAGCTTTCCTCTTCTTGTCGTCTTCGAGGTCCACTGCACGACACCTTTCCAGTTCTCCACACACAACCTAGCCTAGTCAATGACGGCATCCAGATCTTGTTGGTTGCATTGCACAGGCAGGAGAGAGCAGACTAACAAATGACTCATCATATGCACTCCTCCACACTAACATGCTGTAGAACCATCCTCATAGCCTCATTTGTTCATGGATACCCTGCAACTTTCCGTTTCACAGATCTTGGGCGATTTAGGCAGGGCCAAAAAGGCCACACTTCTTTGGAGCCAGGCAGAAGAGATTTGTTTAGGCAGGGAGAGGATTTGTGTGAGGCATTTTCCCGGCGGCTAGAGCAGAGGGCCAACTGTTGCGGTGATAGGATGTATCACTGGCCCGCACGGTGCGACCAGCAGGAGGGAGTTGGCCTGTCTGGATACATTGTGTGGAAACAACGACCTTATCCTCAACACGGACTACACTAAGAAGACAAAAGAAGACAGGAGGAAGGAAAGTCTGTTCTTTTTTGTTACTATTGTACAATTTTTCCACACCCAAGTCCAAATTCATGCAGCAGTTTCCATAGTGTAGTGGTTATCACTTCACTAAGACACAAAAGTTACCCCGGTTCAAAGAAGACAATTCGCATTTCTGACATGGCATATGAATGCAATGGGTGCTTCACACATTTGTCAAGAAACCATGCAGGAGACCAGTGTCTGAACCAGTGATCAACTCCCTGGTGGTCTAGTGGCTAGGATTCGGCGCTTTCACCGCCGCGGCCCGGGTTCGTTTCCCGGTCAGGGAAAGCTATCCGACCCTTTCTCAGAGCAGGCAATTTATAATAAACTTATGTGACTTCCATGTTTTATGCTCATGATATACAAATCATTATAGTTGACATTTTCCATAAAGGCAATGGGGACATTGCTCAAACTTGGCCCAAAAAATGTGCCCGAGATTCTCCGCTTTCCTCTTCTTGTCGTCTTCGAGGTCCACTGCACGACACCTTTCCAGTTCTCCACACACAACCTAGCCTAGTCAATGACGGCATCCAGATCTTGTTGGTTGCATTGCACAGGCAGGAGAGAGCAGACTAACAAATGACTCATCATATGCACTCCTCCACACTAACATGATGTAGAACCATCCTCACTGTTTTGAATCATCAACATCACAACATTCGGAGAAGGATACTGTGGTCACTTCTCAAATTTCAAAAAGATGGTAATTGATGAAAATAAGAGGCACCTGAACCATCTCCCCGTCAGGGAATCGAACCCTGGTCTTCCGCGTGACAGGCGGAGATACTGTCCACTATACTAACGAGGACTGCTTGGGATAATATTTTGCCTGCCACACCGCGACCAAAGTGTTGCTATTCAGTATTTCTGCAATCTCATAATGCGGACAAATTGATCCTCCGAAAGCACGGATTGAGGGTAGTGTGGCCGAGCGGTCTAAGGCGCTGGATTAAGGCTCCAGTCTCTCGGGAGGCGTGGGTTCAAATCCCACCACTGCCATTTTTGCTGGTAACACACTTGTATCTTCCCTGACTGAGGCAATAAGACCCTGGGTAATAGGACCAAAATGTTATCTTTGGAGTTTTCCATTCCAGATATGCAATAAAAAAAACACAACCAGCACAGATTTAAGGCCCGCCAGCAGCGTCCGGTAAAGCTAAAAGGTGGTCGAGGTTGTATGTTTATCAACATGTCGTTTGAAGATCAACCTAACCTAGTCAATGACGGCATCCAGATCTTGTTGGTTGCATTGCACAGGCAGGAGAGAGCAGACTAACAAATGACTCATCATATGCACTCCTCCACACTAACATGCTGTAGAACCATGCTCACTGTTTTGAATCATCAACATCACAACATTCCGAGAAGGATACTGTGGTCACTTCTGAAATTTCAACAAGATGGTAATTGAAGGAAACAGGAGGCACCTGCGCCATCTCCCCGTCAGGGAATCGAACCCTGGTCTTCCGCGTGACAGGCGGAGATACTGTCCACTATACTAACGAGGAGTGCTTGGCATGCTATTTTCCTGGGGACAACCAAACAGGCTTGGCTTTTGCCTGCCACACCGCGACCTAAGGCGCTGGATTAAGGCTCCAGTCTCTCAGGAGGCGTGGGTTCAAATCCCACCACTGCCATTTTTGCTGGTAACGCACTTGTATCTTCCCTGACTGAGGCAATAAGACCCTGGGCCTCATTTAGAAAGCTTTCAAAAATAGGGCCAAAACGTTAGCTTTGGAGTTTTCCATGCCAGGTATGCAATAAAAAAAAAAACAACCACCACAGATTTAAGGCCCACCAGCAGCGTCCGGTAAAGCTAAAACGTGGTCGAGGTTGTATGTTTATCATCATGTCGTTTAAAGATCAGCCTAACCTAGTCAATGACGGCATCCAGGTCTTGTTGGTTGCATTGCACAGGCAGAAGAGAGCAGACTAACAAATGACTTTTCATATGCACTCCTCCACACTAACATGCTTTAGAACCATCCTCACTGTTTTGAATCATCAACATCACAACATTCGGAGAAGGATACTGTGGTCACTTCTCAAATTTCAACAAGATGGTAATTGAAGAAAATAAGAGGCACCTGAACCATCTCCCCGTCAGGGAATCGAACCCTGGTCTTCCGCGTGACAGGCGGAGATACTGTCCACTATACTAACGAGGACTGCCTTGGATGATATTTTGCCTGCCACACTGCGACCAAAGTGTTGCTATTCAGTATTTCTACGATCTCATAATGCGGACAAATTGATCCTCCGAAAGCACGGATTGAGGGTAGTGTGGCCGAGCGGTCTAAGGCGCTGGATTAAGGCTCCAGTCTCTCGGGAGGCGTGGGTTCAAATCCCACCACTGCCATTTTTGCTGGTAACACACTTGTATCTTCCCTGACTGAGGCAATAAGACCCTGGGCCTCATTTAGAAAACTTGCAAAAATAGGACCAAAACGTTAGCTTTGGAGTTTTCCATTCCAGGTATGCAATAAAAAAAACACAACCAGCACAGATTTAAGGCCCGCCAGCAGCGTCCGGTAAACCTAAAAGGTGGTCGAGGTTGTATGTTTATCAACATGTCGTTTGAAGATCAACCTAACCTAGTCAATGACGGCATCCAGATCTTGTTGGTTGCATTGCACAGGCAGGAGAGAGCAGACTAACAAATGACTCATCATATGCACTCCTCCACACTAACATGCTGTAGAACCATCCTCACTGTTTTGAATCATCAACATCACAACATTCGGAGAAGGATACTGTGGTCACTTCTGAAATTTCAACAAGATGGTAATTGAAAAAAGTAAGAGGCACCCGCACCATCTCCCCGTTAGGGAATAGAACCCTGGTCTTCCGCGTGACAGGCGGAGATACTGTCCACTATACTAACGAGGACTGCTTGGCATGTTATTTTCCTGGGGACAACCAAACAGGCTTGGCTTTTGCCTGCCACACCGCGACCAAAGGCGCTGAACTAAGGCTCCAGTCTCTCGGGAGGCGTGGGTTCAAATCCCACCACTGCCATTTTAGCTGGTAACACACTTGTATCTTCCCTGACTGAGGCAATAAGACCCTGGGTAATACGACCAAAATGTTATCTTTGGAGTTTTCCATTCCAGATATGCAATAAAAAAAACACAACCAGCACAGATTTAAGGCCCGCCAGCAGCGTCCGGTAAAGCTAAAAGGTGGTCGAGGTTATATGTTTATCAACATGTCGTTTGAAGATCAACCTAACCTAGTCAATGACGGCATCCAGATCTTGTTGGTTGCATTGCACAGGCAGGAGAGAGCAGACTAACAAATGACTCATCATATGCACTCCTCCACACTAACATGCTGTAGAACCATCCTCACTGTTTTGAATCAACAACATCACAACATTCGGAGAAGGATACTGTGGTCACTTCTGAAATTTCAACAAGATGGTAATTGAAGGAAATAGGAGGCACCTGAACCATCTCCCTGTCAGGGAATCGAACCCTGGTCTTCCGCGTGACAGGCGGAGATACTGTCCACTCTACTAACGAGGACTGCTTGGCATGATATTTTGCTGGGGACAAGTAAACAGGCTTGGCTTTTGCCTGCCACACCGCGACCAAAGTGTTGCTATTCCATATTTCTGCTATCTCATAATGCGGACAAATTGATCCTCCGAAAGCACGGATTGAGGGTAGTGTGGCCGAGCGGTCTAAGGCGCTGGATTAAGGCTCCAGTCTCTCGGGAGGCGTGGTTTCAAGTCCCACCACTGCCATTTTTGGTGGTAACACACTTGTATCTTCCCTGACTGAGGCAATAAGACCCTGGGCCTCATTTAGAAAACTTGCAAAAATAGGGCCAAAACGTTAGCTTTGGAGTTTTCCATTCCAGGTATGCAATAAAAAAACACAACCAGCACAGATTTAAGGCCCGCCAGCAGCATCCAGTAAAGCTAAAAGGTGGTCGAGGTTGTATGTTTATCAACATGTCGTTTGAAGATCTCCGCCCCTACTTAAGACATTCAGGCCACTTTTATCTGTTTCTGTATTTGGATGACACCGCAGTGATAGGATGTATCACTGGCCCGCACGGTGCGACCAGCAGGAGGGAGTTGGCCTGTCTGGTGACATTGTGTGGAAACAACGACCTTATCCTCAACACGGACTACACTAAAAAGACAAAAGAAGACATGAGGAAGGAAAGTCTGTTCTTTTTTGTTACTATTGTACAATTTTTCCACACCCAAGTCCAAATTCATGCAGCAGTTTCCATAGTGTAGTGGTTATCACTTCACTAAGACACAAAAGTTACCCCGGTTCAAAGAAGACAATTCGCATTTCTGACATGGCATATGAATGCAATGGGTGCTTCACACATTTGTCAAGAAACCATGCAGGAGACCAGTGTCTGAACCAGTGATCAACTCCCTGGTGGTCTAGTGGCTAGGATTCTGCGCTTTCACCGCCGCGGCCCGGGTTCGATTCCCGGTCAGGGAAAGCTATCCGACCCTTTCTCAGAGCAGGCAATTTATAATAAACTTATGTGACTTCCATGTTTTATGCTCGGGATATACAAATCCTTATCGTTGACATTTTCCATAAAGGCAATGGGGACATTGCTCAAATTTGGCCCAAAAAATGTGCCTGAGATTCTCAGCTTTCCTCTTCTTGTCGTCTTCGAGGTCCACTGCACGACACCTTTCCAGTTCTCCACACACAACCTAGCCTAGTCAATGACGGCATCCAGATCTTGTTGGTTGCATTGCACAGGCAGGAGAGAGCAGACTAACAAATGACTCATCATATGCACTCCTCCACACTAACATGCTGTAGAACCATCCTCATAGCCTCATTTGTTCATGGATACCCTGCAACGTTCCGTTTCACAGATCTTGGGCGATTTAGGCAGGACCAAAAAGGCCACACTTCTTCGGAGCCAGGCAGAAGAGATTTGTTTAGGCAGAGAGAGGATTTGTGTGAGGCATTTTCCCGGCGGCTAGAGCAGAGGGCCAACTGTTGCGGTGATAGGATGTATCACTGGCCCGCACGGTGCGACCAGCAGGAGGGAGTTGGCCTGTCTGGATACATTGTGTGGAAACAACGACCTTATCCTCAACACGGACTACACTAAGAAGACAAAAGAAGACAGGAGGAAGGAAAGTCTGTTCTTTTTTGTTACTATTGTACAATTTTTCCACACCCAAGTCCAAATTCATGCAGCAGTTTCCATAGTGTAGTGGTTATCACTTCACTAAGACACAAAAGTTACCCCGGTTCAAAGAAGACAATTCGCATTTCTGACATGGCATATGAATGCAATGGGTGCTTCACACATTTGTCAAGAAACCATGCAGGAGACCAGTGTCTGAACCAGTGATCAACTCCCTGGTGGTCTAGTGGCTAGGATTCGGCGCTCTCACCGCCGCGGCCCGGGTTCGATTCCCGGTCAGGGAAAGCTATCCGACCCTTTCTCAGAGCAGGCAATTTATAATTAACTTATGTGACTTCCATGTTTTATGCTCATGATATACAAATCATTATAGTTGACATTTTCCATAAAGGCAATGGGGACATTGCTCAAACTTGGCCCAAAGAATGTGCCCGAGATTCTCCGCTTTCCTCTTCTTGTCGTCTTCGAGGTCCACTGCACGACACCTTTCCAGTTCTCCACACACAACCTAGCCTAGTCAATGACGGCATCCAGATCTTGTTGGTTGCATTGCACAGGCAGGAGAGAGCAGACTAACAAATGACTCATCATATGCACTCCTCCACACTAACATGCTGTAGAACCATCCTCATAGCCTCATTTGTTCATGGATACCCTGCAACTTTCCGTTTCACAGATCTTGGGCGATTTAGGCAGGGCCAAAAAGGCCACACTTCTTTGGAGCCAGGCAGAAGAGATTTGTTTAGGCAGAGAGAGGATTTGTGTGAGGCATTTTCCCGGCGGCTAGAGCAGAGGGCCAGCCTGTTGCGGTGATGTCTGTCAGTCAGGGCTTATACAGGATGGAGGAAATTTGCCTTGACTTTAATCTCTTCATTGCTGGTTCTCGGTCAAACAGAGCGAGACGAGGGTCTGTTTCTTGTTTGAGCTTTTCCTCTGACGTCTGTGGTTGTATTCAAGCTGTTTTCTGTGCCAACTGACTTTAGGCTAACCATTGGTATATGTGTATAAGTGGTATATGTGTAACTAAACTGTTGTCAGGGTTTGCTCGTAGGTGGTTAGATGCGTTGTCGTAAATAAGACCATACAGGGCTTCGCCTTAGGACTTCTCTAATTCTACCAAGGTTGATTTTTGTAATGCTATGTCGAGGTCGTCAGCTGCTGCATCCCTAACCTTTAATTTGACACATTGACTCTGACAAACCATTTTCCCTTTTTGAAGACTTGCTTTTGCATCCTAATTTCGAGGGGTGCAACAAACATTAGTAAAATACTGTGTTTGATTTCTGTAGGGCTGTGCAGTAACGCCGAGTAAACACATCACAACATTCGGAGAAGGATACTGTGGTCACTTCTCAAATTTCAACAAGATGGTAATTGAAGAAAATGAGAGGAACCTAAACCCTCTCCCCGTCAGGGAATCGAACCCTGGTCTTCCGCGTGACAGGCGGAGATACTGTCCACTATACTAACGAGGACTGCTTGGGATGATATTTTGCCTGCCACACCGCGACCAAAGTGTTGCTATTTCATATTTCTGCTATCTCATAATGCCGACAAATTGATCCGCCAAATGCATAGATTGAGAGTAGTGTGGCCGAGCGGTCTAAGGCGCTGGATTAAGGCTCCAGTCTCTCGGGAGGCGTGGGTTCAAATCCCACCGCTGCCATTTTTGCTGGTAACACACTTGTATCTTCCCTGACTGAGGCAAGAAGACCCAGGGCCTCATTTAGAAAACTTGCAAAAATAGGGCCAAAACGTTAGCTTTGGAGTTGTCCATGCCAGGTATGCAATAAAAAAAACCCAACCAGCACAGATTTAAGGCCCGCCAGCAGCGTCCGGTAAAGCTAAAAGGTGGTCGAGGTTGTATGTTTATCATCATGTCATTTGAAGATCAACCTAACCTAGTCAATGACGGCATCCAGATCTTGTTGGTTGCATTGCACAGGCAGGAGAGAGCAGACTAACAAATGACTCATCATATGCACTCCTCCACACTAACATGCTGTAGAACCATCCTCACTGTTTTGAATCATCAACATCACAACATTCGGAGAAGGATACTGTGGTCACTTCTCAAATTTCAAAAAGATGGCAATTGAAGAAAATAAGAGGCACCTGAACCATCTCCCCGTCAGGGAATGAAACCCTGGTCTTCCGCATGACAGGCGGAGATACTGTCCACTATACCAACGAGGACTGCTTGGGATGATATTTTGCCTGCCACACCGTGACCAAAGTGTTGCTATTCCATATTTCTGCTATCTCATAATGCGGACAAATTGACCCTCCGAAAGCACGGATTGAGGGTAGTGTGGCAGAGCGGTCTAAGGCGCTGGATTAAGGCTCCAGTGTCTCGGGAGGCGTGGGTTCAAATCCCACCATTGCCATTTTTGCTGGTAACACACTTGTATCTTCCCTGACTGAGGCAATAAGACCCTGGGCCTCATTTAGAAAACTTGCAAAAATAGGGCCAAAACGTTAGCTTTGGAGTTTTCCATGCCAGGTATGCAATAAAAAAAAACACAACCAGCACAGATTTAAGGCCCGCCAGCAGAGTCCGGTAAAGCTAAAAGGTGGTCGAGGTTGTATGTTTATCAACATGTCGTTTGAAGATCAACCTAACCTAGTCAATGACGGCATCCAGATCTTGTTGGTTGCATTGCACAGGCAGGAGAGAGCAGACTAACAAATGACTCATCATATGCACTCCTCCACACTAACATGCTGTAGAACCATCCTCACTGTTTTGAATCATCAACATCACAACATTCGGAGAAGGATACTGTGGTCACTTCTCAAATTTCAAAAAGATGGTAATTGATGAAAATAAGAGGCACCTGAACCATCTCCCCGTCAGGGAATCGAACCCTGGTCTTCCGCGTGACAGGCAGAGATACTGTCCACTATACTAACGAGGACTGCTTGGCATGATATTTTCCTGGGGACAAGCAAACAGGCTTGGCTTTTGCCTGCCACACCGCGACCAGAGTGTTGCTATTCCATATTTCTGCTATCTCATAATCCGGACAAATTGATCCTCCGAAAGCTTGGATTGAGGGTAGTGTGGCCGAGCGGTCTGAGGCGCTGGATTAAGGCTCCGGTCTCTCAGGAGGCGTGGGTTCAAATCCCACCACTGCCATTTTTGCTGTTAACGCACTTGTATCTTCCCTGACTGAGGCAATAAGACCCTGGGCCTCATTTAGAAAGCTTGCAAAAGTAGGGCCAAAACGTTAGCTTTGGAGTTTTCCGTGCCAGGTATGCAATAAAAAAAAGACAACCAGCACAGATTTAAGGCCCGCCAGCAGCATCCAGTAAAGCTAAAAGGTGGTCGAGGTTGTATGTTTATCAACATGTCGTTTGAAGATCTCCGCCCCTACTTAAGACATTCAGGCCACTTTTATCTGTTTCTGTATTTGGATGACACCGCAGTGATAGGATGTATCACTGGCCCGCACGGTGCGACCAGCAGGAGGGAGTTGGCCTGTCTGGTGACATTGTGTGGAAACAACAACCTTATCCTCAACACGGACTACACTAAGAAGACAAAAGAAGACATGAGGAAGGAAAGTCTGTTCTTTTTTGTTACTATTGTACAATTTTTCCACACCCAAGTCCAAATTTATGCAGCAGTTTCCATAGTGTAGTGGTTATCACTTCACTAAGACACAAAAGTTACCCCGGTTCAAAGAAGACAATTCGCATTTCTGACATGGTATATGAATGCAATGGGTGCTTCACACATTTGTCAAGAAACCATGCAGGAGACCAGTGTCTGAACAAGTGATCAACTCCCTGGTGGTCTAGTGGCTAGGATTCGGCGCTTTCACCGCCGCGGCCAGGATACGATTCCCGGTCAGGCAAAGCTATCCGACCCTTTCTCAGAGCAGGCAATTTATAATTAACTTATGTGACTTCCATGTTTTATGCTCATGATATACAAATCATTATCGTTGACATTTTCCATAAAGGCAATGGGGACATTGCTCAAATTTGACCCAAAAAATGTGCCAGGCGGAGATACTGTCCACTATACTAACGAGGACTGCTTGGCATGCTATTTTCCTGGGGACAACCAAACAGGCTTGGCTTTTGCCTGCCACACCGCGACCAAAGGCGCTGAATTAAGGCTCCAGTGTCTCGGGAGGCGTGGGTTCAAATCCCACCACTGCCATTTTTGCTGGTAACGCACTTGTATCTTCCCTGACTGAGGCAATAAGACCCTGGGCCTAATTTAGAAAGCTTGCAAAAATAGGGCCAAAACGTTAGCTTTGGAGTTTTCCATGCCAGGTATGCAATAAAAAAAACACAACCAGCACAGATTTAAGGCCCGCCAGCAGCATCCAGTAAAGCTAAAAGGTGGTCGAGGTGGTATGTTTATCAACATGCCGTTTGAAGATCTCCGCCCTACTTAAGACATTCAGGCCACTTTTATCTGTTTCTGTATTTGGATGACACCGCAGTGATAGGATGTATCACTGGCCCGCACGGTGCGACCAGCAGGAGGGAGTTGGCCTGTCTGGTGACATTGTGTGGAAACAACGACCTTATCCTTAACACGGACTACACTAAGAAGACAAAAGAAGACATGAGTTGTTACTATTGTACAATTTTTACACACCCAAGTCCAAATTCATGCAGCAGTTTCCATAGTGTAGTGGTTATCACTTCACTAAGACACAAAAATTACCCAGGTTCATAGAAGACAATTCGCATTCCTGACATGGCATATGAATGCAATGGGTGCTTCACACATTTGTCAAGAAACCATGCAGGAGACCACTGAACTAGTGATCAACTCCCTGGTGGTCTAGTGGCTAGGATACTGTGGTCACTTCTCAAATTTCAAAAAGATGGTAATTGATGAAAATAAGAGGCACCTGAACCATCTCCCCGTCAGGGAATCGAACCCTGGTCTTCCGCGTGACAAGCGGAGATACTGTCCACTATACTAACGAGGACTGCTTGGGATGATATTTTGCCTGCCACACCGCGACCAAAGTTTTGCTATTCAGTATTTCTGCGATCTCATAATGCAGACAAATTGATCCTCCGAAAGCACGGATTGAGGGTAGTGTGGCCGAGCGGTCTAAGGCGCTGGATTAAGGCTCCAGTCTCTCGGGAGGCGTGGGTTCAAATCCCACCACTGCCATTTTTGCTGGTAACACACTTGTATCTTCCCTGACTGAGGCAATAAGACCCTGGGCCTCATTTAGAAAACTTGCAAAAATAGGACCAAAACGTTAGCTTTGGAGTTTTCCATTCCAGGTATGCAATAAAAAAAAACACAACCAGCACAGATTTAAGGCCCGCCAGCAGCGTCCGGTAAAGCTAAAAGGTGTTCGAGGTTGTATGTTTATCAACATGTCGTTTGAAGATCAACCTAACCTAGTCAATGACGGCATCCAGATCTTGTTGGTTGCATTGCACAGGCAGGAGAGAGCAGACTAACAAATGACTCATCATATGCACTCCTCTACACTAACATGCTGTAGAACCATCCTCACTGTTTTGAATCATCAACATCACAACATTCGGAGAAGGATACTGTGGTCACTTCTGAAATTTCAACAAGATGGTAATTGAAAAAAGTAAGAGGCACCCGCACCATCTCCCCGTCAGGGAATCGAACCCTGGTCTTCCGCGTGACAGGCGGAGATACTGTCCACTATACTAACGAGGACTGCTTGGCATGTTATTTTCCTGGGGACAACCAAACAGGCTTGGCTTTTGCCTGCCACACCGCGACCAAAGGCGCTGAATTAAGGCTCCAGTCTCTCGGGAGGCGTGGGTTCAAATCCCACCACTGCCATTTTTGCTGGTAACACACTTGTATCTTCCCTGACTGAGGCAATAAGACCCTGGGCCTCATTTAGAAAACTTGCAAAAATAGGGCCAAAACGTTAGCTTTGGAGTTTTCCATGCCAGGTATGCAATAAAAAAAACACAACCAGCACAGATTTAAGGCCCGCCAGCAGCGTCCGGTAAAGCTAAAAGGTGGTCGAGGTTGTATGTTTATCAACATGTCGTTTGAAGAACAACCTAACCTAGTCAATGACGGCATCCAGATCTTGTTGGTTGCATTGCACAGGCAGGAGAGAGCAGACTAACAAATGACTCATCATATGCACTCCTCCACACTAACATGCTGTAGAACCATCGTCACTGTTTTGAATCAACAACATCACAACATTCGGAGAAGGATACTGTGGTCACTTCTGAAATTTCAACAAGATGGTAATTGAAGGAAATAGGAGGCACCTGAACCATCTCCCCGTCAGGGAATCGAACCCTGGTCTTCCGCGTGACAGGCGGAGATACTGTCCACTATACTAACGAGGACTGCTTGGCATAATATTTTGCTGGGGACAAGTAAACAGGCTTGGCTTTTGCCTGCCACACCGCGACCAAAGTGTTGCTATTCCATATTTCTGCTATCTCATAATGCGGACAAATTGATCCTCCGAAAGCACGGATTGAGGGTAGTGTGGCCGAGCGGTCTAAGGCGCTGGATTAAGGCTCCAGTCTCTCGGGAGGCGTGGTTTCAAGTCCCACAACTGCCATTTTTGCTGGTAACACACTTGTATCTTCCCTGACTGAGGCAATAAGACCCTGGGCCTCATTTAGAAAACTTGCAAAAATAGGGCCAAAACGTTAGCTTTGGAGATTTCCATGCCAGGTATGCAATAAAAAAAACACAACCAGCACAGATTTAAGGCCCGCCAGCAGCAACCTAGTAAAGCTAAAAGGTGGTCGAGGTTGTATGTTTATCAACATGTCGTTTGAAGATCTCCGCCCCTACTTAAGACATTCAGGCCACTTTGATCTGTTTCTGTATTTGGATGACACCGCAGTGATAGGATGTATCACTGAACCGCACGGTGCAACCAGCAGGAGGGAGTTGGCCTGTCTGGTGACATTGTGTGGAAACAATGACCTTATCCTCAACACGGACTACACTAAGAAGACAAAAGAAGACATGAGGAAGGAAAGTCTGTTCTTTTTTGTTACTATTGTACAATTTTTCCACACCCAAGTCCAAATTCATGCAGCAGTTTCCATAGTGTAGTGGTTATCACTTCACTAAGACACAAAAGTTACCCCGGTTCAAAGAAGACAATTCGCTTTTCTGACATGGCATATGAATGCTATCCGACCCTTTCTCAGAGCAGGCAATTTATAATAAACTTATGTGACTTCCATGTTTTATGCTCATGATATACAAATCATTATCGTTGACATTTTCCATAAAGGCAATGGGGACATTGCTCAAATTCGGCCCAAAAAATGTGCCCGAGGTTCTCAGATTTCCTCTTCTTGTCGTCTTCGAGGTCCACTGCACGACACCTTTCCAGTTCTCCACACACAACCTAGCCTAGTCAATGACGGCATCCAGATCTTGTTGGTTGCATTGCACAGGCAGGAGAGAGCAGACTAACAAATGACTCATCATATGCACTCCTCCACACTAACATGATGTAGAACCATCGTCATAGCCTCATTTGTTCATGGATACCCTGCAATGTTCCGTTTCACAGATCTTGGGCGATTTAGGCAGGACCAAAAAGGCCACACTTCTTTGGAGCCAGGCAGAAGAGATTTGTTTAGGCAGAGAGAGGATTTTTCTAATTCTACCAAGGTTGATTTTTGTAATGCTATGTCGAGGTCGTCAGCTGCTGCATCCCTAACCTTTAATTTGACACATTGACTCTGACAAACCATTTTCCCTTTTTGAAGACTTGCTTTTGCATCCTAATTTCGAGGGGTGCAACAAACATTAGTAAAATACTGTGTTTGATTTCTGTAGGGCTGTGCAGCAACGCCGAGTAAACACATCACAACATTCGGAGAAGGATACTGTGGTCACTTCTCAAATTTCAACAAGATGGTAATTGAAGAAAATGGGAGGAACCTAAACCATCTCCCCGTCAGGGAATCGAACCCTGGTCTGCCGCGTAACAGGCGGAGATACTGTCCACTATACTAACGAGGACTGCTTGGGATGATATTTTGCCTGCCACACCGCGACCAAAGTGTTGCTATTTCATATTTCTGCTATCTCATAATGCCGACAAATTGATCCGCCGAATGCATAGATTGAGGGTAGTGTGGCCGAGCGGTCTAAGGCGCTGGATTAAGGCTCCAGTCTCTCGGGAGGCGTGGGTTCAAATCCCACCGCTGCCATTTTTGCTGGTAACACACTTGTATCTTCCCTGACTGAGGCAAGAAGACCCAGGGCCTCATTTAGAAAACTTGCAAAAATAGGGCCAAAACGTTAGCTTTGGAGTTTTCCATGCCAGGTATGCAATAAAAAAAAAACAACCACCACAGATTTAAGACCCGCCAGCAGCGTCCGGTAAAGCTAAAAGGTGGTCGAGGTTGTATGTTTATCATCATGTCGTTTAAAGATCAACCTAACCTAGTCAATGACGGCATCCAGATCTTGTTGGTTGCATTGCACAGGCAGGAGAGAGCAGACTAACAAATGACTCATCATATGCACTCCTCCACACTAACATGCTGTAGAACCATCCTCACTGTTTTGAATCAACAACATCACAACATTCGGAGAAGGATACTGTGGTCACTTCTGAAATTTCAACAAGATGGTAATTGAAGGAAATAGGAGGCACCTGAACCATCTCCCCGTCAGGGAATCGAACCCTGGTCTTCCGCGTGACAGGCGGAGATACTGTCCACTATACTAACGAGGACTGCTTGGCATGATATTTTGCTGGGGACAAGCAAACAGGCTTGGCTTTTGCCTGCCACACCGCGACCAAAGTGTTGCTATTCCATATTTCTGCTATCTCATAATGCGGACAAATTGATCCTCCGAAAGCACGGATTGAGGGTAGTGTGGCCGAGCGGTCTAAGGCGCTGGATTAAGGCTCCCGTCTCTCGGGAGGCGTGGTTTCAAGTCCCACCACTGCCATTTTTGCTGGTAACACACTTGTATCTTCCCTGACTGAGGCAATAAGACCCTGGGCCTCATTTAGAAAACTTGCAAAAATAGGGCCAAAACGTTAGCTTTGGAGTTTTCCATGCCAGGTATGCAATAAAAAAAACACAACCAGCACAGATTTAAGGCCCGCCAGCAGCATCCAGTAAAGCTAAAAGGTGGTCGAGGTTGTATGTTTATCAACATGCCGTTTGAAGATCTCCGCCCCTACTTAAGACATTCAGGCCACTTTTATCTGTTTCTGTATTTGGATGACACCGCAGTGATAGGATGTATCACTGGCCCGCACGGTGCGACCAGCAGGAGGGAGTTGGCCTGTCTGGTGACATTGTGTGGAAACAACGACCTTATCCTCAACACGGACTACACTAAAAAGACAAAAGAAGACATGAGGAAGGAAAGTCTGTTCTTTTTTGTTACTATTGTACAATTTTTCCACACCCAAGTCCAAATTCATGCAGCAGTTTCCATAGTGTAGTGGTTATCACTTCACTAAGACACAAAAGTTACCCCGGTTCAAAGAAGACAATTCGCATTTCTGACATGGCATATGAATGCAATGGGTGCTTCACACATTTGTCAAGAAACCATGCAGGAGACCAGTGTCTGAACCAGTGATCAACTCCCTGGTGGTCTAGTGGCTAGGATTCGGCGCTTTCACCGCCGCGGCCAGGGTTCGATTCCCGGTCAGGGAAAGCTATCCGACCCTTTCTCAGAGCAGGCAATTTATAATAAACTTATGTGACTTCCATGTTTTATGCTCACGATATACAAATCATTATCGTTGACATTTTCCATAAAGGCAATGGGGACATTGCTCAAATTTGGCCCAAAAAATGTGCCTGAGATTCTCAGCTTTCCTCTTCTTGTCGTCTTCGAGGTCCACTGCACGACACCTTTCCAGTTCTCCACACACAACCTAGCCTAGTCAATGACGGCATCCAGATCTTGTTGGTTGCATTGCACAGGCAGGAGAGAGCAGACTAACAAATTACTCATCACATAAACTCCTCCACACTAACATGCTGTAGAACCATCCTCATAGCCTCATTTGTTCATGGATACCCTGCAACGTTCCGTTTCACAGATCTTGGGCGATTTAGGCAGGACCAAAAAGGCCACACTTCTTTGGAGCCAGGCAGAAGAGATTTGTTTAGGCAGAGAGAGGATTTGTGTGAGGCATTTTCCCGGCGGCTAGAGCAGAGGGCCAACCTGTTGCGGTGATGTCTGTCAGTCAGGGCTTATACAGACAGGATGGAGGAAATTTGCCTTGACTTTAATCTCTTCATTGCTGGTTCTCGGTCAAACAGAGCAAGACGAGGGTCTGTTTCTTGTTTGAGCTTTTCCTCTGACGTCTGTGGTTGTATTCAAGCTGTTTTCTGTGCCAACTGACTTTAGGCTAACCATTGGTATATGTGTAAAAGGGGCATATGTGTAACTAAACTGTTGTCAGGGTTTGCTCGTAGGTGGTTAGATGCGTTGTCGTAAATAAGACCATACAGGGCTTCGCCTAAGGACTATTCTAATTCTACCAAGGTTGATTTTTGTAATGCTATGTCGAGGTCGTCAGCTGCTGCATCCCTAACCCTTAATTTGACACATTGACTCTGACAAACCATTTTCCCTTTTTGAAGACTTGCTTTTGCATCCTAATTTCGAGGGGTGTAACAAAAATTAGTAAAATACTGTGTTTGATTTCTGTAGGGCTGTGCAGCAACGCCGAGTCCACACATCACAACATTCGGAGAAGGATAATGTGGTCACTTCTCAAATTTCAACAAGATGGTAATTGAAGAAAATGAGAGGCACCTAAACCATCTCCCCGTCAGGGAATCAAACCCTGGTCTTCCGCGTGACAGGTGGAGATACTGTCCACTATACTAACGAAGAATGCTTGGAATGATATTTTGCCTGCCACACCGCAACCAAAGTGTTGCTATTTCATATTTCTGCTATCTCATAATGCCGACAAATTGACCCGCCGAAAGCATGGATTGAGGGTAGTGTGGCCGAGCGGTCTAAGGCGCTGGATTAAGGCTCCAGTCTCTCGGGAGGTGTTGGTTCAAGTCCCACCACTGCCATTTTTGCTGGTAACACACTTGTATCTTCCCTGACTGAGGCAAAAATACCCTGGGACTCTTTGGAGTTTTCCATGCCAGGTATGCAATAAAAAAAAACCCAACCAGCACAGATTTAAGGCCCGCCAGCAGCGTCCGGTAAAGCTAAAAGGTGGTCGAGGTTGTATGTTTATCATCATGTCGTTTGAAGATCAACCTAGCCTAGTCAATG
Source organism: Entelurus aequoreus (assembly GCF_033978785.1). NCBI lineage: Eukaryota > Metazoa > Chordata > Actinopteri > Syngnathiformes > Syngnathidae > Entelurus > Entelurus aequoreus. Next base: position 17,841,721 of record NC_084756.1, read on the forward strand.
ACGGCATCCAGATCTTATTGGTTGCATTGCAAAGGCAGGAGAGAGCAGACTAACAAAAAACTCATCATATGCACTCCTCCACACTAACATGCTCTAGAACCATACTCACTGTTTTGAATCGTCAACATCACAACATTCGGAGAAGGATACTGTGGTCACTTCTCAAATTTCAACAAGATGGTAATTGATGAAAATAAGAGGCACCTGAACCATCTCCCCGTCAGGGAATCGAACACTGGTCTTCCGCGTAACAGGCGGAGATACTGTCCACTATACTAACGAGGCCTGCTTGGTATGATATTTTGCCTGCCACACCGTGACCAAAGTGTTGCTATTCCATATTTCTGCTATCTCATAATGCGGACAAATTGATCCTCCCAAAGCACGGAGTGAGGGTAGTGTGGCCTAACGGTCTAAGGCCCCTGGATTAAGGCTCTCACACAGTTCTCCACACACAACCTAGCCTAGTCAATGACGGCATCCAGATCTTGTTGGTTGCATTGCACAGGCAGGAGAGAGCAGACTAACAAATAACTCATCATATGCACTCCTCCACTCTAACATGCTGTAGAACCATCCTCATAGCCTCATTTGTTCATGGATACCCTGCAACGTTCCGTTTCACAGATCTTGGGCGATGTAGGCAGGACCAAAAAGGCCACACTTCTTTGGAGCCAGGCAGAAGAGATTTATTTAGGCAGAGAGAGGATTTGTGTGAGGCATTTTCCCGGCGGCTAGAGCAGAGGGCCAACCTGTTGCGGTGATGTCTGTCAGTCAGGGCTTATACAGACAGGATGGAGGAAATTTGCCTTGACTTTAATCTCTTCATTGCTGGTTCTCGGTCAAACAGAGCAAGACGAGGGTTTGTTTCTTGTTTGAGCTTTTCCTCTGACGTCTGTGGTTGTATTCAAGCTGTTTTCTGTGCCAACTGACTTTAGGCTAACCATTGGTATATGTGTATAAGTGGTATATGTGTAACTAAACTGTTGTCAGGGTTTGCTCGTAGGTGGTTAGATGCGCTGTCTTAAATAAGACCATACAGGGCTTCGCCTAAGGACTTTTCTAATTCTACCTAGGTTGATTTTGTAATGCTATGTCGAGGTCGTCAGCTGCTGCATCCCTAACCTTTAATTTGACACATTGACTCTGACAAACCATTTTCCCTTTTTGAAGACTTGCTTTTGCATCCTAATTTCGAGGGGTGCAACAAACATTAGTAAAATACTGTGTTTGATTTCTGTAGGGCTGTGCAGCAACGCCGAGTCCACACATCACAACATTCGGAGAAAGATACTGTGGTCACTTCTCAAATTTCAACAAGATGTTAATTGAAGAAAATGAGAGGCATCTAAACCATCTCCCCGTCAGGGAATCGAACCCTGGTCTTCCGCGTCACAGGCGGAGATACTGTCCACCATACTAACGAGGACTGCTTGGGATGATATTTTGCCTGCCACACCGCGACCAAATTGTTGCTATTTCATATTTCTGCTATCTCATAATGCCGACGAATTGATCCGCCGAATGCATGGATTGAGGGTAGTGTGGCCGAGCGGTCTAAGGCGCTGGATTAGGCTCCACTCTCTCAGGAGGCGTGGGTTCAAATCCCACCACCGCCATTTTTGCTGGTAACGCACTTGTATCTTCCCTGACTGAGGCAATAAGACCCTGGGCCTCATTTAGAAAGCTTGCAAAAGTAGGGCCAAAACGTTAGCTTTGGAGTTTTCCATGCCAGGTATGCAATAAAAAAAAGACAACCAGCACAGATTTAAGGCCCGCCAGTAGCGTCCGGTAAAGCTAAAAGGTGGTCAAGGTTGTATGTTTATCATCATGTCGTTTGAAGATCAACCTAACCTAGTCAATGACGGCATCCAGATCTTGTTGGTTGCATTGCACAGGCAGGAGAGAGCAGACTAACAAAGGACTCATCATATGCACTCCTCCACACTAACATGCTGTAGAACCATCCTCACTGTTTTGAATCAACAACATCACAACATTCGGAGAAGGATACTGTGGTCACTTCTGAAATTTCAACAAGATGGTAATTGAAGGAAATAGGAGGCACCTGAACCATCTCCCCGTCAGGGAATCGAACCCTGGTCTTCCGCGTGACAGGCGGAGATACTGTCCACTATACTAACGAGGACTGCTTTGCATGATATCTTCATGGGGACAAGCAAACAGGCCGAGCGGTCTAAGGCGCTGGATTAAGGCTCCAGTCTCTCAGGAGGCGTGGGTTCTAATCCCACCACTGCCATTTTTGCTGGTAACGCACTTGTATCTTCCCTGACTGAGGCAATAAGACCCTGGGCGTCATTTAGAAAGCTTGCAAAAATAGGGCCAAAACGTTAGCTTTGGAGTTTTCCATGCCAGGTATGCAATAAAAAAAACCCAACCAGCACAGATTTAAGGCCCGCCAGCAGCGTCCGGTAAAGCTAAAAGGTGGTCGAGGTTGTATGTTTATCAACATATCGTTTGAAGATCTCCGCCCCTACTTAAGACATTCAGGCCACTTTTATCTGTTTCTGTATTTGGATGACACCGCAGTGATAGGATGTATCACTGGCCCGCACGGTGCGACCAGCAGGAGGGAGTTGGCCTATCTGGTGACATTGTGTGGAAACAACGACCTTATCCTCAACACGGACTACACTAAGAAGACAAAAGAAGACAGGAGGAAGGAAAGTCTGTTCTTTTTTGTTACTATTGTACAATTTTTCCACACCCAAGTCCAAATTCATGCAGCAGTTTCCATAGTGTAGTGGTTATCACTTCACTAAGACACAAAGGTTACCCCGGTTCAAAGAAGACAATTCGCATTTCTGACATGGCATATGAATGCAATGGGTGCTTCACACATTTGTCAAGAAACCATGCAGGAGACCAGTGTCTGAACCAGTGATCAACTCCCTGGTGGTCTAGTGGCTAGGATTCGGCGCTTTCACCGCCGCGGCCCGGGTTCGATTCCCGGTCAGGGAAAGCTATCCGACCCTTTCTCAGAGTAGGCAATTTATAATAAACTTATGTGACTTCCATGTTTTATGCTCATGATATACAAATCATTATAGTTGACATTTTCCATAAAGGCAATGGGGACATTGCTCAAACTTGGCCCAAAAAATGTGCCCGAGATTCTCCGCTTTCCTCTTCTTGTCGTCTTCGAGGTCCACTGCACGACACCTTTCCAGTTCTCCACACACAACCTAGCCTAGTCAATGACGGCATCCAGATCTTGTTGGTTGCATTGCACAGGCAGGAGAGAGCAGACTAACAAATGACTCATCATATGCACTCCTCCACACTAACATGCTGTAGAACCATCCTCATAGCCTCATTTGTTCATGGATACCCTGCAACGTTCCGTTTCATAGATCTTGGGCGATTTAGGCAGGACCAAATTTCGAGGGGTGCAACAAAAATTAGTAAAATACTGTGTTTGATTTCTGTAGGGCTGTGCAGCAACACCCGAGTCCACACATCACAACATTCGGAGAAGGATACTGTGGTCACTTCTCAAATTTCAACAAGATGGTAATTGAAGAAAATGAGAGGAACCTAAACCATCTCCCCGTCAGGGAATCGAACCCTGGTCTTCCGCGTAATAGGCGGAGATACTGTCCACTATACTAACGAGGACTGCTTGGGATGATATTTTGCCTGCCACACCGCGACCAAAGTGTTGCTATTTCATATTTCTGCTATCTCATAATGCCGACAAATTGATCCGCCGAATGCATAGATCGAGGGTAGTGTGGCCGAGCGGTCTAAGGCGCTGGATTAAGGCTCCAGTCTCTCGGGAGGCGTGGGTTCAAATCCCACCACTGCCATTTTTGCTGGTAACACACTTGTATCTTCCCTGACTGAGGCAATAAGACCCTGGGTAATACGACCAAAATGTTATCTTTGGAGTTTTCCATTCCAGATATGCAATAAAAAAAACACAACCAGCACAGATTTAAGGCCCGCCAGCAGCGTCCGGTAAAGCTAAAAGGTGGTCGAGGTTGTATGTTTATCAACATGTAGTTTGAAGATCAACCTAACCTAGTCAATGACGGCATCCAGATCTTGTTGGTTGCATTGCACAGGCAGGAGAGAGCAGACTAACAAATAACTCATCATATGCACTCCTCCACTCTAACATGCTGTAGAACCATCCTCATAGCCTCATTTGTTCATGGATACCCTGCAACGTTCCGTTTCACAGATCTTGGGCGATGTAGGCAGGACCAAAAAGGCCACACTTCTTTGGAGCCAGGCAGAAGAGATTTATTTAGGCAGAGAGAGGATTTGTGTGAGGCATTTTCCCGGCGGCTAGAGCAGAGGGCCAACCTGTTGCGGTGATGTCTGTCAGTCAGGGCTTATACAGACAGGATGGAGGAAATTTGCCTTGACTTTAATCTCTTCATTGCTGGTTCTCGGTCAAACAGAGCAAGACGAGGGTTTGTTTCTTGTTTGAGCTTTTCCTCTGACGTCTGTGGTTGTATTCAAGCTGTTTTCTGTGCCAACTGACTTTAGGCTAACCATTGGTATATGTGTATAAGTGGTATATGTGTAACTAAACTGTTGTCAGGGTTTGCTCGTAGGTGGTTAGATGCGCTGTCTTAAATAAGACCATACAGGGCTTCGCCTAAGGACTTTTCTAATTCTACCTAGGTTGATTTTGTAATGCTATGTCGAGGTCGTCAGCTGCTGCATCCCTAACCTTTAATTTGACACATTGACTCTGACAAACCATTTTCCCTTTTTGAAGACTTGCTTTTGCATCCTAATTTCGAGGGGTGCAACAAACATTAGTAAAATACTGTGTTTGATTTCTGTAGGGCTGTGCAGCAACGCCGAGTCCACACATCACAACATTCGGAGAAAGATACTGTGGTCACTTCTCAAATTTCAACAAGATGTTAATTGAAGAAAATGAGAGGCATCTAAACCATCTCCCCGTCAGGGAATCGAACCCTGGTCTTCCGCGTCACAGGCGGAGATACTGTCCACCATACTAACGAGGACTGCTTGGAATGATATTTTGCCTGCCACACCGCGACCAAATTGTTGCTATTTCATATTTCTGCTATCTCATAATGCCGACGAATTGATCCGCCGAATGCATGGATTGAGGGTAGTGTGGCCGAGCGGTCTAAGGCGCTGGATTAGGCTCCAGTCTCTCAGGAGGCGTGGGTTCAAATCCCACCACCTCCATTTTTGCTGGTAACGCACTTGTATCTTCCCTGACTGAGGCAATAAGACCCTGGGCCTCATTTAGAAAGCTTGCAAAAGTAGGGCCAAAACGTTAGCTTTGGAGTTTTCCATGCCAGGTATGCAATAAAAAAAAGACAACCAGCACAGATTTAAGGCCCGCCAGTAGCGTCCGGTAAAGCTAAAAGGTGGTCGAGGTTGTATGTTTATCATCATGTCGTTTGAAGATCAACCTAACCTAGTCAATGACGGCATCCAGATCTTGTTGGTTGCATTGCACAGGCAGGAGAGAGCAGACTAACAAAGGACTCATCATATGCACTCCTCCACACTAACATGCTGTAGAACCATCCTCACTGTTTTGAATCAACAACATCACAACATTCGGAGAAGGATACTGTGGTCACTTCTGAAATTTCAACAAGATGGTAATTGAAGGAAATAGGAGGCACCTGAACCATCTCCCCGTCAGGGAATCGAACCCTGTTCTTCCGCGTGACAGGCGGAGATACTGTCCACTATACTAACGAGGACTGCTTTGCATGATATCTTCATGGGGACAAGCAAACAGGCCGAGCGGTCTAAGGCGCTGGATTAAGGCTCCAGTCTCTCAGGAGGCGTGGGTTCTAATCCCACCACTGCCATTTTTGCTGGTAACGCACTTGTATCTTCCCTGACTGAGGCAATAAGACCCTGGGCGTCATTTAGAAAGCTTGCAAAAATAGGGCCAAAACGTTAGCTTTGGAGTTTTCCATGCCAGGTATGCAATAAAAAAAACCCAACCAGCACAGATTTAAGGCCCGCCAGCAGCGTCCGGTAAAGCTAAAAGGTGGTCGAGGTTGTATGTTTATCAACATATCGTTTGAAGATCTCCGCCCCTACTTAAGACATTCAGGCCACTTTTATCTGTTTCTGTATTTGGATGACACCGCAGTGATAGGATGTATCACTGGCCCGCACGGTGCGACCAGCAGGAGGGAGTTGGCCTATCTGGTGACATTGTGTGGAAACAACGACCTTATCCTCAACACGGACTACACTAAGAAGACAAAAGAAGACAGGAGGAAGGAAAGTCTGTTCTTTTTTGTTACTATTGTACAATTTTTCCACACCCAAGTCCAAATTCATGCAGCAGTTTCCATAGTGTAGTGGTTATCACTTCACTAAGACACAAAAGTTACCCCGGTTCAAAGAAGACAATTCGCATTTCTGACATGGCATATGAATGCAATGGGTGCTTCACACATTTGTCAAGAAACCATGCAGGAGACCAGTGTCTGAACCAGTGATCAACTCCCTGGTGGTCTAGTGGCTAGGATTCGGCGCTTTCACCGCCGCGGCCCGGGTTCGATTCCCGGTCAGGGAAAGCTATCCGACCCTTTCTCAGAGCAGGCAATTTATAATAAACTTATGTGACTTCCATGTTTTATGCTCATGATATACAAATCATTATAGTTGACATTTTCCATAAAGGCAATGGGGACATTGCTCAAACTTGGCCCAAAAAATGTGCCCGAGATTCTCCGCTTTCCTCTTCTTGTCGTCTTCGAGGTCCACTGCACGACACCTTTCCAGTTCTCCACACACAACCTAGCCTAGTCAATGACGGCATCCAGATCTTGTTGGTTGCATTGCACAGGCAGGAGAGAGCAGACTAACAAATGACTCATCATATGCACTCCTCCACACTAACATGCTGTAGAACCATCCTCATAGCCTCATTTGTTCATGGATACCCTGCAACGTTCCGTTTCATAGATCTTGGGCGATTTAGGCAGGACCAAATTTCGAGGGGTGCAACAAAAATTAGTAAAATACTGTGTTTGATTTCTGTAGGGCTGTGCAGCAACACCCGAGTCCACACATCACAACATTCGGAGAAGGATACTGTGGTCACTTCTCAAATTTCAACAAGATGGTAATTGAAGAAAATGAGAGGAACCTAAACCATCTCCCCGTCAGGGAATCGAACCCTGGTCTTCCGCGTAATAGGCGGAGATACTGTCCACTATACTAACGAGGACTGCTTGGGATGATATTTTGCCTGCCACACCGCGACCAAAGTGTTGCTATTTCATATTTCTGCTATCTCATAATGCCGACAAATTGATCCGCCGAATGCATAGATCGAGGGTAGTGTGGCCGAGCGGTCTAAGGCGCTGGATTAAGGCTCCAGTCTCTCGGGAGGCGTGGGTTCAAATCCCACCACTGCCATTTTTGCTGGTAACACACTTGTATCTTCCCTGACTGAGGCAATAAGACCCTGGGTAATACGACCAAAATGTTATCTTTGGAGTTTTCCATTCCAGATATGCAATAAAAAAAACACAACCAGCACAGATTTAAGGCCCGCCAGCAGCGTCCGGTAAAGCTAAAAGGTGGTCGAGGTTGTATGTTTATCAACATGTAGTTTGAAGATCAACCTAACCTAGTCAATGACGGCATCCAGATCTTGTTGGTTGCATTGCACAGGCAGGAGAGAGCAGACTAACAAATGACTCATCATATGCACTCCTCCACACTAACATGCTGTAGAACCATGCTCACTGTTTTGAATCATCAACATCACAACATTCGGAGAAGGATACTGTGGTCACTTCTGAAATTTCAACAAGATGGTAATTGAAGGAAACAGGAGGCACCTGCACCATCTCCCCGTCAGGGAATCAAACCCTGGTCTTCCGCGTGACAGGCGGAGATACTGTCCACTATACTAACGAGGACTACTTGGCATGCTATTTTCCTGGGGACAACCAAACAGGCTTGGCTTTTGCCTGCCACACCGCGACCTAAGGCGCTGGATTAAGGCTCCAGTCTCTCAGGAGGCGTGGGTTCAAATCCCACCACTGCCATTTTTGCTGGTAACGCACTTGTATCTTCCCTGACTGAGGCAATAAGACCCTGGGCCTCATTTAGAAAGCTTGCAAAAATAGGGCCAAAACGTTAGCTTTGGAGTTTTCCATGCCAGGTATGCAATAAAAAAAAAACAACCACCACAGATTTAAGGCCCACCAGCAGCGTCCGGTAAAGCTAAAACGTGGTCGAGGTTGTATGTTTATCATCATGTCGTTTAAAGATCAGCCTAAACTAGTCAATGACGGCATCCAGATCTTGTTGGTTGCATTGCACAGGCAGGAGAGAGCAGACTAACAAATGACTCTTCATATGCACTCCTCCACACTAACATGCTGTAGAACCATCCTCACTGTTTTGAATCATCAACATCACAACATTCGGAGAAGGATACTGTGGTCACTTCCCAAATTTCAACAAGATGGTAATTGAAGAAAATAAGAGGCACCTGAACCATCTCCCCGTCAGGGAATCGAACCCTGGTCTTCCGCATGACAGGCGGAGATACTGTCCACTATACTAACGAGGACTGCCTTGGATGATATTTTGCCTGCCACCCTGCGACCAAAGTGTTGCTATTCAGTATTTCTACGATCTCATAATGCGGACAAATTGGTCCTCCGAAAGCACGGATTGAGGGTAGTGTGGCCGAGCGGTCTAAGGCGCTGGATTGAGGCTCCAGTCTCTCGGGAGGCGTGGGTTCAAATCCCACCACTGCCATTTTTGCTGGTAACACACTTGTATCTTCCCTGACTGAGGCAATAAGACCCTGGGCCTCATTTAGAAAACTTGCAAAAATAGGACCAAAACGTTAGCTTTGGAGTTTTCCATTCCAGGTATGCAATAAAAAAAACACAACCAGCACAGATTTAAGGCCCGCCAGCAGCGTCCGGTAAAGCTAAAAGGTGGCCGAGGTTGTATGTTTATCAACATGTCGTTTGAAGATCAACCTAACCTAGTCAATGACGGCATCCAGATCTTGTTGGTTGCATTGCACAGGCAGGAGAGAGCAGACTAACAAATGACTCATCATATGCACTCCTCCACACTAACATGCTGTAGAACCATCCTCACTGTTTTGAATCATCAACATCACAACATTCGGAGAAGGATACTGTGGTCACTTCTGAAATTTCAACAAGATGGTAATTGAAAAAAGTAAGAGGCACCCGCACCATCTCCCCGTCAGGGAATAGAACCCTGGTCTTCCGCGTGACAGGCGGAGATACTGTCCACTATACTAACGAGGACTGCTTGGCATGTTATTTTCCTGGGGACAACCAAACAGGCTTGGCTTTTGCCTGCCACACCGCGACCAAAGGCGCTGAATTAAGGCTCCAGTCTCTCGGGAGGCGTGGGTTCAAATCCCACCACTGCCATTTTAGCTGGTAACACACTTGTATCTTCCCTGACTGAGGCAATAAGACCCTGGGCCTCATTTAGAAAACTTGCAAAAATAGGGCCAAAACATTAGCTTTGGAGTTTTCCATGCCAGGTATGCAATAAAAAAAACACAACCAGCACAGATTTAAGGCCCGCCAGCAGCGTCCGGTAAAGCTAAAAGGTGGTCGAGGTTATATGTTTATCAACATGTCGTTTGAAGATCAACCTAACCTAGTCAATGACGGCATCCAGATCTTGTTGGTTGCATTGCACATGCAGGAGAGAGCAGACTAACAAATGACTCATCATATGCACTCCTCCACACTAACATGCTGTAGAACCATCCTCACTGTTTTGAATCAACAACATCACAACATTCGGAGAAGGATACTGTGGTCACTTCTGAAATTTATACAAGATGGTAATTGAAAAAAGTAAGAGGCACCCGCACCATCTCCCCGTCAGGGAATCGAACCCTGGTCTTCCGCGTGACAGGCGGAGATACTGTCCACTATACTAACGAGGACTGCTTGGCATGATATTTTGCTGGGGACAAGTAAACAGGCTTGGCTTTTGCCTGCCACACCGCGACCAAAGTGTTGCTAGCTTGGATTGAGGGTAGTGTGGCCGAGCGGTCTAAGGCGCTGGATTAAGGCTCCAGTCTCTCAGGAGGCGTGGGTTCAAATCCCACCACTGCCATTTTTGCTGGTAACGCACTTGTATCTTCCCTGACTGAGGCAATAAGACCCTGGGCCTCATTTAGAAAGCTTGCAAAAATAGGGCCAAAACGTTAGCTTTGGAGTTTTCCATGCCAGGTATGCAGTAAAAAAAACACAACCAGCACAGATTTAAGGCCCGCCAGCAGCATCCAGTAAAGCTAAAAGGTGGTCGAGGTTGTATGTTTATCAACATGTCGTTTGAAGATCTCCGCCCCTACTTAAGACATTCAGGCCACTTTTATCTGTTTCTGTATTTGGATGACACCGCAGTGATAGGATGTATCACTGGCCCGCACGGTGCGACCAGCAGGAGGGAGTTGGCCTGTCTGGATACATTGTGTGGAAACAACGACCTTATCCTCAACACGGACTACACTAAGAAGACAAAAGAAGACAGGAGGAAGGAAAGTCTGTTCTTTTTTGTTACTATTGTACAATTTTTCCACACCCAAGTCCAAATTCATGCAGCAGTTTCCATAGTGTAGTGGTTATCACTTCACTAAGACACAAAAGTTACCCCGGTTCAAAGAAGACAATTCGCATTTCTGACATGGCATATGAATGCAATGGGTGCTTCACACATTTGTCAAGAAACCATGCAGGAGACCAGTGTCTGAACCAGTGATCAACTCCCTGGTGGGCTAGTGGCTAGGATTCGGCGCTTTCACCGCCGCGGCCCGGGTTCGATTCCCGGTCAGGGAAAGCTATCCGACCCTTTCTCAGAGCAGGCAATTTATAATAAACTTATGTGACTTCCATGTTTTATGCTCATGATATACAAATCATTATAGTTGACATTTTCCATAAAGGCAATGGGGACATTGCTCAAACTTGGCCCAAAAAATGTGCCCGAGATTCTCCGCTTTCCTCTTCTTGTCGTCTTCGAGGTCCACTGCACGACACCTTTCCAGTTCTCCACACACAACCTAGCCTAGTCAATGACGGCATCCAGATCTTGTTGGTTGCATTGCACAGGCAGGAGAGAGCAGACTAACCAATGACTCATCATATGCACTCCTCCACACTAACATGATGTAGAACAGGGGTGGGCAATTAATTTTTACCGGGGGCCGCATGAGCAACCCGAGCACTGCTGGAGGGCCACACTGACAATATTTCAATTAAATTTTGCTCAAATTATTTTTGATATACCGTAAGATAGATAATAATAATAATAATATTTTCATTTAACCTAACTTATCTTTATACAAAAGCAGATGGCTTTTGATGGTTTTATTTTTAACACTTTCTTACACAACACTTCCTGATGTATATTACAATACAAAAATTTCAATTTCTGTCACTTTATCCTGCATCCTCTTTGTTGTAAAACCTTTATTTAACCAGATAAGAAAACGTTGTGAACGTAGCACGTACGCCTGTAAGGTGATTGGCGAAGAAGGAGGAAGCGTTGCTGTTGCGGAAATGAGGAGTGAGGATTGGTTTTCCTTTTGGAAAGAACGAGATAAGTTGAGCTGTGTTAGTATAGCATGCTCAATAAAAGTTTAAAAATTGCATCAGACTTGGTGTGCATTTCTTCTGGACGCTACAATTGATGTCAGAAGTGGGATGAAATGCCTCCCAGTTCGCCTTGCCATCAAACCTGGGAGTCTTCATTGAGGGCGGAATTCCCCCCGTGGCAAGCAGCGTGGCTGCACCTGTAAACACTCTCTCTCTCTCTCTCTTTGCGGCGAGCTCCTCACGTGGCACGTACCTCCCGATGACGTAGCACACAAACAGTGCAGTATGCGCAAAGTTTTACTTCTGCCACCAATTGTAGCGTCCAGAAGAAGTGCACATCAAGTCTGACGCTCTTTTTAAACTTTTATTGAGCAAGCTATACTAACACAGCTCAACATATCTCGTTCCTTCCACAGGCACGTCTCCTCACTCCTCATTTACGCAACTCAAGAAGACAACATCTACTTCAGCAGGTCGTTACACTATATTCTTTAAACACAGCAACGTGTGTACCACAAATAAGCACACAGCTTTACCTTTACTTGTCTTGTTGAAAACACGCCATTCGTCATCAACTTTTCTCTTTTTAGCGTTTCGGGGATAACCGGGCATCACTTGTCGCTGTGCGCCTTCCCTCACAGGACATACGCACATATAACACTTTTCAAAATAAAAGCAGCACAGTTGTATCTTTGCACGACAAAGATGTTTTTTTAAATGTATTTTGTAATTTGAGATTGCCGCTGCGCGCACGAGCATACGTCCACACGGAAGTAATACAAATAACGCTTTTCAAAACAAAAGCAGCACCGTTGTATTGCACACTCGAAATAGATGCTTTTTAAAATTTATTTTGTAATTTATAATTGGCCTCACGCGGGCCGGACAGGGACGTACAAAGGGCCGGATGCGGCCCGCGGGCCGCACAATGCCCAGGTCTGATGTAGAACCATCCTCACTGTTTTGAATCATCAACATCACAACATTCGGAGAAGGATACTGTGGTCACTTCTCAAATTTCAAAAAGATGGTAATTGATGAAAATAAGAGGCACCTGAACCATCTCCCCGTCAGGGAATCGAACCCTGGTCTTCCGCGTGACAGGCGGAGATACTGTCCACTATACTAACGAGGACTGCTTGGGATGATATTTTGCCTGCCACACCGCGACCAAAGTGTTGCTATTCAGTATTTCTGCGATCTCATATAGCGGACAAATTGATCCTCCGAAAGCACGGATTGAGGGTAGTGTGGCCGAGCGCTCTAAGGCGCTGGATTAAGGCTCCAGTCTCTCGGGAGGCGTGGGTTCAAATCCCACCACTGCCATTTTTGCTGGTAACACACTTGTATCTTCAGTGACTGAGGCAATAAGACCCTGGGTAATAGGACCAAAATGTTATCTTTGGAGTTTTCCATTCCAGATATGCAATAAAAAAAACACAACCAGCACAGATTTAAGGCCCGCCAGCAGCGTCCGGTAAAGCTAAAAGGTGGTCGAGGTTGTATGTTTATCAACATGTCGTTTGAAGATCAACCTAACCTAGTCAATGACGGCATCCAGATCTTGTTGGTTGCATTGCACAGGCAGGAGAGAGCAGACTAACAAATGACTCATCATATGCACTCCTCCACACTAACATGCTGTAGAACAATCCTCACTGTTTTGAATCAACATCACAACATTCGGAGAAGGATACTGTGGTCACTTCTGAAATTTCAACAAGATGGTAATTGAAGGAAATAGGAGGCACCTGAACCATCTCCCCGTCAGGGAATCGAACCCTGGTCTTCCGCGTGACAGGCGGAGATACTGTCCACTATACTAACGAGGACTGCTTGGCATGATATTTTGCTGGGGACAAGTAAACAGGCTTGGCTTTTGCCTGCCACACCGCGACCAAAGTGTTGCTATTCCATATTTCTGCTATCTCATAATGCGGACAAATTGATCCTCCGAAAGCACGGATTGAGGGTAGTGTGGCCGAGCGGTCTAAGGCGCTGGATTAAGGCTCCAGTCTCTCGGGAGGCGTGGTTTCAAGTCCCACCACTGCCATTTTTGCTGGTAACACACTTGTATCTTCCCTGACTGAGGCAATAAGACCCTGGGCCTCATTTAGAAAACTTGCAAAAATAGGGCCAAAACGTTAGCTTTGGAGTTTTCCATGCCAGGTATGCAATAAAAAAAACACAACCAGCACAGATTTAAGGCCCGCCAGCAGCATCCAGTAAAGCTAAAAGGTGGTCGAGGTTGTATGTTTATCAACATGTCGTTTGAAGATCTCCGCCCCTACTTAAGACATTCAGGCCACTTTTATCTGTTTCTGTATTTGGATGACACCGCAGTGATAGGATGTATCACTGGCCCGCACGGTGCGACCAGCAGGCGGGAGTTGGCCTGTCTGGTGACATTGTGTGGAAACAACGACCTTATCCTCAACACGGACTACACTAAAAAGACAAAAGAAGACAGGAGGAAGGAAAGTCTGTTCTTTTTTGTTACTATTGTACAATTTTTCCACACCCAAGTCCAAATTCATGCAGCAGTTTCCATAGTGTAGTGGTTATCACTTCACTAAGACACAAAAGTTACCCCGGTTCAAAGAAGACAATTCGCATTTCTGACATGGCATATGAATGCAATGGGTGCTTCACACATTTGTCAAGAAACCATGCAGGAGACCAGTGTCTGAACCAGTGATCAACTCCCTGGTGGTCTAGTGGCTAGGATTCGGCGCTTTCACCGCCGCGGCCTGGGTTCGATTCCCGGTCAGGGAAAGCTATCCGACCCTTTCTCAGAGCAGGCAATTTATAATAAACTTATGTGACTTCCATGTTTTATGCTCACGATATACAAATCATTATCGTTGACATTTTCCATAAAGGCAATGGGGACATTGCTCAAATTTGGCCCAAAAAATGTGCCTGAGATTCTCAGCTTTCCTCTTCTTGTCGTCTTCGAGGTCCACTGCACGACACCTTTCCAGTTCTCCACACACAACCTAGCCTAGTCAATGACGGCATCCAGATCTTGTTGGTTGCATTGCACAGGCAGGAGAGAGCAGACTAACAAATGACTCATCATATGCACTCCTCCACACTAACATGCTGTAGAACCATCCTCATAGCCTCATTTGTTCATGGATACCCTGCAACGTTCCGTTTCACAGATCTTGGGCGATTTAGGCAGGACCAAAAAGGCCACACTTCTTTGGAGCCAGGCAGAAGAGATTTGTTTAGGCAGAGAGAGGATTTGTGTGAGGCATTTTCCCGGCGGCTAGAGCAGAGGGCCAACTGTTGCGGTGATAGGATGTATCACTGGCCCGCACGGTGCGACCAGCAGGAGGGAGTTGGCCTGTCTGGATACATTGTGTGGAAACAACGACCTTATCCTCAACACGGACTACACTAAGAAGACAAAAGAAGACAGGAGGAAGGAAAGTCTGTTCTTTTTTGTTACTATTGTACAATTTTTCCACACCCAAGTCCAAATTCATGCAGCAGTTTCCATAGTGTAGTGGTTATCACTTCACTAAGACACAAAAGTTACCCCGGTTCAAAGAAGACAATTCGCATTTCTGACATGGCATATGAATGCAATGGGTGCTTCACACATTTGTCAAGAAACCATGCAGGAGACCAGTGTCTGAACCAGTGATCAACTCCCTGGTGGTCTAGTGGCTAGGATTCGGCGCTCTCACCGCCGCGGCCCGGGTTCGATTCCCGGTCAGGGAAAGCTATCCGACCCTTTCTCAGAGCAGGCAATTTATAATTAACTTATGTGACTTCCATGTTTTATGCTCATGATATACAAATCATTATAGTTGACATTTTCCATAAAGGCAATGGGGACATTGCTCAAACTTGGCCCAAAGAATGTGCCCGAGATTCTCCGCTTTCCTCTTCTTGTCGTCTTCGAGGTCCACTGCACGACACCTTTCCAGTTCTCCACACACAACCTAGCCTAGTCAATGACGGCATCCAGATCTTGTTGGTTGCATTGCACAGGCAGGAGAGAGCAGACTAACAAATGACTCATCATATGCACTCCTCCACACTAACATGCTGTAGAACCATCCTCATAGCCTCATTTGTTCATGGATACCCTGCAACTTTCCGTTTCACAGATCTTGGGCGATTTAGGCAGGACCAAAAAGGCCACACTTCTTTGGAGCCAGGCAGAAGAGATTTGTTTAGGCAGAGAGAGGATTTGTGTGAGGCATTTTCCCGGCGGCTAGAGCAGAGGGCCAGCCTGTTGCGGTGATGTCTGTCAGTCAGGGCTTATACAGGATGGAGGAAATTTGCCTTGACTTTAATCTCTTCATTGCTGGTTCTCGGTCAAACAGAGCGAGACGAGGGTCTGTTTCTTGTTTGAGCTTTTCCTCTGACGTCTGTGGTTGTATTCAAGCTGTTTTCTGTGCCAACTGACTTTAGGCTAACCATTGGTATATGTGTATAAGTGGTATATGTGTAACTAAACTGTTGTCAGGGTTTGCTCGTAGGTGGTTAGATGCGTTGTCGTAAATAAGACCATACAGGACTTCGCCTTAGGACTTCTCTAATTCTACCAAGGTTGATTTTTGTAATGCTATGTCGAGGTCGTCAGCTGCTGCATCCCTAACCTTTAATTTGACACATTGACTCTGACAAACCATTTTCCCTTTTTGAAGACTTGCTTTTGCATCCTAATTTCGAGGGGTGCAACAAACATTAGTAAAATACTGTGTTTGATTTCTGTAGGGCTGTGCAGCAACGCCGAGTAAACACATCACAACATTCGGAGAAGGATACTTTGGTCACTTCTCAAATTTCAACAAGATGGTAATTGAAGAAAATGAGAGGAACCTAAACCATCTCCCCGTCAGGGAATCGAACCCTGGTCTTCCGCGTGACAGGCGGAGATACTGTCCACTATACTAACGAGGACTGCTTGGGATGATATTTTGCCTGCCACACCGCGACCAAAGTGTTGCTATTTCATATTTCTGCTATCTCATAATGCCGACAAATTGATCCGCCGAATGCATAGATTGAGGGTAGTGTGGCCGAGCGGTCTAAGGCGCTGGATTAAGGCTCCAGTCTCTCGGGAGGCGTGGGTTCAAATCCCACCGCTGCCATTTTTGCTGGTAACACACTTGGATCTTCCCTGACTGAGGCAATAAGACCCTGGGCCTCATTTAGAAAACTTGCAAAAATAGGGCCAAAACGTTAGCTTTGGAGTTTTCCATGCCAGGTATGCAATAAAAAAAACACAACCAGCACAGATTTAAGGCCCGCCAGCAGAGTCCGGTAAAGCTAAAAGGTGGTCGAGGTTGTATGTTTATCAACATGTCGTTTGAAGATCAACCTAACCTAGTCAATGACGGCATCCAGATCTTGTTGGTTGCATTGCACAGGCAGGAGAGAGCAGACTAACAAATGACTCATCGTATGCACTCCTCCACACTAACATGCTGTAGAACCATCCTCATAGCCTCATTTGTTCATGGATACCCTGCAACGTTCCGTTTCACAGATCTTGGGCGATTTAGGCAGGACCAAAAAGGCCACACTTCTTTGGAGCCAGGCAGAAGAGATTTGTTTAGGCAGAGAGAGGATTTGTGTGAGGCATTTTCCCGGCGGCTAGAGCAGAGGGCCAACTGTTGCGGTGATAGGATGTATCACTGGCCCGCACGGTGCGACCAGCAGGAGGGAGTTGGCCTGTCTGGATACATTGTGTGGAAACAACGACCTTATCCTCAACACGGACTACACTAAGAAGACAAAAGAAGACAGGAGGAAGGAAAGTCTGTTCTTTTTTGTTACTATTGTACAATTTTTCCACACCCAAGTCCAAATTCATGCAGCAGTTTCCATAGTGTAGTGGTTATCACTTCACTAAGACACAAAAGTTACCCCGGTTCAAAGAAGACAATTCGCATTTCTGACATGGCATATGAATGCAATGGGTGCTTCACACATTTGTCAAGAAACCATGCAGGAGACCAGTGTCTGAACCAGTGATCAACTCCCTGGTGGTCTAGTGGCTAGGATTCGGCGCTCTCACCGCCGCGGCCCGGGTTCGATTCCCGGTCGATTCCCGGTCTGCTTTCTCAGAGCAGGCAATTTATAATTAACTTATGTGACTTCCATGTTTTATGCTCATGATATACAAATCATTATAGTTGACATTTTCCATAAAGGCAATGGGGACATTGCTCAAACTTGGCCCAAAGAATGTGCCCGAGATTCTCCGCTTTCCTCTTCTTGTCGTCTTCGAGGTCCACTGCACGACACCTTTCCAGTTCTCCACACACAACCTAGCCTAGTCAATGACGGCATCCAGATCTTGTTGGTTGCATTGCACAGGCAGGAGAGAGCAGACTAACAAATGACTCATCATATGCACTCCTCCACACTAACATGCTGTAGAACCATCCTCATAGCCTCATTTGTTCATGGATACCCTGCAACTTTCCGTTTCACAGATCTTGGGCGATTTAGGCAGGGCCAAAAAGGCCACACTTCTTTGGAGCCAGGCAGAAGAGATTTGTTTAGGCAGAGAGAGGATTTGTGTGAGGCATTTTCCCGGCGGCTAGAGCAGAGGGCCAGCCTGTTGCGGTGATGTCTGTCAGTCAGGGCTTATACAGGATGGAGGAAATTTGCCTTGACTTTAATCTCTTCATTGCTGGTTCTCGGTCAAACAGAGCGAGACGAGGGTCTGTTTCTTGTTTGAGCTTTTCCTCTGACGTCTGTGGTTGTATTCAAGCTGTTTTCTGTGCCAACTGACTTTAGGCTAACCATTGGTATATGTGTATAAGTGGTATATGTGTAACTAAACTGTTGTCAGGGTTTGCTCGTAGGTGGTTAGATGCGTTGTCGTAAATAAGACCATACAGGACTTCGCCTTAGGACTTCTCTAATTCTACCAAGGTTGATTTTTGTAATGCTATGTCGAGGTCGTCAGCTGCTGCATCCCTAACCTTTAATTTGACACATTGACTCTGACAAACCATTTTCCCTTTTTGAAGACTTGCTTTTGCATCCTAATTTCGAGGGGTGCAACAAACATTAGTAAAATACTGTGTTTGATTTCTGTAGGGCTGTGCAGCAACGCCGAGTAAACACATCACAACATTCGGAGAAGGATACTTTGGTCACTTCTCAAATTTCAACAAGATGGTAATTGAAGAAAATGAGAGGAACCTAAACCATCTCCCCGTCAGGGAATCGAACCCTGGTCTTCCGCGTGACAGGCGGAGATACTGTCCACTATACTAACGAGGACTGCTTGGGATGATATTTTGCCTGCCACACCGCGACCAAAGTGTTGCTATTTCATATTTCTGCTATCTCATAATGCCGACAAATTGATCCGCCGAATGCATAGATTGAGGGTAGTGTGGCCGAGCGGTCTAAGGCGCTGGATTAAGGCTCCAGTCTCTCGGCAGGCGTGGGTTCAAATCCCACCGCTGCCATTTTTGCTGGTAACACACTTGGATCTTCCCTGACTGAGGCAATAAGACCCTGGGCCTCATTTAGAAAACTTGCAAAAATAGGGCCAAAACGTTAGCTTTGGAGTTTTCCATGCCAGGTATGCAATAAAAAAAACACAACCAGCACAGATTTAAGGCCCGCCAGCAGAGTCCGGTAAAGCTAAAAGGTGGTCGAGGTTGTATGTTTATCAACATGTCGTTTGAAGATCAACCTAACCTAGTCAATGACGGCATCCAGATCTTGTTGGTTGCATTGCACAGGCAGGAGAGAGCAGACTAACAAATGACTCATCATATGCACTCCTCCACACTAACATGCTGTAGAACCATCCTCACTGTTTTGAATCATCAACATCGCAACATTCGGAGAAGGATACTGTGGTCACTTCTGAAATTTCAACAAGATGGTAATTGAAGGAAATAGGAGGCACCTGAACCATCTCCCCATCAGGGAATCGAACCCTGGTCTTCCGCGTGACAGGCGGAGATACTGTCCACTATACTAACGAGGACTGCTTGGCATGATATTTTCCTGGGGACAAGCAAACAGGCTTGGCTTTTGCCTGCCACACCGCGACCAGAGTGTTGCTATTCCATATTTCTGCTATCTCATAATCCGGACAAATTGATCCTCCGAAAGCTTGGATTGAGGGTAATGTGGCCGAGCGGTCTGAGGCGCTGGATTAAGGCTCCAGTCTTTCAGGAGGCGTGGGTTCAAATCCCACCACTGCCATTTTTGCTGTTAACGCACTTGTATCTTCCCTGACTGAGGCAATAAGACCCTGGGCCTCATTTAGAAAGCTTGCAAAAGTAGGGCCAAAATGTTAGCTTTGGAGTTTTCCGTGCCAGGTATGCAATAAAAAAAAGACAACCAGCACAGATTTAAGGCCCGCCAGCAGCATCCAGTAAAGCTAAAAGGTGGTCGAGGTTGTATGTTTATCAACATGTCGTTTGAAGATCTCCGCCCCTACTTAAGACATTCAGGCCACTTTTATCTGTTTCTGTATTTGGATGACACCGCAGTGATAGGATGTATCACTGGCCCGCACGGTGCGACCAGCAGGAGGGAGTTGGCCTGTCTGGTGACATTGTGTGGAAACAACAACCTTATCCTCAACACGGACTACACTAAGAAGACAAAAGAAGACATGAGGAAGGAAAGTCTGTTCTTTTTTGTTACTATTGTACAATTTTTCCACACCCAAGTCCAAATTCATGCAGCAGTTTCCATAGTGTAGTGGTTATCACTTCACTAAGACACAAAAGTTACCCCGGTTCAAAGAAGACAATTCGCATTCCTGACATGGTATATGAATGCAATGGGTGCTTCACACATTTGTCAAGAAACCATGCAGGAGACCAGTGTCTGAACAAGTGATCAACTCCCTGGTGGTCTAGTGGCTAGGATTCGGCGCTTTCACCGCCGCGGCCAGGATTCGATTCCCGGTCAGGCAAAGCTATCCGACCCTTTCTCAGAGCAGGCAATTTATAATTAACTTATGTGACTTCCATGTTTTATGCTCATGATATACAAATCATTATCGTTGACATTTTCCATAAAGGCAATGGGGACATTGCTCAAATTTGGCCCAAAAAATGTGCCAGGCGGAGATACTGTCCACTATACTAACGAGGACTGCTTGGCATGCTATTTTCCTGGGGACAACCAAACAGGCTTGGCTTTTGCCTGCCACACCGCGACCAAAGGCGCTGAATTAAGGCTCCAGTGTCTCGGGAGGCGTGGGTTCAAATCCCACCACTGCCATTTTTGCTGGTAACACACTTTTATCTTCCCTGACTGAGGCAATAAGACCCTGGGCCTCATTTTTTAAATTTTTTTTTTTATTTTTTTATTTTATTTAATTTTTTTATTATTATTATTATTATTTTTTTATTTATTTCAAACAACATTTTAAAAAAAACACAAGATACACTTACCATTAGTGCATCAACCCAAGAAAACCCTCCCTCCCCCATTCACACTCATCCACACTCATTTACACAAAAGGAGCTGTCTCTTTCTGTTATTAAAAAAACAACAACTTCTGGTTCCTACAGTATAGAACAATACAGTCTGCAAGGGATACAGTCATTCGAGCACACATGATTGTGTGTGGTGCTGGTCCACTAACATTTTCACTAATCACTATTTTTTATGTAATTGTTTTTAAATTTGTTTTACTTTCAAACAAAACAAACAAAGGACCTTAACTTCACCAGACCGGGTTGTCAATGAAATCAGATTGTTCAAAAGGGTTCTTAAAACCAGGTCCAGTTCAGATTACGTCCAGATCGGGCTCAGCAACACACACCTTCACCCATGTACACCAAAAACCAGGGAACACAACAGGTTGCATACAATCCACAAACAAAAATACATTTTCAAATTAAGCACCCATGTACAGTCCACATCACATCCAAGTCGAAGTCAGCAACACATACCTTCATTTATGTACACTTAAAATAGGGAATACAACAACAGATTGCATATCATATATAAACAAAATTACATTTTCAAAATAAGCCTTTGAGGACTTCCCATCTTTTTCTATGTTTTTTGGCATCATTATCGTTTTCAACCATATAATTTTCTAAAGTTAAAAAATACTGAATAAATGTTTTAAAGAAAGAAATACTAAGTGAATATCTGTTTTTTGCCTTAAAAATAAACCTTTTACCGAGTACTATAATTAAATTGACTAAATCATGATTGTCAATGAACTCTCCTAAAATAACAGAAACCACATCAAGCTTCATAAACAAACCAATCTTTAAACACATTTTTTCAACTTCCACCCAAAATGAAGACACAATATGACAATACCAAAACAAATGTAAGGTGGATTCAGGCTCCTGACAACAAAATCGGCAATCATCTGACTCTGTCATATTCCATATTTTTAACATTTTTCCCGTGGGTAGGAAGTTATAAATAGTTTTAATTTGAAAATAACGATTTTGCACATCGATAGTGGTTTTGTAGATTAATTTGAATATTGCATCCCACGGCAACGGGCAGTCAAAAAAGTCCTCCCATTTTCCATATGTGTTGTATGGGGCAGCCTTCAAAGATTTCTTTATTAAATAAAACTTATATATTTTTCTATTTATTTTAGTTCCTTTTTGCCAACTAGAATTTCTTATTAAGGGTTTACAAACTAATAATTTAGTAGTTCCATAATTAATTTGTTTCCATCTTTTCCCAATGACTCCAGTTAGTTGATTAAATGAAAAGCTTGAACAAGCATCACCATACATAGTTGTAAATTCATCATATTTCATAATTTTTCCATTCTCATTGATAATGTCATTGACAAAAATGATTCCTCTTTCAAACATATTTTTCCAAAAGAAAGGCTTTCCATCTATTACAATATTAGAGTTCATCCATATTATTTGCTGCAAAATATCATCTCTTTTTTCTGGTACACAAAATTGAAAACACCACCATGAGTGGATTGTTTCCTTTATGAACCCCGCCATGTTTCCCAGCAGACTCTCTACATAAGGAAAATGGGAGGGGATCACTTGTAAAAAAGGATACAATTTCTTTTGATACAATACATGTTTTCTGTCCAACAGGACACTTGTGTACCACTCAGTGTTTAAATACATCTTTGGAACAATTGATGCTTTTAAAGACAGACACATAGCTTCAAGGTTGAGAAGTTTCAAGCCCCCATATTCATATTCATTGTACAAAACCTTTCTTTTAATCCTTTCTGGTTTGCCGTCCCAGACAAAATCGAAGACCCTCCGCTCATAAATATTAAAAAAGTTTTGTGATGGAGCTGGTAATGACAAAAACAAATAAATAAATTGAGGAATAATTAACGAGTTGACAATAGATATTTTACCATACAAGGTTAAGGATTTCCCTTTCCATAATTGCATAATTTTATCCAGCTTTCTTAGTCGATTATCATAATTTACTGAGCCTAGATCTTCCAGGTTCTCTGGGACAACAACACCAAGTATGTTAACTGGTCCATCTGTCCACAAAACAGGCACTTTGCATTCCATTCGAAAGGACGTTCCCTTTAGATTTCCGATCCTTAATATTTTACATTTATTATAATTTAGCTTAAGCCCAGATTGCTGTGAAAATATGTCCAAAAGATCAAGAAGGTTTTGCAGACAATGAGGATTGGGGCTTATAAAGAAGTTTGTATCGTCTGCATACATTGTTATTTTACTTTCAATATTATTACTACTGAGCCCTTCAATATTTTTATTCAATCTAACTTTAATCGCCAATATTTCCATAGCAATAATAAATAAGTATGGAGACAAAGGGCACCCTTGTTTTAGACCTCTTAATAGAGGTATTGTCCCAGAGATGTATCCATTATTGATAATTCTACAATTAGTTTTATTATATAGCGTATTGATCCAGTGTAATACGGAGTAGCCAAAATTGAAAAAAACTAAGCGTTTACAAATAAAATCCAAGCTAATTTTGTCAAAAGCCTTCTCCAGGTCGGCTACAAAAATTAATCCTCTTTTATTTTCCATATTATAATTCTCTATAATTTCTAATAACTGTGTAATATTGGTTCCTATATTTCTTCCTTGTAGGAAGCCTGATTGATCTTGGTGAATAATATTTGACAAAACAGACTTAAGTCGTGTAGCCAAACATTTTGCCAGGATTTTAGCATCATAACACTGAAGTGTTATTGGTCTCCAATTTTTTAGATGAACTGGGTCTTTATACTGACCATTTATTTCCTGTTTCAATAATAAGGAAATAAGACCTTCTGTTTGAGTGTTGGACAAAAAACCTGTCTCATATGAGTAATTAAAACTAGAAAGTAATGGTTTCTTAAGATCTTCATAAAATACTTGATAAACCTCAATAGGTATTCCATCTAATCCTGGGGTTTTCCCTGGATGAAAAGATTTAACAGCTTCCACAAGTTCTTCCTCTCTAATGAGGCCTTCACATGAATGGCTTTCTTCCGAATTCAATTTTCTTTCATAATTTTCTGGAAAAAAAGTTGTAGTTTCAGGAGGGATTACTGGATTAGAAAAAATGTTTTTAAAGTAATTTTCCATTTCTTTCAACAATGTGGTGTGTGTATCCAATACCTTTCCATTTGTTTTAATAAGCTTGGAAATGTTCTTTTCAGAACGAATTTTTGTTTGGATATTTAAAAAGAATTTTGAACACTTCTCACCTTTTTTCATCAAGATTGCTCTGTTGCAGTCATAACTTTTCAATAATTGTTTTTCAACTAAATCTGCTAACTCCTCTTGTTTGGCTGTAAAGGTATTCAGTTGCTCACTAGTTAGATTATCATTACTGTCAATGTTTTTTTGTAAATCCTCAATTTCTTTCTTTAATTCCTGTTCTGCCGCTTTAATTTTTTTTTTTTTCCATGAAGAGTATGCAATGGCATATCCTCTAAAACAACATTTGAAGGCTTCCCAGACTATTTGGGGATTTGAAGATCCTACATTATTTAAAAAAAAATCAGTAATAAATTGCTTTGTTTTTTCGATAAATTCATCATCCTGTTGATGCATTTGATTAAACTTCCAATATCCGGGCCCACGTGTATTATCTTCAATTGCAATATTTATTCCTATACAATTATGATCAGAACGCAAGTTATCATCGATTGCTATTGCAGTCACTTTGTTTAGCAATGAAAATGATATCAAAAAATAGTCAATACGACTTGCCTGGTTTTGTCTTCTCCATGTATACCGTACTAACCTAGGGTTTTTGAATCTCCAGATATCAATTAAATCAAATGCATCCATAACATTTTGAATCTTTTGTAAAGATTGAGGATGATAATCCATTGAAAAATTCCCTTTTCGGTCCAGAACTTTATCCAAAGCAACGTTAAAGTCCCCCACAATAATAATTTCCCCTTGTTGTTCTTGCAACATGTCACTTATTTCTTCAAAAAAGGAAGGTTCATCAACATTTGGCCCATACAGATTGAAAACACACATCTTTTGACCTTGAATAATCATATTTAATATTAGCCAACGTCCTTGTGAGTCTTTTTCCATAGAGTTAAATTGAAAATTAAAGTTTTTTTTAATCAAAATCATAACACCTTTTGAATTTCTGTAACCATGTGAAAAGAAAATTGGACCATCCCATTCTTTTCTCCATTTTTCTTCATCTAAATGTGTTGAATGCGTTTCTTGAAGACAAAAAAGATCTTGTTTTTTTTCATTCAGCCACATAAATATAAGTTTTCTTTTTCTGTTGTCTGCAAGACCATTGCAATTATAACTAATTATTCCAACTTCATTATCGTTCCTATAAATCATATAATCTGAGTAAATTCATTGTATATTTTATTGATTCTCTTAATACCATAAGTTTCATAGACATGAAAATCTTGTAACTAAAAACTGCAGCATCACTTGCTATTTCCAAGGAAACCAATATCCCCTCTAATAAACCCACAGACATACCATTCACACCACAGCACCCAAGACAAACAAACATATAACCCCCAAAATATATAATTCGCTGACCGTTTGCCAACAACTAACTACATTGTCCAGTCCCAGAATAAACTAAAAAGCTCCACAAACAAAATGTCAAAACATATCCGTCAAGTCGTTACCATGGTGATGTCGCGATGACGCAATCACTGCGCGACATTGTTATTGTTCCTCACATGCTTCTGTACAGCTCACCGTTAATGTACAGTTTATCCACAACAAGACGAGCTTGTTGTCCTTTTTGCCTAAATGACTTCATAATTGGAATCAACTTACGTCGTTTCTCCACCACCTCAATTGGATATTGGCTGGTCATGAAGAATTTAGTACCTTTCAGTCTTCTGGAGACAGCAAGCATTTCGTCTTTGCATTTGGAGTTAGTAAACTTTACAAGCATAGGTCTCGGTATAGCATCCTCCTTGCGTCTGCCAATCCTGTGTGCTCGCTCCATCTGGATCCTCTTAACTTCTTCCTCCGGGATGCCGAGTTGCTCCTGCAGAAAGGCTCTGACGAGGTTCTCCGCAATGCCGTAAGTTTCTCCTCCATCTTCGCTAATTCCCATGATTAGCAGGTTGTCCCGCATGCTCCTGCAGCGGAGTTCCAACAAGTCTGCCTTTAATTTCTCGTTCTCCGTTGTCAGTCTTGTAGTTTCGAGTTTCAGGCTTGTTAACTCAACTTTTAGCGTTGTCTGTTCCTTTTTTATCTCCACCATTTCAGCGTGATTGTGCTCGACTGATTTTTTCAGCTCTGAAACGTCAGTTTTTAGTTCATCCAAAATGTCCAATTTTCCAAGTTTTTCAACCATGGCTTGCAACATTTTTTGATCGTCCGGAGTAAACGTTGCTTTTTCATCCAAATCACTGGAGGACAATTGATCACGGCCACGTTTTGACTCCTTTGATCCGCGTTGTGGCATGTTTGCAGGTGAACAATGAGTCACTCGGCGTTCGAGGCACCTTATCTTCCGCCAAATCACCCTCGTGAGGAGTATATATCTCACCAATTGCAGAGAGGTGGATATATACAACGAAAACGACTTAAATTATTGTATCACTGGAGCGTTTATGCCATTATTAACCTTACATACTGGGACTTGTGTAGAGACGGTCTCAACTCACGTTGCTCACGGCGGCCATCTTGTAGGGTTGTAAGGTATAGAGGTATATAAGACCCTGGGCCTCATTTAGAAAACTTGCAAAAATAGGGCCAAAACGTTAGCTTTGGAGTTTTCCATGCCAGGAATGCAATAAAAAAAACACAACCAGCACAGATTTAAGGCCCGCCAGCAGCGTTCGATAAAGCTAAAAGGTGGTCGAGGTTGTATGTTTATCAACATGTCGTTTGAAGATCAACCTAACCTAGTCTATGACGGCATCCAGATCTTGTTGGTTGCATTGCACAGGCAGGAGAGAGCAGACTAACAAATGACTCCACACTAACATGCTGTAGAACCATCCTCACTGTTTTGAATCAACAACATCACAACATTCGGAGAAGGATACTGTGGTCACTTCTGAAATTTCAACAAGATGGTAATTGAAGAAAATAAGAGGCACCTGCACCATCTCCCCGTCAGGGAATCGAACCCTGGTCTTCCGCGTGACAGGCGGAGATACTGTCCACTATACTAACGAGGACTGCTTGGCATGCTATTTTCCTGGGGACAACCAAACAGGCTTGGCTTTTGCCTGCCACACCGCGACCAAAGGCGCTGAATTAAGGCTCCAGTGTCTCGGGAGGCGTGGGTTCAAATCCCACCACTGCCATTTTTGCTGGTAACACACTTGTATCTTCCCTGACTGAGGCAATAAGACCCTGGGCCTCATTTAGAAAACTTGCAAAAATAGGGCCAAAACGTTAGCTTTGGAGTTTTCCATGCCAGGTATGCAATAAAAAAAACACAACCAGCACAGATTTAAGCCCCGCCAGCAGCTTCCGGTAAAGCTAAAAGCTGAGATTCTCAGCTTTCCTCTTCTTGTCGTCTTCGAGGTCCACTGCACGACACCTTTCCAGTTCTCCACACACAACCTAGCCTAGTCAATGACGGCATCCAGATCTTGTTGGTTGCATTGCACAGGCAGGAGAGAGCAGACTAACAAATGACTCATCACATGCACTCCTCCACACTAACATGCTGTAGAACCATCCTCATAGCCTCATTTGTTCATGGATACCCTGCAACGTTCCGTTTCACAGATCTTGGGCGATTTAGGCAGGACCAAAAAGGCCACACTTCTTTGGAGCCAGGCAGAAGAGATTTGTTTAGGCAGAGAGAGGATTTGTGTGAGGCATTTTCCCGGCGGCTAGAGCAGAGGGCCAACCTGTTGCGGTGATGTCTGTCAGTCAGGGCTTATACAGGATGGAGGAAATTTGCCTTGACTTTAATCTCTTCATTGCTGGTTCTCGGTCAAACAGAGCGAGACGAGGGTCTGTTTCTTGTTTGAGCTTTTCCTCTGACGTCTGTGGTTGTATTCAAGCTGTTTTCTGTGCCAACTGACTTTAGGCTAACCATTGGTATATGTGTAAAAGTGGTATATGTGTAACTAAACTGTTGTCAGGGTTTGCTCGTAGGTGGTTAGATGCGTTGTCGTAAATAAGACCATACAGGGCTTCGCCTAAGGACTATTCTAATTCTACCAAGGTTGATTTTTGTAATGCTATGTCGAGGTCGTCAGCTGCTGCATCCCTAACCTTTAATTTGACACATTGACTCTGACAAACCATTTTCCCTTTTTGAAGACTTGCTTTTGCATCCTAATTTCGAGGGGTGCAACAAACATTAGTAAAATACTGTGTTTGATTTCTGTAGGGCTGTGCAGCAACGCCGAGTCCACACATCACAACATTCGGAGAAGGATACTGTGGTCACTTCTCAAATTTCAACGAGATGGTAATTGAAGAAAATGAGAGGAACCTAAACCATCTCCCCGTCAGGGAATCGAACCCCGGTCTTCCGCGTGACAGGCGGAGATACTGTCCACTATACTAACGAGGACTGCTTGGGATGATATTTTGCCTGCCACACCGCGACCAAAGTGTTGCTATCTCATATTTCTGCTATCTCATAATGCCGACAAATTGATCCGCCGAATGCATAGATTGAGGGTAGTGTGGCCGAGCGGTCTAAGGCGCTGGATTAAGGCTCCAGTCTCTCGGGAGGCGTGGGTTCAAATCCCACCACTGCCATTTTTGCTGGTAACACACTTGTATCTTCCCTGACTGAGGCAAGAAGACCCAGGGCCTCATTTAGAAAACTTGCAAAAATAGGGCCAAAACGTTAGCTTTGGAGTTTTCCATGCCAGGTATGCAATAAAAAAAACCCAACCAGCACAGATTTAAGGCCCGCCAGCCGCGTCCGGTAAAGCTAAAAGGTGGTCGAGGTTGTATGTTTATCATCATGTCGTTTGAAGATCAACCTAACCTAGTCAATGACGGCATCCAGAACTTGTTGGTTGCATTGCACAGGCAGGAGAGAGCAGACTAACAAATGACTCATCATATGCACTCCTCCACACTAACATGCTTTAGAACCATCCTCACTGTTTTGAATCATCAACATCACAACATTCGGAGAAGGATACTGTGGTCACTTCTGAAATTTCAACAAGATGGTAATTGAAAAAAGTAAGAGGCACCCGCACCATCTCCCCGTCAGGGAATCGAACCCTGGTCTTCCGCGTGACAGGCGGAGATACTGTCCACTATACTAACGAGGACTGCTTGGCATGTTATTTTCCTGGGGACAACCAAACAGGCTTGGCTTTTGCCTAACACACCGCGACCAAAGGCGCTGAATTAAGGCTCCAGTCTCTCGGGAGGCGTGGGTTCAAATCCCACCACTGCCATTTTTGCTGGTAACACACTTGTATCTTCCCTGACTGAGGCAATAAGACCCTGGACTAACAAATGACTCATCATATGCACTCCTCCACACTAACATGCTGTAGAACCATCCTCACTGTTTTGAATCAACAACATCACAACATTCGGAGAAGGATACTGTGGTGACTTCTGAAATTTCAACAAGATGGTAATTGAAGGAAATAGGAGGCACCTGCAAAATCTCCCCGTCAGGGAATCGAACCCTGGTCTTCCGCGTGACAGGCGGAGATACTGTCCACTATACTAACGAGGACTGCTTGGCATGCTATTTTCCCGGGGACAACCAAACAGGCTTGGCTTTTGCCTGCCACACCGCGACCTAAGGCGCTGGATTAAGGCTCCAGTCTCTCAGGAGGCGTGGGTTCAAATCCCACCACTGCCATTTTTGCTGGTAACGTACTTGTATCTTCCCTGACTGAGGCAATAAGACCCTGGGCCTCATTTAGAAAACTTGCAAAAATAGGGCCAAAACGTTAGCTTTGGAGTTTTCCATGCCAGGTATGCAATAAAAAAAACACAACCAGCACAGATTTAAGGCCCGCCAGCAGCATCCAGTAAAGCTAAAAGCTGGTCGAGGTTGTATGTTTATCAACATGTCGTTTGAAGATCTCCGCCCCTACTTAAGACATTCAGGCCACTTTTATCTGTTTCTGTATTTGGATGACACCGCAGTGATAGGATGTATCACTGGCCCGCACGGTGCGACCAGCAGGAGGGAGTTGGCCTGTCTGGTGACATTGTGTGGAAACAACGACCTTATCCTCAACACGGACTACACTAAAAAGACAAAAGAAGACATGAGGAAGGAAAGTCTGTTCTTTTTTGTTACTATTGTACAATTTTTCCACACCCAAGTCCAAATTCATGCAGCAGTTTCCTAAGTGTAGTGGTTATCACTTCACTAAGACACAAAAGTTACCCCGGTTCAAAGAAGACAATTCGCATTTCTGACATGGCATATGAATGCAATAGGTGCTTCACAAATTGGTCAAGAAACCATGCAGGAGACCAGTGTCTGAACCAGTGATCAACTCCCTGGTGGTCTAGTGGCTAGGATTCGGCGCTTTCACCGCCGCGGCCCGGGTTCGATTCCCGGTCAGGGAAAGCTATCCGACCCTTTCTCAGAGCAGGCAATTTATAATAAACTTATGTGACTTCCATGTTTTATGCTCACGATATACAAATCATTATCGTTGACATTTTCCATAAAGGCAATGGGGACATTGCTCAAATTTGGCCCAAAAAATGTGCCTGAGATTCTCAGCTTTCCTCTTCTTGTCGTCTTCGAGGTCCACTGCACGACACCTTTCCAGTTCTCCACACACAACCTAGCCTAGTCAATGACGGCATCCAGATCTTGTTGGTTGCATTGCACAGGCAGGAGAGAGCAGACTAACAAATGACTCATCATATGCACTCCTCCACACTAACATGCTGTAGAACCATCCTCATAGCCTCATTTGTTCATGGATACCCTGCAACGTTCCGTTTCACAGATCTTGGGCGATTTAGGCAGGACCAAATTTCGAGGGGTGCAACAAAAATTAGTAAAATACTGTGTTTGATTTCTGTAGGGCTGTGCAGCAACACCCGAGTCCACACATCACAACATTCGGAGAAGGATACTGTGGTCACTTCTCAAATTTCAACAAGATGGTAATTGAAGAAAATGAGAGGAACCTAAACCATCTCCCCGTCAGGGAATCGAACCCTGGTCTTCCGCGTGATAGGCGGAGATACTGTTCACTATACTAACGAGGACTGCTTGGGATGATATTTTGCCTGCCATACCGCGACCAAAGTGTTGCTATTTCATATTTCTGCTATCTCATAATGCCGACAAATAGCTTTGGAATTTTCCATGCCAGGTATGCAATTAAAAAAAAACAACCACCACAGATTTAAGGCCCGCCAGCAGCGTCCGGTAAAGCTAAAACGTGGTCGAGGTTGTATGTTTATCATCATGTCGTTTAAAGATCAGCCTAACCTAGTCAATGACGGCATCCAGATCTTGTTGGTTGCATTGCACAGGCAGGAGAGAGCAGACTAACAAATGACTCATCATATGCACTCCTCCACACTAACATGCTTTAGAACCATCCTCACTGTTTTGAATCATCAACATCACAACATTCGGAGAAGGATACTGTGGTCACTTCTCAAATTTCAACAAGATGGTAATTGAAGAAAATAAGAGGCACCTGAACCATCTCCCCGTCAGGGAATCGAACCCTGGTCTTCCGCGTGACAGGCGGAGATACTGTCCACTATACTAACGAGGACTGCCTTGGATGATATTTTGCCTGCCACACTGCGACCAAAGTGTTGCTATTCAGTATTTCTACGATCTCATAATGCGGACAAATTGATCCTCCGAAAGTAAGGATTGAGGGTAGTGTGGCCGAGCGGTCTAAGGCGCTGGATTAAGGCTCCAGTCTCTCGGGAGGCGTGGGTTCAAATCCCACCACTGCCATTTTTGCTGGTAACACACTTGTATCTTCCCTGACTGAGGCAATAAGACCCTGGGCCTCATTTAGAAAACTTGCAAAAATAGGACCAAAATGTTAGCTTTGGAGTTTTCCATTCCAGGTATGCAATAAAAAAAACCCCAACCAGCACAGATTTAAGGCCCGCCAGCAGCGTCCGGTAAAGCTAAAAGGTGGCCGAGGTTGTATGTTTATCAACATGTCGTTTGAAGATCAACCTAACCTAGTCAATGACGGCATCCAGATCTTGTTGGTTGCATTGCACAGGCAGGAGAGAGCAGACTAACAAATGACTCATCATATGCACTCCTCCACACTAACATGCTGTAGAACCATCCTCACTGTTTTGAATCATCAACATCACAACATTCGGAGAAGGATACTGTGGTCACTTCTCAAATTTCAACAAGATGGTAATTGAAGAAAATAAGAGGCACCTGAACCATCTCCCCGTCAGGGAATCGAACCCTGGTCTTCCGCGTGACAGGCGGAGATACTGTCCACTATACTAACGAGGACTGCCTTGGATGATATTTTGCCTGCCACACTGCGACCAAAGTGTTGCTATTCAGTATTTCTACGATCTCATAATGCGGACAAATTGATCCTCCGAAAGTAAGGATTGAGGGTAGTGTGGCCGAGCGGTCTAAGGCGCTGGATTAAGGCTCCAGTCTCTCGGGAGGCGTGGGTTCAAATCCCACCACTGCCATTTTTGCTGGTAACACACTTGTATCTTCCCTGACTGAGGCAATAAGACCCTGGGCCTCATTTAGAAAACTTGCAAAAATAGGACCAAAATGTTAGCTTTGGAGTTTTCCATTCCAGGTATGCAATAAAAAAAACCCAACCAGCACAGATTTAAGGCCCGCCAGCAGCGTCCGGTAAAGCTAAAAGGTGGCCGAGGTTGTATGTTTATCAACATGTCGTTTGAAGATCAACCTAACCTAGTCAATGACGGCATCCAGATCTTGTTGGTTGCATTGCACAGGCAGGAGAGAGCAGACTAACAAATGACTCATCATATGCACTCCTCCACACTAACATGCTGTAGAACCATCCTCACTGTTTTGAATCATCAACATCACAACATTCGGAGAAGGATACTGTCGTCACTTCTGAAATTTCAACAAGATGGTAATTGAAAAAAGTAAGAGGCACCCGCACCATCTCCCCGTCAGGGAATAGAACCCTGGTCTTCCGCGTGACAGGCGGAGATACTGTCCACTATACTAACGAGGACCGCTTGGCATGTTGTTTTCCTGGGGACAACCAAACAGGCTTGGCTTTTGCCTGCCACACCGCGACCAAAGGCGCTGAATTAAGGCTCCAGTCTCTCGGGAGGCGTGGGTTCAAATCCCACCACTGCCATTTTAGCTGGTAACACACTTGTATCTTCCCTGACTGAGGCAATAAGACCGTGGGCCTCATTTAGAAAACTTGCAAAAATAGGGCCAAAACATTAGCTTTGGAGTTTTCCATGCCAGGTATGCAATAAAAAAAACACAACCAGCACAGATTTAAGGCCCGCCAGCAGCGTCCGGTAAAGCTAAAAGGTGGTCGAGGTTATATGTTTATCAACATGTCGTTTGAAGATCAACCTAACCTAGTCAATGACGGCATCCAGATCTTGTTGGTTGCATTGCACAGGCAGGAGAGAGCAGACTAACAAATGACTCATCATATGCACTCCTCCACACTAACATGCTGTAGAACCATCCTCACTGTTTTGAATCAACAACATCACAACATTCGGAGAAGGATACTGTGGTCACTTCTGAAATTTCAACAAGAAGGTAATTGAAGGAAATAGGAGGCACCTGAACCATCTCCCCGTCAGGGAATCGAACCCTGGTCTTCCGCGTGACAGGCGGAGATACTGTCCACTATACTAACGAGGACTGCTTGGCATGATATTTTCCTGGGGACAAGCAAACAGGCTTGGCTTTTGCCTGCCACACCGCGACCAGAGTGTTGCTATTCCATATTTCTGCTATCTCATAATCCGGACAAATTGATCCTCCGAAAACTTGGATTGAGGGTAGTGTGGCCGAGCGGTCTGAGGCGCTGGATTAAGGCTCCAGTCTCTCAGGAGGCGTGGGTTCAAATCCCACCACTGCCATTTTTGCTGTTAACGCACTTGTATCTTCCCTGACTGAGGCAATAAGACCCTGGGCCTCATTTAGAAAGCTTGCAAAAGTAGGGCCAAAACGTTAGCTTTGGAGTTTTCCGTGCCAGGTATGCAATAAAAAAAAGACAACCAGCACAGATTTAAGGCCCGCCAGCAGCATCCAGTAAAGCTAAAAGGTGGTCGAGGTTGTATGTTTATCAACATGTCGTTTGAAGATCTCCGCCCCTACTTAAGACATTCAGGCCACTTTTATCTGTTTCTGTATTTGGATGACACCGCAGTGATAGGATGTATCACTGGCCCGCACGGTGCGACCAGCAGGAGGGAGTTGGCCTGTCTGGTGACATTGTGTGGAAACAACAACCTTATCCTCAACACGGACTACACTAAGAAGACAAAAGAAGACATGAGGAAGGAAAGTCTGTTCTTTTTTGTTACTATTGTACAATTTTTCCACACCCAAGTCCAAATTCATGCAGCAGTTTCCATAGTGTAGTGGTTATCACTTCACTAAGACACAAAAGTTACCCCGGTTCAAAGAAGACAATTCGCATTTCTGACATGGTATATGAATACAATGGGTGCTTCACACATTTGTCAAGAAACCATGCAGGAGACCAGTGTCTGAACCAGTGATCAACTCCCTGGTGGTCTAGTGGCTAGGATTCGGCGCTTTCACCGCCGCGGCCAGGATTCGATTCCCGGTCAGGCAAAGCTATCCGACCCTTTCTCAGAGCAGGCAATTTATAATTAACTTATGTGACTTCC
Organism: Entelurus aequoreus; assembly: GCF_033978785.1. Classification (NCBI taxonomy): domain Eukaryota; kingdom Metazoa; phylum Chordata; class Actinopteri; order Syngnathiformes; family Syngnathidae; genus Entelurus; species Entelurus aequoreus. Next base: position 17,876,543 of record NC_084756.1, read on the forward strand.
ATGTTTTATGCTCATGATATACAAATCATTATCGTTGACATTTTCCATAAAGGCAATGGGGACATTGCTCAAATTTGGCCCAAAAAATGTGCCAGGCGGAGATACTGTCCACTATACTAACGAGGACTGCTTGGCATGTTATTTTCTTGGGGACAACCAAACAGGCTTGGCTTTTGCCTGCCACACCGCGACCAAAGGCGATGAATTAAGGCTCCAGTGTCTCGGGAGGCGTGGGTTCAAATCCCACCACTGCCATGTTTGCTGGTAACACACTTGTATCTTCCCTGACTGAGGCAATAAAACCCTGGGCCTCATTTTTTAAATTTTTTTTTAAATTTTTTTATTTTTTTTATTTTTTATTTTATAATGTCCTGCCCAGCTTCTCGGGCAAATCATATAGCAGATGTAGATGCCCATATCGGCTGTTCAGATTTACTTTACAAAAGAGAAGTGTAGGATACTTTTCTTGTTGCCTTACTTGTATTTTGACTTTATTAAATGTATTTATATTATCATTTGGTGCAGCCGGGCCGGAGCAGGAGGGGATAGAAAGAGAGAAAAAGGAAGACAGAGGGGGGAATTGTGGGGACAAGAGGGGGATTAGACAGAGAGACAAAAACAACAACAGCAAACACAACAACAACAACAACAGAGCAACATCAGCAAATACGACATGTACAAATATGATGGTAAAAGTAATAGCAAATAAGCAGTTAGCGAAAATTAAAAAAAAAAAAATACAGAAATGACAATGAGCATTATTACACTAAAAATGGAGCAATATGAATACCAATAGAAATAGTGCTATTGATAATAAACAATACCAGTACTTTACCTTTATTATCAACAATACAATTGTTCAAATGCAACAATACATATACGTAATGATAACTTGAGATACGAAAGAATGCAGAAAAATGGAGGGGAAGAAAGAGAAGCAACCTTAACCTTGTAGATTGTTATAGTAACAATAGGTTAAGCTTTGTCAGTGTGCCATGTGTTATACCCAGTTTACCCTAGGGCAACAACGTTAATATATGTTTGATGAAACGTGATCATGTGCATGAGTGTATGTGTGCATATGTACTTGTATATGTACAGTATGTGTATGTGTGCCTGTACAGTGAATGTATATGTACAGTATGTGTATATGTGTGTACAGCGAATGTATATGTACAGTATGTGTATACAGTATGTGTGTTTGAACAGTGAATGTATATGTACAGTATGTGTAAATGTGTGTTTGTACAGTGAATGTATATGTACAGTATATGTATGTGTGTGTTTGTACAGTGAATGTATGTGTAGTATGTGTGTGTTTGTACAGTGAATGTATATGTACAGTATGTGTATATGTATGTTTTTACAGTGAATGTATATGTACAGTATGTGTATACAGTATGTTTGTATAATGAATGTGCGTGTGGATGTACGAACTTTGAGTGTGTAAATATGTACTGTATTTATTTGTATATGTATGTGGGAGCGTAGGTACCTATGTATGTCTGTATGTATGTGTGTGAGTATATGTGAATTTGCATGTACAATACATTTGACTCCCAGTGTGTGCGGGAGCCAGAGTACGGCCCCAGCCTCCCCGAGAACCCATCTCACAAACAGTAGGTGTGGTGCCCAGGGAACCAGGGGCCACCGCCCCCACGCAGCCAAGACGGACAGCGACAGGAACCCCAGAGCCTGGCCCACCGTGCCGCCCACAAGGGCCAGCAGCAGGCCGCAGACAGACGCACCCGGCAGAGGACAAGGCACGAGAAAAACAGGGGGAAGCCAGACCCCAAGCCAGCGAGAGACCACACCCCACACGGACAGAAAGGCGGGACGCCCCGCCCGAGGGGCCCGGAGACCCCCCGCAACCGGACGGGAAGACCGCCCCCGCCCCACCGGCAACAGGGCCCCCACGAGCCCCCCCCCCACCCCCGGAGAGCGCGGCGATTATTTTTTTTTATTATTATTATTTTTTTTTTTTTTATTTATTTCAAACAACATTTTAAAAAAAACACAAGATACACTTACCATTAGTGCATCAACCCAAGAAAACCCTCCCTCCCCCATTCACACTCATCCACACTCATTTACACAAAAGGAGCTGTCTCTTTCTGTTATTAAAAAAACAACAACTTCTGGTTCCTACAGTATAGAACAATACAGTCTGCAAGGGATACAGTCATTCGAGCACACATGATTGTGTGTGGTGCTGGTCCACTAACATTTTCACTAATCACTATTTTTTATGTAATTGTTTTTAAATTTGTTTTACTTTCAAACAAAACAAACAAAGGACCTTAACTTCACCAGACCGGGTTGTCAATGAAATCAGATTGTTCAAAAGGGTTCTTAAAACCAGGTCCAGTTCAGATTACGTCCAGATCGGGCTCAGCAACACACACCTTCACCCATGTACACCAAAAACCAGGGAACACAACAGGTTGCATACAATCCACAAACAAAAATACATTTTCAAATTAAGCACCCATGTACAGTCCACATCACATCCAAGTCGAAGTCAGCAACACATACCTTCATTTATGTACACTTAAAATAGGGAATACAACAACAGATTGCATATCATATATAAACAAAATTACATTTTCAAAATAAGCCTTTGAGGACTTCCCATCTTTTTCTATGTTTTTTGGCATCATTATCGTTTTCAACCATATAATTTTCTAAAGTTAAAAAATACTGAATAAATGTTTTAAAGAAAGAAATACTAAGTGAATATCTGTTTTTTGCCTTAAAAATAAACCTTTTACCGAGTACTATAATTAAATTGACTAAATCATGATTGTCAATGAACTCTCCTAAAATAACAGAAACCACATCAAGCTTCATAAACAAACCAATCTTTAAACACATTTTTTCAACTTCCACCCAAAATGAAGACACAATATGACAATACCAAAACAAATGTAAGGTGGATTCAGGCTCCTGACAACAAAATCGGCAATCATCTGACTCTGTCATATTCCATATTTTTAACATTTTTCCCGTGGGTAGGAAGTTATAAATAGTTTTAATTTGAAAATAACGATTTTGCACATCGATAGTGGTTTTGTAGATTAATTTGAATATTGCATCCCACGGCAACGGGCAGTCAAAAAAGTCCTCCCATTTTCCATATGTGTTGTATGGGGCAGCCTTCAAAGATTTCTTTATTAAATAAAACTTATATATTTTTCTATTTATTTTAGTTCCTTTTTGCCAACTAGAATTTCTTATTAAGGGTTTACAAACTAATAATTTAGTAGTTCCATAATTAATTTGTTTCCATCTTTTCCCAATGACTCCAGTTAGTTGATTAAATGAAAAGCTTGAACAAGCATCACCATACATAGTTGTAAATTCATCATATTTCATAATTTTTCCATTCTCATTGATAATGTCATTGACAAAAATGATTCCTCTTTCAAACATATTTTTCCAAAAGAAAGGCTTTCCATCTATTACAATATTAGAGTTCATCCATATTATTTGCTGCAAAATATCATCTCTTTTTTCTGGTACACAAAATTGAAAACACCACCATGAGTGGATTGTTTCCTTTATGAACCCCGCCATGTTTCCCAGCAGACTCTCTACATAAGGAAAATGGGAGGGGATCACTTGTAAAAAAGGATACAATTTCTTTTGATACAATACATGTTTTCTGTCCAACAGGACACTTGTGTACCACTCAGTGTTTAAATACATCTTTGGAACAATTGATGCTTTTAAAGACAGACACATAGCTTCAAGGTTGAGAAGTTTCAAGCCCCCATATTCATATTCATTGTACAAAACCTTTCTTTTAATCCTTTCTGGTTTGCCGTCCCAGACAAAATCGAAGACCCTCCGCTCATAAATATTAAAAAAGTTTTGTGATGGAGCTGGTAATGACAAAAACAAATAAATAAATTGAGGAATAATTAACGAGTTGACAATAGATATTTTACCATACAAGGTTAAGGATTTCCCTTTCCATAATTGCATAATTTTATCCAGCTTTCTTAGTCGATTATCATAATTTACTGAGCCTAGATCTTCCAGGTTCTCTGGGACAACAACACCAAGTATGTTAACTGGTCCATCTGTCCACAAAACAGGCACTTTGCATTCCATTCGAAAGGACGTTCCCTTTAGATTTCCGATCCTTAATATTTTACATTTATTATAATTTAGCTTAAGCCCAGATTGCTGTGAAAATATGTCCAAAAGATCAAGAAGGTTTTGCAGACAATGAGGATTGGGGCTTATAAAGAAGCTTGTATCGTCTGCATACATTGTTATTTTACTTTCAATATTATTACTACTGAGCCCTTCAATATTTTTATTCAATCTAACTTTAATCGCCAATATTTCCATAGCAATAATAAATAAGTATGGAGACAAAGGGCACCCTTGTTTTAGACCTCTTAATAGAGGTATTGTCCCAGAGATGTATCCATTATTGATAATTCTACAATTAGTTTTATTATATAGCGTATTGATCCAGTGTAATACGGAGTAGCCAAAATTGAAAAAAACTAAGCGTTTACAAATAAAATCCAAGCTAATTTTGTCAAAAGCCTTCTCCAGGTCGGCTACAAAAATTAATCCTCTTTTATTTTCCATATTATAATTCTCTATAATTTCTAATAACTGTGTAATATTGGTTCCTATATTTCTTCCTTGTAGGAAGCCTGATTGATCTTGGTGAATAATATTTGACAAAACAGACTTAAGTCGTGTAGCCAAACATTTTGCCAGGATTTTAGCATCATAACACTGAAGTGTTATTGGTCTCCAATTTTTTAGATGAACTGGGTCTTTATACTGACCATTTATTTCCTGTTTCAATAATAAGGAAATAAGACCTTCTGTTTGAGTGTTGGACAAAAAACCTGTCTCATATGAGTAATTAAAACTAGAAAGTAATGGTTTCTTAAGATCTTCATAAAATACTTGATAAACCTCAATAGGTATTCCATCTAATCCTGGGGTTTTCCCTGGATGAAAAGATTTAACAGCTTCCACAAGTTCTTCCTCTCTAATGAGGCCTTCACATGAATGGCTTTCTTCCGAATTCAATTTTCTTTCATAATTTTCTGGAAAAAAAGTTGTAGTTTCAGGAGGGATTACTGGATTAGAAAAAATGTTTTTAAAGTAATTTTCCATTTCTTTCAACAATGTGGTGTGTGTATCCAATACCTTTCCATTTGTTTTAATAAGCTTGGAAATGTTCTTTTCAGAACGAATTTTTGTTTGGATATTTAAAAAGAATTTTGAACACTTCTCACCTTTTTTCATCAAGATTGCTCTGTTGCAGTCATAACTTTTCAATAATTGTTTTTCAACTAAATCTGCTAACTCCTCTTGTTTGGCTGTAAAGGTATTCAGTTGCTCACTAGTTAGATTATCATTACTGTCAATGTTTTTTTGTAAATCCTCAATTTCTTTCTTTAATTCCTGTTCTGCCGCTTTAATTTTTTTTTTTTTCCATGAAGAGTATGCAATGGCATATCCTCTAAAACAACATTTGAAGGCTTCCCAGACTATTTGGGGATTTGAAGATCCTACATTATTTAAAAAAAAATCAGTAATAAATTGCTTTGTTTTTTCGATAAATTCATCATCCTGTTGATGCATTTGATTAAACTTCCAATATCCGGGCCCACGTGTATTATCTTCAATTGCAATATTTATTCCTATACAATTATGATCAGAACGCAAGTTATCATCGATTGCTATTGCAGTCACTTTGTTTAGCAATGAAAATGATATCAAAAAATAGTCAATACGACTTGCCTGGTTTTGTCTTCTCCATGTATACCGTACTAACCTAGGGTTTTTGAATCTCCAGATATCAATTAAATCAAATGCATCCATAACATTTTGAATCTTTTGTAAAGATTGAGGATGATAATCCATTGAAAAATTCCCTTTTCGGTCCAGAACTTTATCCAAAGCAACGTTAAAGTCCCCCACAATAATAATTTCCCCTTGTTGTTCTTGCAACATGTCACTTATTTCTTCAAAAAAGGAAGGTTCATCAACATTTGGCCCATACAGATTGAAAACACACATCTTTTGACCTTGAATAATCATATTTAATATTAGCCAACGTCCTTGTGAGTCTTTTTCCATAGAGTTAAATTGAAAATTAAAGTTTTTTTTAATCAAAATCATAACACCTTTTGAATTTCTGTAACCATGTGAAAAGAAAATTGGACCATCCCATTCTTTTCTCCATTTTTCTTCATCTAAATGTGTTGAATGCGTTTCTTGAAGACAAAAAAGATCTTGTTTTTTTTCATTCAGCCACATAAATATAAGTTTTCTTTTTCTGTTGTCTGCAAGACCATTGCAATTATAACTAATTATTCCAACTTCATTATCGTTCCTATAAATCATATAATCTGAGTAAATTCATTGTATATTTTATTGATTCTCTTAATACCATAAGTTTCATAGACATGAAAATCTTGTAACTAAAAACTGCAGCATCACTTGCTATTTCCAAGGAAACCAATATCCCCTCTAATAAACCCACAGACATACCATTCACACCACAGCACCCAAGACAAACAAACATATAACCCCCAAAATATATAATTCGCTGACCGTTTGCCAACAACTAACTACATTGTCCAGTCCCAGAATAAACTAAAAAGCTCCACAAACAAAATGTCAAAACATATCCGTCAAGTCGTTACCATGGTGATGTCGCGATGACGCAATCACTGCGCGACATTGTTATTGTTCCTCACATGCTTCTGTACAGCTCACCGTTAATGTACAGTTTATCCACAACAAGACGAGCTTGTTGTCCTTTTTGCCTAAATGACTTCATAATTGGAATCAACTTACGTCGTTTCTCCACCACCTCAATTGGATATTGGCTGGTCATGAAGAATTTAGTACCTTTCAGTCTTCTGGAGACAGCAAGCATTTCGTCTTTGCATTTGGAGTTAGTAAACTTTACAAGCATAGGTCTCGGTATAGCATCCTCCTTGCGTCTGCCAATCCTGTGTGCTCGCTCCATCTGGATCCTCTTAACTTCTTCCTCCGGGATGCCGAGTTGCTCCTGCAGAAAGGCTCTGACGAGGTTCTCCGCAATGCCGTAAGTTTCTCCTCCATCTTCGCTAATTCCCATGATTAGCAGGTTGTCCCGCATGCTCCTGCAGCGGAGTTCCAACAAGTCTGCCTTTAATTTCTCGTTCTCCGTTGTCAGTCTTGTAGTTTCGAGTTTCAGGCTTGTTAACTCAACTTTTAGCGTTGTCTGTTCCTTTTTTATCTCCACCATTTCAGCGTGATTGTGCTCGACTGATTTTTTCAGCTCTGAAACGTCAGTTTTTAGTTCATCCAAAATGTCCAATTTTCCAAGTTTTTCAACCATGGCTTGCAACATTTTTTGATCGTCCGGAGTAAACGTTGCTTTTTCATCCAAATCACTGGAGGACAATTGATCACGGCCACGTTTTGACTCCTTTGATCCGCGTTGTGGCATGTTTGCAGGTGAACAATGAGTCACTCGGCGTTCGAGGCACCTTATCTTCCGCCAAATCACCCTCGTGAGGAGTATATATCTCACCAATTGCAGAGAGGTGGATATATACAACGAAAACGACTTAAATTATTGTATCACTGGAGCGTTTATGCCATTATTAACCTTACATACTGGGACTTGTGTAGAGACGGTCTCAACTCACGTTGCTCACGGCGGCCATCTTGTAGGGTTGTAAGGTATAGAGGTATATAAGACCCTGGGCCTCATTTAGAAAACTTGCAAAAATAGGGCCAAAACGTTAGCTTTGGAGTTTTCCATGCCAGGAATGCAATAAAAAAAACACAACCAGCACAGATTTAAGGCCCGCCAGCAGCGTTCGATAAAGCTAAAAGGTGGTCGAGGTTGTATGTTTATCAACATGTCGTTTGAAGATCAACCTAACCTAGTCTATGACGGCATCCAGATCTTGTTGGTTGCATTGCACAGGCAGGAGAGAGCAGACTAACAAATGACTCCACACTAACATGCTGTAGAACCATCCTCACTGTTTTGAATCAACAACATCACAACATTCGGAGAAGGATACTGTGGTCACTTCTGAAATTTCAACAAGATGGTAATTGAAGAAAATAAGAGGCACCTGCACCATCTCCCCGTCAGGGAATCGAACCCTGGTCTTCCGCGTGACAGGCGGAGATACTGTCCACTATACTAACGAGGACTGCTTGGCATGCTATTTTCCTGGGGACAACCAAACAGGCTTGGCTTTTGCCTGCCACACCGCGACCAAAGGCGCTGAATTAAGGCTCCAGTGTCTCGGGAGGCGTGGGTTCAAATCCCACCACTGCCATTTTTGCTGGTAACACACTTGTATCTTCCCTGACTGAGGCAATAAGACCCTGGGCCTCATTTAGAAAACTTGCAAAAATAGGGCCAAAACGTTAGCTTTGGAGTTTTCCATGCCAGGTATGCAATAAAAAAAACACAACCAGCACAGATTTAAGGCCCGCCAGCAGCTTCCGGTAAAGCTAAAAGCTGAGATTCTCAGCTTTCCTCTTCTTGTCGTCTTCGAGGTCCACTGCACGACACCTTTCCAGTTCTCCACACACAACCTAGCCTAGTCAATGACGGCATCCAGATCTTGTTGGTTGCATTGCACAGGCAGGAGAGAGCAGACTAACAAATGACTCATCACATGCACTCCTCCACACTAACATGCTGTAGAACCATCCTCATAGCCTCATTTGTTCATGGATACCCTGCAACGTTCCGTTTCACAGATCTTGGGCGATTTAGGCAGGACCAAAAAGGCCACACTTCTTTGGAGCCAGGCAGAAGAGATTTGTTTAGGCAGAGAGAGGATTTGTGTGAGGCATTTTCCCGGCGGCTAGAGCAGAGGGCCAACCTGTTGCGGTGATGTCTGTCAGTCAGGGCTTATACAGGATGGAGGAAATTTGCCTTGACTTTAATCTCTTCATTGCTGGTTCTCGGTCAAACAGAGCGAGACGAGGGTCTGTTTCTTGTTTGAGCTTTTCCTCTGACGTCTGTGGTTGTATTCAAGCTGTTTTCTGTGCCAACTGACTTTAGGCTAACCATTGGTATATGTGTAAAAGTGGTATATGTGTAACTAAACTGTTGTCAGGGTTTGCTCGTAGGTGGTTAGATGCGTTGTCGTAAATAAGACCATACAGGGCTTCGCCTAAGGACTATTCTAATTCTACCAAGGTTGATTTTTGTAATGCTATGTCGAGGTCGTCAGCTGGTGCATCCCTAACCTTTAATTTGACACATTGACTCTGACAAACCATTTTCCCTTTTTGAAGACTTGCTTTTGCATCCTAATTTCGAGGGGTGCAACAAACATTAGTAAAATACTGTGTTTGATTTCTGTAGGGCTGTGCAGCAACGCCGAGTCCACACATCACAACATTCGGAGAAGGATACTGTGGTCACTTCTCAAATTTCAACGAGATGGTAATTGAAGAAAATGAGAGGAACCTAAACCATCTCCCCGTCAGGGAATCGAACCCCGGTCTTCCGCGTGACAGGCGGAGATACTGTCCACTATACTAACGAGGACTGCTTGGGATGATATTTTGCCTGCCACACCGCGACCAAAGTGTTGCTATCTCATATTTCTGCTATCTCATAATGCCGACAAATTGATCCGCCGAATGCATAGATTGAGGGTAGTGTGGCCGAGCGGTCTAAGGCGCTGGATTAAGGCTCCAGTCTCTCGGGAGGCGTGGGTTCAAATCCCACCACTGCCATTTTTGCTGGTAACACACTTGTATCTTCCCTGACTGAGGCAAGAAGACCCAGGGCCTCATTTAGAAAACTTGCAAAAATAGGGCCAAAACGTTAGCTTTGGAGTTTTCCATGCCAGGTATGCAATAAAAAAAACCCAACCAGCACAGATTTAAGGCCCGCCAGCCGCGTCCGGTAAAGCTAAAAGGTGGTCGAGGTTGTATGTTTATCATCATGTCGTTTGAAGATCAACCTAACCTAGTCAATGACGGCATCCAGAACTTGTTGGTTGCATTGCACAGGCAGGAGAGAGCAGACTAACAAATGACTCATCATATGCACTCCTCCACACTAACATGCTTTAGAACCATCCTCACTGTTTTGAATCATCAACATCACAACATTCGGAGAAGGATACTGTGGTCACTTCTGAAATTTCAACAAGATGGTAATTGAAAAAAGTAAGAGGCACCCGCACCATCTCCCCGTCAGGGAATCGAACCCTGGTCTTCCGCGTGACAGGCGGAGATACTGTCCACTATACTAACGAGGACTGCTTGGCATGTTATTTTCCTGGGGACAACCAAACAGGCTTGGCTTTTGCCTAACACACCGCGACCAAAGGCGCTGAATTAAGGCTCCAGTCTCTCGGGAGGCGTGGGTTCAAATCCCACCACTGCCATTTTTGCTGGTAACACACTTGTATCTTCCCTGACTGAGGCAATAAGACCCTGGACTAACAAATGACTCATCATATGCACTCCTCCACACTAACATGCTGTAGAACCATCCTCACTGTTTTGAATCAACAACATCACAACATTCGGAGAAGGATACTGTGGTCACTTCTGAAATTTCAACAAGATGGTAATTGAAGGAAATAGGAGGCACCTGCAAAATCTCCCCGTCAGGGAATCGAACCCTGGTCTTCCGCGTGACAGGCGGAGATACTGTCCACTATACTAACGAGGACTGCTTGGCATGCTATTTTCCTGGGGACAACCAAACAGGCTTGGCTTTTGCCTGCCACACCGCGACCTAAGGCGCTGGATTAAGGCTCCAGTCTCTCAGGAGGCGTGGGTTCAAATCCCACCACTGCCATTTTTGCTGGTAACGTACTTGTATCTTCCCTGACTGAGGCAATAAGACCCTGGGCCTCATTTAGAAAACTTGCAAAAATAGGGCCAAAACGTTAGCTTTGGAGTTTTCCATGCCAGGTATGCAATAAAAAAAACACAACCAGCACAGATTTAAGGCCCGCCAGCAGCATCCAGTAAAGCTAAAAGCTGGTCGAGGTTGTATGTTTATCAACATGTCGTTTGAAGATCTCCGCCCCTACTTAAGACATTCAGGCCACTTTTATCTGTTTCTGTATTTGGATGACACCGCAGTGATAGGATGTATCACTGGCCCGCACGGTGCGACCAGCAGGAGGGAGTTGGCCTGTCTGGTGACATTGTGTGGAAACAACGACCTTATCCTCAACACGGACTACACTAAAAAGACAAAAGAAGACATGAGGAAGGAAAGTCTGTTCTTTTTTGTTACTATTGTACAATTTTTCCACACCCAAGTCCAAATTCATGCAGCAGTTTCCTAAGTGTAGTGGTTATCACTTCACTAAGACACAAAAGTTACCCCGGTTCAAAGAAGACAATTCGCATTTCTGACATGGCATATGAATGCAATGGGTGCTTCACAAATTGGTCAAGAAACCATGCAGGAGACCAGTGTCTGAACCAGTGATCAACTCCCTGGTGGTCTAGTGGCTAGGATTCGGCGCTTTCACCGCCGCGGCCCGGGTTCGATTCCCGGTCAGGGAAAGCTATCCGACCCTTTCTCAGAGCAGGCAATTTATAATAAACTTATGTGACTTCCATGTTTTATGCTCACGATATACAAATCATTATCGTTGACATTTTCCATAAAGGCAATGGGGACATTGCTCAAATTTGGCCCAAAAAATGTGCCTGAGATTCTCAGCTTTCCTCTTCTTGTCGTCTTCGAGGTCCACTGCACGACACCTTTCCAGTTCTCCACACACAACCTAGCCTAGTCAATGACGGCATCCAGATCTTGTTGGTTGCATTGCACAGGCAGGAGAGAGCAGACTAACAAATGACTCATCATATGCACTCCTCCACACTAACATGCTGTAGAACCATCCTCATAGCCTCATTTGTTCATGGATACCCTGCAACGTTCCGTTTCACAGATCTTGGGCGATTTAGGCAGGACCAAATTTCGAGGGGTGCAACAAAAATTAGTAAAATACTGTGTTTGATTTCTGTAGGGCTGTGCAGCAACACCCGAGTCCACACATCACAACATTCGGAGAAGGATACTGTGGTCACTTCTCAAATTTCAACAAGATGGTAATTGAAGAAAATGAGAGGAACCTAAACCATCTCCCCGTCAGGGAATCGAACCCTGGTCTTCCGCGTGATAGGCGGAGATACTGTTCACTATACTAACGAGGACTGCTTGGGATGATATTTTGCCTGCCATACCGCGACCAAAGTGTTGCTATTTCATATTTCTGCTATCTCATAATGCCGACAAATAGCTTTGGAATTTTCCATGCCAGGTATGCAATTAAAAAAAAACAACCACCACAGATTTAAGGCCCGCCAGCAGCGTCCGGTAAAGCTAAAACGTGGTCGAGGTTGTATGTTTATCATCATGTCGTTTAAAGATCAGCCTAACCTAGTCAATGACGGCATCCAGATCTTGTTGGTTGCATTGCACAGGCAGGAGAGAGCAGACTAACAAATGACTCATCATATGCACTCCTCCACACTAACATGCTTTAGAACCATCCTCACTGTTTTGAATCATCAACATCACAACATTCGGAGAAGGATACTGTGGTCACTTCTCAAATTTCAACAAGATGGTAATTGAAGAAAATAAGAGGCACCTGAACCATCTCCCCGTCAGGGAATCGAACCCTGGTCTTCCGCGTGACAGGCGGAGATACTGTCCACTATACTAACGAGGACTGCCTTGGATGATATTTTGCCTGCCACACTGCGACCAAAGTGTTGCTATTCAGTATTTCTACGATCTCATAATGCGGACAAATTGATCCTCCGAAAGTAAGGATTGAGGGTAGTGTGGCCGAGCGGTCTAAGGCGCTGGATTAAGGCTCCAGTCTCTCGGGAGGCGTGGGTTCAAATCCCACCACTGCCATTTTTGCTGGTAACACACTTGTATCTTCCCTGACTGAGGCAATAAGACCCTGGGCCTCATTTAGAAAACTTGCAAAAATAGGACCAAAATGTTAGCTTTGGAGTTTTCCATTCCAGGTATGCAATAAAAAAAACCCCAACCAGCACAGATTTAAGGCCCGCCAGCAGCGTCCGGTAAAGCTAAAAGGTGGCCGAGGTTGTATGTTTATCAACATGTCGTTTGAAGATCAACCTAACCTAGTCAATGACGGCATCCAGATCTTGTTGGTTGCATTGCACAGGCAGGAGAGAGCAGACTAACAAATGACTCATCATATGCACTCCTCCACACTAACATGCTGTAGAACCATCCTCACTGTTTTGAATCATCAACATCACAACATTCGGAGAAGGATACTGTGGTCACTTCTCAAATTTCAACAAGATGGTAATTGAAGAAAATAAGAGGCACCTGAACCATCTCCCCGTCAGGGAATCGAACCCTGGTCTTCCGCGTGACAGGCGGAGATACTGTCCACTATACTAACGAGGACTGCCTTGGATGATATTTTGCCTGCCACACTGCGACCAAAGTGTTGCTATTCAGTATTTCTACGATCTCATAATGCGGACAAATTGATCCTCCGAAAGTAAGGATTGAGGGTAGTGTGGCCGAGCGGTCTAAGGCGCTGGATTAAGGCTCCAGTCTCTCGGGAGGCGTGGGTTCAAATCCCACCACTGCCATTTTTGCTGGTAACACACTTGTATCTTCCCTGACTGAGGCAATAAGACCCTGGGCCTCATTTAGAAAACTTGCAAAAATAGGACCAAAATGTTAGCTTTGGAGTTTTCCATTCCAGGTATGCAATAAAAAAACCCCAACCAGCACAGATTTAAGGCCCGCCAGCAGCGTCCGGTAAAGCTAAAAGGTGGCCGAGGTTGTATGTTTATCAACATGTCGTTTGAAGATCAACCTAACCTAGTCAATGACGGCATCCAGATCTTGTTGGTTGCATTGCACAGGCAGGAGAGAGCAGACTAACAAATGACTCATCATATGCACTCCTCCACACTAACATGCTGTAGAACCATCCTCACTGTTTTGAATCATCAACATCACAACATTCGGAGAAGGATACTGTCGTCACTTCTGAAATTTCAACAAGATGGTAATTGAAAAAAGTAAGAGGCACCCGCACCATCTCCCCGTCAGGGAATAGAACCCTGGTCTTCCGCGTGACAGGCGGAGATACTGTCCACTATACTAACGAGGACCGCTTGGCATGTTGTTTTCCTGGGGACAACCAAACAGGCTTGGCTTTTGCCTGCCACACCGCGACCAAAGGCGCTGAATTAAGGCTCCAGTCTCTCGGGAGGCGTGGGTTCAAATCCCACCACTGCCATTTTAGCTGGTAACACACTTGTATCTTCCCTGACTGAGGCAATAAGACCGTGGGCCTCATTTAGAAAACTTGCAAAAATAGGGCCAAAACATTAGCTTTGGAGTTTTCCATGCCAGGTATGCAATAAAAAAAACACAACCAGCACAGATTTAAGGCCCGCCAGCAGCGTCCGGTAAAGCTAAAAGGTGGTCGAGGTTATATGTTTATCAACATGTCGTTTGAAGATCAACCTAACCTAGTCAATGACGGCATCCAGATCTTGTTGGTTGCATTGCACAGGCAGGAGAGAGCAGACTAACAAATGACTCATCATATGCACTCCTCCACACTAACATGCTGTAGAACCATCCTCACTGTTTTGAATCAACAACATCACAACATTCGGAGAAGGATACTGTGGTCACTTCTGAAATTTCAACAAGAAGGTAATTGAAGGAAATAGGAGGCACCTGAACCATCTCCCCGTCAGGGAATCGAACCCTGGTCTTCCGCGTGACAGGCGGAGATACTGTCCACTATACTAACGAGGACTGCTTGGCATGATATTTTCCTGGGGACAAGCAAACAGGCTTGGCTTTTGCCTGCCACACCGCGACCAGAGTGTTGCTATTCCATATTTCTGCTATCTCATAATCCGGACAAATTGATCCTCCGAAAACTTGGATTGAGGGTAGTGTGGCCGAGCGGTCTGAGGCGCTGGATTAAGGCTCCAGTCTCTCAGGAGGCGTGGGTTCAAATCCCACCACTGCCATTTTTGCTGTTAACGCACTTGTATCTTCCCTGACTGAGGCAATAAGACCCTGGGCCTCATTTAGAAAGCTTGCAAAAGTAGGGCCAAAACGTTAGCTTTGGAGTTTTCCGTGCCAGGTATGCAATAAAAAAAAGACAACCAGCACAGATTTAAGGCCCGCCAGCAGCATCCAGTAAAGCTAAAAGGTGGTCGAGGTTGTATGTTTATCAACATGTCGTTTGAAGATCTCCGCCCCTACTTAAGACATTCAGGCCACTTTTATCTGTTTCTGTATTTGGATGACACCGCAGTGATAGGATGTATCACTGGCCCGCACGGTGCGACCAGCAGGAGGGAGTTGGCCTGTCTGGTGACATTGTGTGGAAACAACAACCTTATCCTCAACACGGACTACACTAAGAAGACAAAAGAAGACATGAGGAAGGAAAGTCTGTTCTTTTTTGTTACTATTGTACAATTTTTCCACACCCAAGTCCAAATTCATGCAGCAGTTTCCATAGTGTAGTGGTTATCACTTCACTAAGACACAAAAGTTACCCCGGTTCAAAGAAGACAATTCGCATTTCTGACATGGTATATGAATACAATGGGTGCTTCACACATTTGTCAAGAAACCATGCAGGAGACCAGTGTCTGAACCAGTGATCAACTCCCTGGTGGTCTAGTGGCTAGGATTCGGCGCTTTCACCGCCGCGGCCAGGATTCGATTCCCGGTCAGGCAAAGCTATCCGACCCTTTCTCAGAGCAGGCAATTTATAATTAACTTATGTGACTTCCATGTTTTATGCTCATGATATACAAATCATTATCGTTGACATTTTCCATAAAGGCAATGGGGACATTGCTCAAATTTGGCCCAAAAAATGTGCCAGGCGGAGATACTGTCCACTATACTAACGAGGACTGCTTGGCATGTTATTTTCTTGGGGACAACCAAACAGGCTTGGCTTTTGCCTGCCACACCGCGACCAAAGGCGATGAATTAAGGCTCCAGTGTCTCGGGAGGCGTGGGTTCAAATCCCACCACTGCCATGTTTGCTGGTAACACACTTGTATCTTCCCTGACTGAGGCAATAAAACCCTGGGCCTCATTTTTTAAATTTTTTTTTAAATTTTTTTATTTTTTTTATTTTTTATTTTATAATGTCCTGCCCAGCTTCTCGGGCAAATCATATAGCAGATGTAGATGCCCATATCGGCTGTTCAGATTTACTTTACAAAAGAGAAGTGTAGGATACTTTTCTTGTTGCCTTACTTGTATTTTGACTTTATTAAATGTATTTATATTATCATTTGGTGCAGCCGGGCCGGAGCAGGAGGGGATAGAAAGAGAGAAAAAGGAAGACAGAGGGGGGAATTGTGGGGACAAGAGGGGGATTAGACAGAGAGACAAAAACAACAACAGCAAACACAACAACAACAACAACAGAGCAACATCAGCAAATACGACATG
This sequence comes from Entelurus aequoreus, assembly GCF_033978785.1. Taxonomy (NCBI): domain Eukaryota; kingdom Metazoa; phylum Chordata; class Actinopteri; order Syngnathiformes; family Syngnathidae; genus Entelurus; species Entelurus aequoreus. The sequence goes on from NC_084756.1 coordinate 17,893,050, forward strand.
TACAAATATGATGGTAAAAGTAATAGCAAATAAGCAGTTAGCGAAAATTTAAAAAAAAAAAATACAGAAATGACAATGAGCATTATTACACTAAAAATGGAGCAATATGAATACCAATAGAAATAGTGCTATTGATAATAAACAATACCAGTACTTTACCTTTATTATCAACAATACAATTGTTCAAATGCAACAATACATATACGTAATGATAACTTGAGATACGAAAGAATGCAGAAAAATGGAGGGGAAGAAAGAGAAGCAACCTTAACCTTGTAGATTGTTATAGTAACAATAGGTTAAGCTTTGTCAGTGTGCCATGTGTTATACCCAGTTTACCCTAGGGCAACAACGTTAATATATGTTTGATGAAACGTGATCATGTGCATGAGTGTATGTGTGCATATGTACTTGTATATGTACAGTATGTGTATGTGTGCCTGTACAGTGAATGTATATGTACAGTATGTGTATATGTGTGTACAGCGAATGTATATGTACAGTATGTGTATACAGTATGTGTGTTTGAACAGTGAATGTATATGTACAGTATGTGTAAATGTGTGTTTGTACAGTGAATGTATATGTACAGTATATGTATGTGTGTGTTTGTACAGTGAATGTATGTGTAGTATGTGTGTGTTTGTACAGTGAATGTATATGTACAGTATGTGTATATGTATGTTTTTACAGTGAATGTATATGTACAGTATGTGTATACAGTATGTTTGTATAATGAATGTGCGTGTGGATGTACGAACTTTGAGTGTGTAAATATGTACTGTATTTATTTGTATATGTATGTGGGAGCGTAGGTACCTATGTATGTCTGTATGTATGTGTGTGTGTGAGTATATGTGAATTTGCATGTACAATACATTTGACTCCCAGTGTGTGCGGGAGCCAGAGTACGGCCCCAGCCTCCCCGAGAACCCATCTCACAAACAGTAGGTGTGGTGCCCAGGGAACCAGGGGCCACCGCCCCCACGCAGCCAAGACGGACAGCGACAGGAACCCCAGAGCCTGGCCCACCGTGCCGCCCACAAGGGCCAGCAGCAGGCCGCAGACAGACGCACCCGGCAGAGGACAAGGCACGAGAAAAACAGGGGGAAGCCAGACCCCAAGCCAGCGAGAGACCACACCCCACACGGACAGAAAGGCGGGACGCCCCGCCCGAGGGGCCCGGAGACCCCCCGCAACCGGACGGGAAGACCGCCCCCGCCCCACCGGCAACAGGGCCCCCACGAGCCCCCCCCCACCCCCGGAGAGCGCGGCGATTATTTTTTTTTATTATTATTATTATTTTTTTTTTAATTTATTTCAAACAACATTTTAAAAAAAACACAAGATACACTTACCATTAGTGCATCAACCCAAGAAAACCCTCCCTCCCCCATTCACACTCATCCACACTCATTTACACAAAAGGAGCTGTCTCTTTCTGTTATTAAAAAAACAACAACTTCTGGTTCCTACAGTATAGAACAATACAGTCTGCAAGGGATACAGTCATTCGAGCACACATGATTGTGTGTGGTGCTGGTCCACTAACATTTTCACTAATCACTATTTTTTATGTAATTGTTTTTAAATTTGTTTTACTTTCAAACAAAACAAACAAAGGACCTTAACTTCACCAGACCGGGTTGTCAATGAAATCAGATTGTTCAAAAGGGTTCTTAAAACCAGGTCCAGTTCAGATTACGTCCAGATCGGGCTCAGCAACACACACCTTCACCCATGTACACCAAAAACCAGGGAACACAACAGGTTGCATACAATCCACAAACAAAAATACATTTTCAAATTAAGCACCCATGTACAGTCCACATCACATCCAAGTCGAAGTCAGCAACACATACCTTCATTTATGTACACTTAAAATAGGGAATACAACAACAGATTGCATATCATATATAAACAAAATTACATTTTCAAAATAAGCCTTTGAGGACTTCCCATCTTTTTCTATGTTTTTTGGCATCATTATCGTTTTCAACCATATAATTTTCTAAAGTTAAAAAATACTGAATAAATGTTTTAAAGAAAGAAATACTAAGTGAATATCTGTTTTTTGCCTTAAAAATAAACCTTTTACCGAGTACTATAATTAAATTGAGTAAATCATGATTGTCAATGAACTCTCCTAAAATAACAGAAACCACATCAAGCTTCATAAACAAACCAATCTTTAAACACATTTTTTCAACTTCCACCCAAAATGAAGACACAATATGACAATACCAAAACAAATGTAAGGTGGATTCAGGCTCCTGACAACAAAATCGGCAATCATCTGACTCTGTCATATTCCATATTTTTAACATTTTTCCCGTGGGTAGGAAGTTATAAATAGTTTTAATTTGAAAATAACGATTTTGCACATCGATAGTGGTTTTGTAGATTAATTTGAATATTGCATCCCACGGCAACGGGCAGTCAAAAAAGTCCTCCCATTTTCCATATGTGTTGTATGGGGCAGCCTTCAAAGATTTCTTTATTAAATAAAACTTATATATTTTTCTATTTATTTTAGTTCCTTTTTGCCAACTAGAATTTCTTATTAAGGGTTTACAAACTAATAATTTAGTAGTTCCATAATTAATTTGTTTCCATCTTTTCCCAATGACTCCAGTTAGTTGATTAAATGAAAAGCTTGAACAAGCATCACCATACATAGTTGTAAATTCATCATATTTCATAATTTTTCCATTCTCATTGATAATGTCATTGACAAAAATGATTCCTCTTTCAAACATATTTTTCCAAAAGAAAGGCTTTCCATCTATTACAATATTAGAGTTCATCCATATTATTTGCTGCAAAATATCATCTCTTTTTTCTGGTACACAAAATTGAAAACACCACCATGAGTGGATTGTTTCCTTTATGAACCCCGCCATGTTTCCCAGCAGACTCTCTACATAAGGAAAATGGGAGGGGATCACTTGTAAAAAAGGATACAATTTCTTTTGATACAATACATGTTTTCTGTCCAACAGGACACTTGTGTACCACTCAGTGTTTAAATACATCTTTGGAACAATTGATGCTTTTAAAGACAGACACATAGCTTCAAGGTTGAGAAGTTTCAAGCCCCCATATTCATATTCATTGTACAAAACCTTTCTTTTAATCCTTTCTGGTTTGCCGTCCCAGACAAAATCGAAGACCCTCCGCTCATAAATATTAAAAAAGTTTTGTGATGGAGCTGGTAATGACAAAAACAAATAAATAAATTGAGGAATAATTAACGAGTTGACAATAGATATTTTACCATACAAGGTTAAGGATTTCCCTTTCCATAATTGCATAATTTTATCCAGCTTTCTTAGTCGATTATCATAATTTACTGAGCCTAGATCTTCCAGGTTCTCTGGGACAACAACACCAAGTATGTTAACTGGTCCATCTGTCCACAAAACAGGCACTTTGCATTCCATTCGAAAGGACGTTCCCTTTAGATTTCCGATCCTTAATATTTTACATTTATTATAATTTAGCTTAAGCCCAGATTGCTGTGAAAATATGTCCAAAAGATCAAGAAGGTTTTGCAGACAATGAGGATTGGGGCTTATAAAGAAGCTTGTATCGTCTGCATACATTGTTATTTTACTTTCAATATTATTACTACTGAGCCCTTCAATATTTTTATTCAATCTAACTTTAATCGCCAATATTTCCATAGCAATAATAAATAAGTATGGAGACAAAGGGCACCCTTGTTTTAGACCTCTTAATAGAGGTATTGTCCCAGAGATGTATCCATTATTGATAATTCTACAATTAGTTTTATTATATAGCGTATTGATCCAGTGTAATACGGAGTAGCCAAAATTGAAAAAAACTAAGCGTTTACAAATAAAATCCAAGCTAATTTTGTCAAAAGCCTTCTCCAGGTCGGCTACAAAAATTAATCCTCTTTTATTTTCCATATTATAATTCTCTATAATTTCTAATAACTGTGTAATATTGGTTCCTATATTTCTTCCTTGTAGGAAGCCTGATTGATCTTGGTGAATAATATTTGACAAAACAGACTTAAGTCGTGTAGCCAAACATTTTGCCAGGATTTTAGCATCATAACACTGAAGTGTTATTGGTCTCCAATTTTTTAGATGAACTGGGTCTTTATACTGACCATTTATTTCCTGTTTCAATAATAAGGAAATAAGACCTTCTGTTTGAGTGTTGGACAAAAAACCTGTCTCATATGAGTAATTAAAACTAGAAAGTAATGGTTTCTTAAGATCTTCATAAAATACTTGATAAACCTCAATAGGTATTCCATCTAATCCTGGGGTTTTCCCTGGATGAAAAGATTTAACAGCTTCCACAAGTTCTTCCTCTCTAATGAGGCCTTCACATGAATGGCTTTCTTCCGAATTCAATTTTCTTTCATAATTTTCTGAAAAAAAAGTTGTAGTTTCAGGAGGGATTACTGGATTAGAAAAAATGTTTTTAAAGTAATTTTCCATTTCTTTCAACAATGTGGTGTGTGTATCCAATACCTTTCCATTTGTTTTAATAAGCTTGGAAATGTTCTTTTCAGAACGAATTTTTGTTTGGATATTTAAAAAGAATTTTGAACACTTCTCACCTTTTTTCATCAAGATTGCTCTGTTGCAGTCATAACTTTTCAATAATTGTTTTTCAACTAAATCTGCTAACTCCTCTTGTTTGGCTGTAAAGGTATTCAGTTGCTCACTAGTTAGATTATCATTACTGTCAATGTTTTTTTGTAAATCCTCAATTTCTTTCTTTAATTCCTGTTCTGCCGCTTTAATTTTTTTTTTTTTCCATGAAGAGTATGCAATGGCATATCCTCTAAAACAACATTTGAAGGCTTCCCAGACTATTTGGGGATTTGAAGATCCTACATTATTTAAAAAAAAATCAGTAATAAATTGCTTTGTTTTTTCGATAAATTCATCATCCTGTTGATGCATTTGATTAAACTTCCAATATCCGGGCCCACGTGTATTATCTTCAATTGCAATATTTATTCCTATACAATTATGATCAGAACGCAAGTTATCATCGATTGCTATTGCAGTCACTTTGTTTAGCAATGAAAATGATATCAAAAAATAGTCAATACGACTTGCCTGGTTTTGTCTTCTCCATGTATACCGTACTAACCTAGGGTTTTTGAATCTCCAGATATCAATTAAATCAAATGCATCCATAACATTTTGAATCTTTTGTAAAGATTGAGGATGATAATCCATTGAAAAATTCCCTTTTCGGTCCAGAACTTTATCCAAAGCAACGTTAAAGTCCCCCACAATAATAATTTCCCCTTGTTGTTCTTGCAACATGTCACTTATTTCTTCAAAAAAGGAAGGTTCATCAACATTTGGCCCATACAGATTGAAAACACACATCTTTTGACCTTGAATAATCATATTTAATATTAGCCAACGTCCTTGTGAGTCTTTTTCCATAGAGTTAAATTGAAAATTAAAGTTTTTTTTTATCAAAATCATAACACCTTTTGAATTTCTGTAACCATGTGAAAAGAAAATTGGACCATCCCATTCTTTTCTCCATTTTTCTTCATCTAAATGTGTTGAATGCGTTTCTTGAAGACAAAAAAGATCTTGTTTTTTTTCATTCAGCCACATAAATATAAGTTTTCTTTTTCTGTTGTCTGCAAGACCATTGCAATTATAACTAATTATTCCAACTTCATTATCGTTCCTATAAATCATATAATCTGAGTAAATTCATTGTATATTTTATTGATTCTCTTAATACCATAAGTTTCATAGACATGAAAATCTTGTAACTAAAAACTGCAGCATCACTTGCTATTTCCAAGGAAACCAATATCCCCTCTAATAAACCCACAGACATACCATTCACACCACAGCACCCAAGACAAACAAACATATAACCCCCAAAATATATAATTCGCTGACCGTTTGCCAACATCTAACTACATTGTCCAGTCCCAGAATAAACTAAAAAGCTCCACAAACAAAATGTCAAAACATATCCGTCAAGTCGTTACCATGGTGATGTCGCGATGACGCAATCACTGCGCGACATTGTTATTGTTCCTCACATGCTTCTGTACAGCTCACCGTTAATGTACAGTTTATCCACAACAAGACGAGCTTGTTGTCCTTTTTGCCTAAATGACTTCATAATTGGAATCAACTTACGTCGTTTCTCCACCACCTCAATTGGATATTGGCTGGTCATGAAGAATTTAGTACCTTTCAGTCTTCTGGAGACAGCAAGCATTTCGTCTTTGCATTTGGAGTTAGTAAACTTTACAAGCATAGGTCTCGGTATAGCATCCTCCTTGCGTCTGCCAATCCTGTGTGCTCGCTCCATCTGGATCCTCTTAACTTCTTCCTCCGGGATGCCGAGTTGCTCCTGCAGAAAGGCTCTGACGAGGTTCTCCGCAATGCCGTAAGTTTCTCCTCCATCTTCGCTAATTCCCATGATTAGCAGGTTGTCCCGCATGCTCCTGCAGCGGAGTTCCAACAAGTCTGCCTTTAATTTCTCGTTCTCCGTTGTCAGTCTTGTAGTTTCGAGTTTCAGGCTTGTTAACTCAACTTTTAGCGTTGTCTGTTCCTTTTTTATCTCCACCATTTCAGCGTGATTGTGCTCGACTGATTTTTTCAGCTCTGAAACGTCAGTTTTTAGTTAATCCAAAATGTCCAATTTTCCAAGTTTTTCAACCATAGCTTGCAACATTTTTCGATCGTCCGGAGTAAACGTTGCTTTTTCATCCAAATCACTGGAGGACAATTGATCACGGCCACGTTTTGACTCCTTTGATCCGCGTTGTGGCATGTTTGCAGGTGAACAATGAGTCACTCGGCGTTCGAGGCACCTTATCTTCCGCCAAATCACCCTCGTGAGGAGTATATATCTCACCAATTGCAGAGAGGTGGATATATACAACGAAAACGACTTAAATTATTGTATCACTGGAGCGTTTATGCCATTATTAACCTTACATACTGGGACTTGTGTAGAGACGGTCTCAACTCACGTTGCTCACGGCGGCCATCTTGTAGGGTTGTAAGGTATAGAGGTATATAAGACCCTGGGCCTCATTTAGAAAACTTGCAAAAATAGGGCCAAAACGTTAGCTTTGGAGTTTTCCATGCCAGGTATGCAATAAAAAAAACACAACCAGCACAGATTTAAGACCCGCCAGCAGCGTTCGGTAAAGCTAAAAGATGGTCGAGGTTGTATGTTTATCAACATGTCGTTTGAAGATCAACCTAACCTAGTCTATGACGGCATCCAGATCTTGTTGGTTGCATTGCACAGGCAGGAGAGAGCAGACTAACAAATGACTCCACACTAACATGCTGTAGAACCATCCTCACTGTTTTGAATCAACAACATCACAACATTCGGAGAAGGATACTGTGGTCACTTCTGAAATTTCAACAAGATGGTAATTGAAGAAAATAAGAGGCACCTGCACCATCTCCCCGTCAGGGAATCGAACCCTGGTCTTCCGCGTGACAGGCGGAGATACTGTCCACTATACTAACGAGGACTGCTTGGCATGCTATTTTCCTGGGGACAACCAAACAGGCTTGGCTTTTGCCTGCCACACCGCGACCAAAGGCGCTGAATTAAGGCTCCAGTGTCTCGGGAGGCGTGGGTTCAAATCCCACCACTGCCATTTTTGCTGGTAACACACTTGTATCTTCCCTGACTGAGGCAATAAGACCCTGGGCCTCATTTAGAAAACTTGCAAAAATAGGGCCAAAACGTTAGCTTTGGAGTTTTCCATGCCAGGTATGCAATAAAAAAACCACAACCAGCACAGATTTAAGGCCCGCCAGCAGCTTCCGGTAAAGCTAAAAGCTGAGATTCTCAGCTTTCCTCTTCTTGTCGTCTTCGAGGTCCACTGCACGACACCTTTCCAGTTCTCCACACACAACCTAGCCTAGTCAATGACGGCATCCAGATCTTGTTGGTTGCATTGCACAGGCAGGAGAGAGCGGACTAACAAATGACTCATCACATGCACTCCTCCACACTAACATGCTGTAGAACCATCCTCATAGCCTCATTTGTTCATGGATACCCTGCAACGTTCCGTTTCACAGATCTTGGGCGATTTAGGCAGGACCAAAAAGGCCACACTTCTTTGGAGCCAGGCAGAAGAGATTTGTTTAGGCAGAGAGAGGATTTGTGTGAGGCATTTTCCCGGCGGCTAGAGCAGAGGGCCAACCTGTTGCGGTGATGTCTGTCAGTCAGGGCTTATACAGACAGGATGGAGGAAATTTGCCTTGACTTTAATCTCTTCATTGCTGGTTCTCGGTCAAACAGAGCAAGACGAGGGTCTGTTTCTTGTTTGAGCTTTTCCTCTGACGTCTGTGGTTGTATTCAAGCTGTTTTCTGTGCCAACTGACTTTAGGCTAACCATTGGTATATGTGTAAAAGTGGTATATGTGTAACTAAACTGTTGTCAGGGTTTGCTCGTAGGTGGTTAGATGCGTTGTCGTAAATAAGACCATACAGGGCTTCGCCTAAGGACTATTCTAATTCTACCAAGGTTGATTTTTGTAATGCTATGTCGAGGTCGTCAGCTGCTGCATCCCTAACCTTTAATTTGACACATTGACTCTGACAAACCATTTTCCCTTTTTGAAGACTTGCTTTTGCATCCTAATTTCGAGGGGTGTAACAAAAATTAGTAAAATACTGTGTTTGATTTCTGTAGGGCTGTGCAGCAACGCCGAGTCCACACATCACAACATTCGGAGAAGGATAATGTGGTCACTTCTCAAATTTCAACAAGATGGTAATTGAAGAAAATGAGAGGCACCTAAACCATCTCCCCGTCAGGGAATCGAACCCTGGTCTTCCGCGTGACAGGTGGAGATACTGTCCACTATACTAACGAAGACTGCTTGGGATGATATCCTGCCTGCCACACCGCAACCAAAGTGTTGCTATTTCATATTTCTGCTATCTCATAATGCCGACAAATTGACCCGCCGAAAGCATGGATTGAGGGTAGTGTGGCCGAGCGGTCTAAGGCGCTGGATTAAGGCTCCAGTCTCTCGGGAGGCGTTGGTTCAAATCCCACCACTGCCATTTTTGCTGGTAACACACTTGTATCTTCCCTGACTGAGGCAAAAGACCCTGGGCCTCATTTAGAAAGCTTGCAAAAGTAGGGCCAAAACGTTAGCTTTGGAGTTTTCCATGCCAGGTATGCAATAAAAAAAAGACAACCAGCACAGATTTAAGTCTCGCCAGCAGCGTCCGGTAAAGCTACAAGGTGGTCGAGGTTGTATGTTTATCAACATGTCGTTTGAAGATCAACCTAACCTAGTCAATGACGGCATCCAGATCTTATTGGTTGCACTGCACAGGCAGGAGAGAGCAGCCTTACAAAGGACTCATCATATGCACTCCTCCACACTAACATGCTGTAAAACCATCCTCACTGTTTTGAATCAACAACATCACAGCATTCGGAGAAGGATACTGTGGTCACTTCTGAAATTTCAACAAGATAGTAATTGAAGGAAATAGGAGGCACCTGAACCATCTCCCCGTCAGGGAATCGAACCCTGGTCTTCCGCGTGACAGGCGGAGATACTGTCCACTATACTAACGAGGACTGCTTGGCATGATATTTTCCTGGGGACAAGCAAACAGGCTTGGCTTTTGCCTGCCAAACCGCGACCAAAGTGTTGCTATTCCATATTTCTGCTATCTCATAATGCGGACAAATTGATCCTCAGAAAGCTTGGATTGAGGGTAGTGTGGCCGAGCGGTCTAAGGCGCTGGATTAAGGCTCCAGTCTCTCAGGAGGCGTGGGTTCAAATCCCACCACTGCCATTTTTGCTGGTAACGCACTTGTATCTTCCCTGACTGAGGCAATAAGACCCTGGGCCTCATTTAGAAAGCTTGCAAAAATAGGGCCAAAACGTTAGCTTTGGAGTTTTCCATGCCAGGTATGCAATAAAAAAAAACACAACCAGCACAGATTTAAGGCCCGCCAGCAGCATCCAGTAAAGCTAAAAGGTGGTCGAGGTTGTATGTTTATCAACATGTCGTTTGAAGATCTCCGCCCCTACTTAAGACATTCAGGCCACTTTTATCTGTTTCTGTATTTGGATGACACCGCAGTGATAGGATGTATCACTGGCCCGCACGGTGCGACCAGCAGGAGGGAGTTGGCCTGTCTGGTGACATTGTGTGGAAACAACGACCTTATCCTCAACACGGACTACACTAAGAAGACAAAAGAAGACATGAGGAAGGAAAGTCTGTTCTTTTTTGTTACTATTGTACAATTTTTCCACACCCAAGTCCAAATTCATGCAGCAGTTTCCATAGTGTAGTGGTTATCACTTCACTAAGACACAAAAGTTACCCCGGTTCAAAGAAGACAATTCGCATTTCTGACATGGCATATGAATGCAATGGGTGCTTCACACATTTGTCAAGAAACCATGCAGGAGACCAGTGTCTGAAGCCGTGATCAACTCCCTGGTGGTCTAGTGGCTAGGATTCGGCGCTTTCACCGCCGCGGCCGGGGTTCGATTCCCGGTCAGGGAAAGCTATCCGACCCTTTCTCAGAGCAGGCAATTTATAATAAACTTATGTGACTTCCATGTTTTATGCTCATGATATACAAATCATTATCGTTGACATTTTCCATAAAGGCAATGGGGACATTGCTCAAACTTGGCCCAAAAAATGTGCCCGAGATTCTCCGCTTTCCTCTTCTTGTCGTTTTCGAGGTCCACTGCACGACACCTTTCCAGTTCTCCACACACAACCTAGCCTAGTCAATGACGGCATCCAGATCTTGTTGGTTGCATTGCACAGGCAGGAGAGAGCAGACTAACAAATGACTCATCATATGCACTCCTCCACACTAACATGCTGTAGAACCATCCTCATAGCCTCATTTGTTCATGGATACCCTGCAACGTTCCGTTTCACAGATCTTGGGCGATTTAGGCAGGACCAAAAAGGCCACACTTCTTTGGAGCCAGGCAGAAGAGATTTGTTTAGGCAGAGAGAGGATTTGTGTGAGGCATTTTCCCGGCGGCTAGAGCAGAGGGCCAACCTGTTGCGGTGATGTCTGTCAGTCAGGGCTTATACAGGATGGAGGACATTTGCCTTGACTTTAATCTCTTCATTGCTGGTTCTCGGTCAAACAGAGCGAGACGAGGGTCTGTTTCTTGTTTGAGCTTTTCCTCTGACGTCTGTGGTTGTATTCAAGCTGTTTTCTGTGCCAACTGACTTTAGGCTAACCATTGGTATATGTGTATAAGTGGTATATGTGTAACTAAACTGTTGTCAGGGTTTGCTCGTAGGTGGTTAGATGCGTTGTCGTAAATAAGACCATACAGGGCTTCGCCTAAGGACTTTTCTAATTCTACCAAGGTTGATTTTTGTAATGCTATGTCGAGGTCGTCAGCTGCTGCATCCCTAACCTTTAATTTGACACATTGACTCTGACAAACCATTTTCCCTTTTTGAAGACTTGCTTTTGCATCCTAATTTCGAGGGGTGCAACAAACATTAGTAAAATACTGTGTTTGATTTCTGTAGGGCTGTGCAGCAACGCCGAGTCCACACATCACAACATTCGGAGAAGGATACTGTGGTCACTTCTCAAATTTCAACGAGATGGTAATTGAAGAAAATGAGAGGCACCTAAACCATCTCCCCGTCAGGGAATCGAACCCCGGTCTTCCGCGTGACAGGCGGAGATACTGTCCACTATACTAACGAGGACTGCTTGGGATGATATTTTGCCTGCCACACCGCGACCAAAGTGTTGCTATCTCATATTTCTGCTATCTCATAGAGCCGACAAATTGATCCGCCGAATGCATAGATTGAGGGTAGTGTGGCCGAGCGGTCTAAGGCGCTGGATTAAGGCTCCAGTCTCGATTCCCTGACGGGGAGATGGTTCAGGTGCCTCTTATTTTCATCAATTACCATCTTTTTGAAATTTGAGAAGTGACCACAGTATACTTCTCCGAATGTTGTGATGTTGATGATACGTTGAGGCGGGCCTTAAATCTGTGCTGGTTGTGTTTTTTTTATTGCATACCTGGAATGGAAAACTCCAAAGCTAACGTTTTGGTCCTATTTTTGCAAGTTTTCTAAATGAGGCCCAGGAGATACTGTCCACTATACTAACGAGGACTGCTTGGGATGATATTTTGCCTGCCACACCGCGACCAAAGTGTTGCTATTTCATATTTCTGCTATCTCATAATGCCGACAAATTGATCCGCCGAATGCATAGATCGAGGGTAGTGTGGCCGAGTGGTCTAAGGCGCTGGATTAAGGCTCCAGTCTCTCGGGAGGCGTGGGTTCAAATCCCACCACTGCCATTTTTGCTGGTAACACACTTGTATCTTCCCTGACTGAGGCAATAAGACCCTGGGTAATAGGACCAAAATGTTATCTTTGGAGTTTTCCATTCCAGATATGCAATAAAAAAAACACAACCAGCACAGATTTAAGGCCCGCCAGCAGCGTCCGGTAAAGCTAAAAGGTGGTCGAGGTTGTATGTTTATCAACATGTCGTTTGAAGATCAACCTAACCTAGTCAATGACGGCATCCAGATCTTGTTGGTTGCATTGCACAGGCAGGAGAGCAGACTAACAAATGACTCATCATATGCACTCCTCCACACTAACATGCTGTAGAACCATGCTCACTGTTTTGAATCATCAACATCACGACATTCGGAGAAGGATACTGTGGTCACTTCTGAAATTTCAACAAGATGGTAATTGAAGGAAACAGGAGGCACCTGCACCATCTCCCCGTCAGGGAATCGAACCCTGGTCTTCCGCGTGACAGGCGGAGATAAGGTCCACTATACTAACGAGGACTGCTTGGCATGCTATTTTCCTGGGGACAACCAAACAGGCTTGGCCTTTGCCTGCCACACCGCGACCTAAGGCGCTGGATTAAGGCTCCAGTCTCTCAGGAGGCGTGGGTTCAAATCCCACCACTGCCATTTTTGCTGGTAACGCACTTGTATCTTCCCTGACTGAGGCAATAAGACCCAGGGCCTCATTTAGAAAGCTTGCAAAAATAGGGCCAAAACGTTAGCATTGGAGTTTTCCATGCCAGGTATGCAATAAAAAAAAAACAACCACCACAGATTTAAGGCCCACCAGCAGCGTCCGGTAAAGCTAAAATGTGGTCGAGGTTGTATGTTTATCATCATGTCGTTTAAAGATCAGCCTAACCTAGTCAATGACGGCATCCAGATCTTGTTGGTTGCATTGCACAGGCAGGAGAGAGCAGACTAACAAATGACTCATCATATGCACTCCTCCACACTAACATGCTTTAGAACCATCCTCACTGTTTTGAATCATCAACATCACAACATTCGGAGAAGGATACTGTGGTCACTTCTCAAATTTCAAAAAGATGGTAATTGAAGAAAATAAGAGGCACCTGAACCATCTCCCCGTCAGGGAATCGAACCCTGGTCTTCCGCGTGACAAGCGGAGATACTGTCCACTATACTAACGAGGACTGCTTGGGATGATATTTTGCCTGCCACACCGCGACCAAAGTTTTGCTATTCAGTATTTCTGCGATCTCATAATGCGGACAAATTGATCCTCCGAAAACACGGATTGAGGGTAGTGTGGCCGAGCGGTCTAAGGCGCTGGATTAAGGCTCCAGTCTCTCGGGAGGCGTGGGTTCAAATCCCACCACTGCCATTTTTGCTGGTAACACACTTGTATCTTCCCTGACTGAGGCAATAAGACCCTGGGCCTCATTTAGAAAACTTGCAAAAATAGGACTAAAACGTTAGCTTTGGAGTTTTCCATTCCAGGTATGCAATAAAAAAAACACAACCAGCACAGATTTAAGGCCCGCCAGCAGCGTCCGGTAAAGCTAAAAGGTGGTCGAGGTTGTATGTTTATCAACATGTCGTTTGAAGATCAACCTAACCTAGTCAATGACGGCATCCAGATCTTGTTGGTTGCATTGTACAGGCAGGAGAGAGCAGACTAACAAATGACTCATCATATGCACTCCTCCACACTAACATGCTTTAGAACCATCCTCACTGTTTTGAATCATCAACATCACAACATTCGGAGAAGGATACTGTGGTCACTTCTCAAATTTCAAAAAGATGGTAATTGATGAAAATAAGAGGCACCTGAACCATCTCCCCGTCAGGGAATCGAACCCTGGTCTTCCGCGTGACAAGCGGAGATACTGTCCACTATACTAACGAGGACTGCTTGGGATGATGTTTTGCCTGCCACACCGCGACCAAAGTTTTGCTATTCAGTATTTCTGCGATCTCATAATGCGGACAAATTGATCCTCCGAAAGCACGGATTGAGGGTAGTGTGGCCGAGCGGTCTAAGGCGCTGGATTAAGGCTCCAGTCTCTCGGGAGGCGTGGGTTCAAATCCCACCACTGCCATTTTTGCTGGTAACACACTTGTATCTTCCCTGACTGAGGCAATAAGACCCTGGGCCTCATTTAGAAAACTTGCAAAAATAGGACCAAAACGTTAGCTTTGGAGTTTTCCATTCCAGGTATGCAATAAAAAAAACACAACCAGCATAGATTTAAGGCCCGCCAGCAGCGTCCGGTAAAGCTAAAAGGTGGTCGAGGTTGTATGTTTATCAACATGTCGTTTGAAGATCAACCTAACCTAGTCAATGACGGCATCCAGATCTTGTTGGTTGCATTGCACAGGCAGGAGAGAGCAGACTAACAAATGACTCATCATATGCACTCTTCCACACTAACATGCTGTAGAACCATCCTCACTGTTTTGAATCATCAACATCACAACATTCGGAGAAGGATACTGTGGTCACTTCTGAAATTTCAACAAGATGGTAATTGAAAAAAGTAAGAGGCACCCGCACCATCTCCCCGTCAGGGAATCGAACCCTGGTCTTCCGCGTGACAGGCGGAGATACTGTCCACTATACTAACGAGGACTGCTTGGCATGTTATTTTCCTGGTGACAACCAAACAGGCTTGGCTTTTGCCTGCCACACCGCGACCAAAGGCGCTGAATTAAGGCTCCAGTCTCTCGGGAGGCGTGGGTTCAAATCCCACCACTGCCATTTTTGCTGGTAACACACTTGTATTTTCCCTGACTGAGGCAAGAAGACCCAGGGCCTCATTTAGAAAACTTGCAAAAATAGGGCCAAAACGTTAGCTTTGGAGTTTTCCATGCCAGGTATGCAATAAAAAAAAACCCAACCAGCACAGATTTAAGGCCCGCCAGCAGCGTCCGGTAAAGCTAAAAGGTGGTCGAGGTTGTATGTTTATCATCATGTCGTTTGAAGATCAACCTAACCTAGTCAATGACGGCATCCAGATCTTGTTGGTTGCATTGCACAGGCAGGAGAGAGCAGACTAACAAATGACTCATCATATGCACTCCTCCACACTAACATGCTTTAGAACCATCCTCACTGTTTTGAATCATCAACATCACAACATTCGGAGAAGGATACTGTGGTCACTTCTCAAATTTCAAAAAGATGGTAATTGATGAAAATAAGAGGCACCTGAACCATCTCCCCGTCAGGGAATCGAACCCTGGTCTTCCGCGTGACAAGCGGAGATACTGTCCACTATACTAACGAGGACTGCTTGGGATGATATTTTGCCTGCCACACCGCGACCAAAGTGTTGCTATTCCATATTTCTGCTATCTCATAATGCGGACAAATTGATCCTCCGAAAGCACGGATTGAGGGTAGTGTGGCCGAGCGGTCTAAGGCGCTGGATTAAGGCTCCAGTCTCTCGGGAGGCGTGGTTTCAAGTCCCACAACTGCCATTTTTGCTGGTAACACACTTGTATCTTCCCTGACTGAGGCAATAAGACCCTGGGCCTCATTTAGAAAACTTGCAAAAATAGGGCCAAAACGTTAGCTTTGGAGTTTTCCATGCCAGGTATGCAATAAAAAAAACACAACCAGCACAGATTCAACGCCCGCCAGCAGCATCCAGTAAAGCTAAAAGGTGGTCGAGGTTGTATGTTTATCAACATGTCGTTTGAAGATCTCCGCCCCTACTTAAGACATTCAGGCCACTTTTATCTGTTTCTGTATTTGGATGACACCGCAGTGATAGGATGTATCACTGGCCCGCACGGTGCGACCAGCAGGAGGGAGTTGGCCTGTCTGGTGACATTGTGTGGAAACAATGACCTTATCCTCAACACGGACTATACTAAGAAGACAAAAGAAGACATGAGGAAGGAAAGTCTGTTCTTTTTTGTTCCTATTGTACAATTTTTCCACACCCAAGTCCAAATTCATGCAGCAGTTTCCATAGTGTAGTGGTTATCACTTCACTAAGACACAAAAGTTACCCCGGTTCAAAGAAGACAATTCGCATTTCTGACATGGCATATGAATGCAATGGGTGCTTCACACATTTGTCAAGAAACCATGCAGGAGACCAGTGTCTGAACCAGTGATCAACTCCCTGGTGGTCTAGTGGCTAGGATTCGGCGCTTTCACCGCCGCGGCCCGGGTTCGATTCCCGGTCAGGGAAAGCTATCCGACCCTTTCTCAGAGCAGGCATTTTATAATAAACTTATGTGACTTCCATGTTTTATGCTCACGATATACAAATCATTATCGTTGACATTTTCCATAAAGGCAATGGGGACATTGCTCAAATTTGGCCCAAAAAATGTGCCTGAGATTCTCAGCTTTCCTCTTCTTGTCGTCTTCGAGGTCCACTGCACGACACCTTTCCAGTTCTCCACACACAACCTAGCCTAGTCAATGACGGCATCCAGATCTTGTTGGTTGCATTGCACAGGCAGGAGAGAGCAGACTAACAAATGACTCATCATATGCACTCCTCCACACTAACATGCTGTAGAACCATCCTCATAGCCTCATTTGTTCATGGATACCCTGCAACGTTCCGTTTCACAGATCTTGGGCGATTTAGGCAGGACCAAATTTCGAGGGGTGCAACAAAAATTAGTAAAATACTGTGTTTGATTTCTGTAGGGCTGTGCAGCAACACCCGAGTCCACACATCACAACATTCGGAGAAGGATACTGTGGTCACTTCTCAAATTTCAACAAGATGGTAATTGAAGAAAATGAGAGGAACCTAAACCATCTCCCCGTCAGGGAATCGAACCCTGGTCTTCCGCGTGATAGGCGGAGATACTGTCCACTATACTAACGAGGACTGCTTGGGATGATATTTTGCCTGCCACACCGCGACCAAAGTGTTGCTATTTCATATTTCTGCTATCTCATAATGCCGACAAATTGATCCGCCGAATGCATAGATCGAGGGTAGTGTGGCCGAGTGGTCTAAGGCGCTGGATTAAGGCTCCAGTCTCTCGGGAGGCGTGGGTTCAAATCCCACCACTGCCATTTTTGCTGGTAACACACTTGTATCTTCCCTGACTGAGGCAATAAGACCCTGGGTAATAGGACCAAAATGTTATCTTTGGAGTTTTCCATTCCAGATATGCAATAAAAAAAACACAACCAGCACAGATTTAAGGCCCGCCAGCAGCGTCCGGTAAAGCTAAAAGGTGGTCGAGGTTGTATGTTTATCAACATGTCGTTTGAAGATCAACCTAACCTAGTCAATGACGGCATCCAGATCTTGTTGGTTGCATTGCACAGGCAGGAGAGCAGACTAACAAATGACTCATCATATGCACTCCTCCACACTAACATGCTGTAGAACCATGCTCACTGTTTTGAATCATCAACATCACGACATTCGGAGAAGGATACTGTGGTCACTTCTGAAATTTCAACAAGATGGTAATTGAAGGAAACAGGAGGCACCTGCACCATCTCCCCGTCAGGGAATCGAACCCTGGTCTTCCGCGTGACAGGCGGAGATACTGTCCACTATACTAACGAGGACTGCTTGGCATGCTATTTTCCTGGGGACAACCAAACAGGCTTGGCCTTTGCCTGCCACACCGCGACCTAAGGCGCTGGATTAAGGCTCCAGTCTCTCAGGAGGCGTGGGTTCAAATCCCACCACTGCCATTTTTGCTGGTAACGCACTTGTATCTTCCCTGACTGAGGCAATAAGACCCTGGGCCTCATTTAGAAAGCTTGCAAAAATAGGGCCAAAACGTTAGCATTGGAGTTTTCCATGCCAGGTATGCAATAAAAAAAAAACAACCACCACAGATTTAAGGCCCACCAGCAGCGTCCGGTAAAGCTAAAATGTGGTCGAGGTTGTATGTTTATCATCATGTCGTTTAAAGATCAGCCTAACCTAGTCAATGACGGCATCCAGATCTTGTTGGTTGCATTGCACAGGCAGGAGAGAGCAGACTAACAAATGACTCATCATATGCACTCCTCCACACTAACATGCTTTAGAACCATCCTCACTGTTTTGAATCATCAACATCACAACATTCGGAGAAGGATACTGTGGTCACTTCTCAAATTTCAAAAAGATGGTAATTGAAGAAAATAAGAGGCACCTGAACCATCTCCCCGTCAGGGAATCGAACCCTGGTCTTCCGCGTGACAAGCGGAGATACTGTCCACTATACTAACGAGGACTGCTTGGGATGATATTTTGCCTGCCACACCGCGACCAAAGTTTTGCTATTCAGTATTTCTGCGATCTCATAATGCGGACAAATTGATCCTCCGAAAACACGGATTGAGGGTAGTGTGGCCGAGCGGTCTAAGGCGCTGGATTAAGGCTCCAGTCTCTCGGGAGGCGTGGGTTCAAATCCCACCACTGCCATTTTTGCTGGTAACACACTTGTATCTTCCCTGACTGAGGCAATAAGACCCCGGGCCTCATTTAGAAAACTTGCAAAAATAGGACCAAAACGTTAGCTTTGGAGTTTTCCATTCCAGGTATGCAATAAAAAAAACACAACCAGCACAGATTTAAGGCCCGCCAGCAGCGTCCGGTAAAGCTAAAAGGTGGTCGAGGTTGTATGTTTATCAACATGTCGTTTGAAGATCAACCTAACCTAGTCAATGACGGCATCCAGATCTTGTTGGTTGCATTGTACAGGCAGGAGAGAGCAGACTAACAAATGACTCATCATATGCACTCCTCCACACTAACATGCTTTAGAACCATCCTCACTGTTTTGAATCATCAACATCACAACATTCGGAGAAGGATACTGTGGTCACTTCTCAAATTTCAAAAAGATGGTAATTGAAGAAAATAAGAGGCACCTGAACCATCTCCCCGTCAGGGAATCGAACCCTGGTCTTCCGCGTGACAAGCGGAGATACTGTCCACTATACTAACGAGGACTGCTTGGGATGATGTTTTGCCTGCCACACCGCGACCAAAGTTTTGGTATTCAGTATTTCTGCGATCTCATAATGCGGACAAATTGATCCTCCGAAAGCACGGATTGAGGGTAATGTGGCCGAGCGGTCTAAGGCGCTGGATTAAGGCTCCAGTCTCTCGGGAGGCGTGGGTTCAAATCCCACCACTGCCATTTTTGCTGGTAACACACTTGTATCTTCCCTGACTGAGGCAATAAGACCCTGGGCCTCATTTAGAAAACTTGCAAAAATAGGACCAAAACGTTAGCTTTGGAGTTTTCCATTCCAGGTATGCAATAAAAAAAACACAACCAGCATAGATTTAAGGCCCGCCAGCAGCGTCCGGTAAAGCTAAAAGGTGGTCGAGGTTGTATGTTTATCAACATGTCGTTTGAAGATCAACCTAACCTAGTCAATGACGGCATCCAGATCTTGTTGGTTGCATTGCACAGGCAGGAGAGAGCAGACTAACAAATGACTCATCATATGCACTCCTCCACACTAACATGCTGTAGAACCATCCTCACTGTTTTGAATCATCAACATCACAACATTCGGAGAAGGATACTGTGGTCACTTCTGAAATTTCAACAAGATGGTAATTGAAAAAAGTAAGAGGCACCCGCACCATCTCCCCGTCAGGGAATCGAACCCTGGTCTTCCGCGTGACCAGGGGCGGATTAAGAAATTTTGGCCCCCTGGGCCTGACATGGTCTTGGCCCCTCAACCCCCCGCGCGTGTGGGCGCACACACACGCACGCACTATGCAAGAAATACTGTATACTGTGAACAGACATGCACACTGTACTGTACAGAAGAGTGCACATACTGCACACACACTATTAGGTATACCACACAGACACTGACAAGCACAGGTTTCACACAGACACAGGGGGAGGGGATAAATGGCCTAAAAATAAACATTTTTGAAAATGATTACGCCCACTTCAGTGATGGTGCATTGGGTCATTTGAGAGATATTATGTATTGGAAGTTGGTAGCTATCATGAAATAAACCCCCCAACCCACCCAAAAAACTAAATCGGACATGATTTTTGCCCCCTTTTCCTCCCTTCTATCATTAAAAATAAAATAATATCTTAGGAAAACACATTGGCATAACGGCAGCTGTGCAGCAAATTGAGGCTCAAAGTCTGTATCTATTTGTGGTTAAGCTTGAGGAGAAGGAGAAAGGTAAAATGATAACATGCATCGGAGAGCACCACAAAGAAAGGTGTAGGCCAGTTCATGGTACAAGGGCTGCATGCAGGTCAAGATAGCCCATTTCCAAGAATGCTATAGTGGCTGGACAGGCACTGGACATGTCCTGAACTCAGTGTCAGACGTGGCTGCCGAATACTTGGATGAAGTGAAGCAGCTGACAGATCTCATGCTGCCCCATCTGAAGACTGTCCTGGCCAGGCAGAGGATGGATGAGGAGACCTTCCCAATGGACCCTGTCAGTGAACAGGCTAGTAACATTGATGGCACCCCTGTGCACAACATTGGGATGGAGAGACAATGTGGCAAGGTGGACTACAAACTGAAGAAGTTGGGCACACTGAACGCAGTCAATAGGTCAATAATTTTACAGAAGAGCCAGGAGCTTCAGAGGTTTCAAGGCAGCAGCACAAGCAAAAAGGGAGGTTGAACTCAACTGGAGTAAATTCATGAAGGCAAAATTCGAGAGTAGGGCAGATGAGAAACAA
The DNA here is from genome assembly GCF_033978785.1 of Entelurus aequoreus. Classification (NCBI taxonomy): domain Eukaryota; kingdom Metazoa; phylum Chordata; class Actinopteri; order Syngnathiformes; family Syngnathidae; genus Entelurus; species Entelurus aequoreus. Next base: position 17,914,049 of record NC_084756.1, read on the forward strand.
GAGATGGCTCAAAGAAAGGAGACTAGACATGCTGGACACACTGAAATCTTTTGATGGCCCCTTCACGATAGTGGGGAAGTTGAAAAGTTCCTTGTGGATGAAAGTCTGCACAAGAATGCAAAGCTGCAGAGAATGAAGCTTGAGGTTCAGTTTGCCAGAGAAAGCACCAAGCTTCTGCCTAAAGTCAATCCTATCTTCACAATCCAGGTGACACTTCCCAGAAATGGCAAAAGTGCAATTCTCCAAGTCATAATGGATACTTAGAATTTTATGGTGGTGGTAAGTATTCATGAAAACAGGTAGCCTAACATTAGTGAATGGGTGAATTCTGGAAATAACCTAAAAATCTTACACAGTGCACCTTTAAGCAAGGGGTTTCTTTCGTGCTTTCAATTTTGCAAAATCATCCACCACATCATTGAAGTCCAACTCTCTTGTCAGCTCACTCTCAATTGCCATTAGAGATAACGCATTTAATCTTTTCTGAGTCATTCTTGTGCGCAGCTCATTTTTTACTCTTGACAAAAGAGAGAATGAGCGTTCTCCCTCACAGTTACTGACCGGTAGAGTGAGAAAAATCCGTAGCGCAATGTATGTATTAGGAAACGTAGGCTGTAGTCCAAAATGTATTATTGTTTTGAGCAGTCCTGAAGGGGTCCTCTCCTCATCAGTGTTGTTGAGCTGTATAAAAGATTTGAACTGTATAAGCTCCTGTCCAAGACTTTCATTGAGGTCAGATGGGTATGATTCAGTGAGAATCTTGGCCTTGTGAAGGACTGAAGCATTGGACTCTGTATCCAAAGAGAAAAGGACACTGAACAAATTGTTCAGATGTTTGTAGGCCTCCAGACGGTGATTAAGGCTTGAACTCAGTTGATCAATAGAGGCAATAAATGTCTCTATTTGAAACAGTTGCCTTCCCTCAAGCACAACATCTGGGGATGCTGATTCATCAGCAAACTTTTTACGTTTCCTCGTCCGTTCAGCCCTGTAAGATGGGGTGCCACCCAACATGTTTAAGGCTTTCTGCTCAAAATGATCAAATAGATCTCTTTGGGAGAGAACAAAGGTGCGCAGAGATTCCAGCAATCTAACTGCTGTACCAAGGTCCATGTCTGCTTTTTGAAGTTGCAGACTTGTGGCCTGAAATCTGGACAGAACAGTGTCCCAAAAGCCTGCCATGAAGGCCATCTCAAGTGAATCCAGCTTCCGCACTAGACTGTCAGCTTCAGTTCGTGTGTCTCGTTTCTCTGTGTCATCAGTGGAAATAACCTGTAGTGCTGCTTTTATTTTACTGTAGTTCTGCCACAGTGCTTTGGTAGATTCTGCACGGCAACTCCAACGCGTGTTGGATAAAGCTTTAAGTGTGAGATCTATGTTGGAATTGCCAAATACCCTGTCCCATCGGTGTGTGGATGCAGTTGTGAAGTTGTAAATAGACTGAATCAAGTCAAAATACTTAGAGACTTCATTTCCACATCTGTCAATGCTGTTGACTCCCACCAAATTCAAAGAGTGAGCTGCACATGGAATATAGTGTATTAATGGGTTGCTTTTCTTTAAGTGAGCCTGCAACCCATTATACCTCCCTGACATGTTGCTGGCATTATCATAAGCCTGCCCCCTGCAATTTGACAGCTCTAACCCTAGATTTTCCAACACAGACATGACACAGTTAGCCAAACTTTCACCTGTATGGCTAGTAATGGGCTCAAAACCCACAAAGCGTTCAACAACACTGCCCTCTTTGCTAACAAAACGGAATATGAATGTCAATTGGTCCACATGAGATAAATCTGGGGTTGAATCCACAATGATAGAGTAGTATTTGCTTGCTTGCAGTTCATCTGCTATAGCCTGTTTGGTTTTTGCACCCATCAATTCAATGAATTCCTCACAAATGGTGGAGGACAGATATGAGGTATTACCTCGACCCATCTGCCCAAACTTTCTGATGTGATCCTTTAGAAAGGGATCAAATTCAGCCAGGACCTCCAGAATACCAAGGTAGTTCCCATTGAGAGGAGACCCTAACGATTCATTTTTACCCCTAAATGCAAGGCCCCTTTCTGCAAGGAATTTAATGACTGCAACAACTCTTTGTAACACCTGCCTCCAATAGCTGCTCTCTGCCTGAAACTGTTTGAACAGGTCTGCATCAACTGTGGCACCTTTGGCGCGGTTCAAGACTGCTTGCATGCAGGTTATGTGCTCAGCACTTCGCTCATGTTCACCAAATCTTTCTGAGTGTTTCCAATCACAATAGCCTGTCACAAAAGAATGCGTTTTTGGGGAAAACAGTTTGCATGCAAAGCAGTAAACATTACCAGTAGAGGGAGAGTACATCAGCCACTCTCTTTGTACTCGTTGTCCATTGGGCAAGTGTGAAGTAAAATGTTCATTGTTTAGGCATCGGGTTTTGCCTCCTAGCCCACTGTTCCTCACAGAAGCTGGATAATGGCTGTGACGGTTGTGAAATGATTTTGCACCTCTTTGAATAAGAACTTCCTTCATTGACTCAGTGAGGGTCTCAGCCCATTTAGCGGGATCACTAGGTAGAGTTGTCACTGTAGATGGTGTTGAAGAAAGATTCAGCTCATTTTCTATGCTGTCCAGAGGTGCAGTGACCTCACATTCATCCGAGCAACTGGCTACTGCTGAATTGGTTGAATCATAAGCATCAGAAGCATTTGGTTCAGTGTCTACACTTGTAGTGGTCTCAGGATCTTGGGAGCTACATGCTAGCTCAGGTGCATTGCTAACCTTAGCTGAATTTGCAGTAGCATTTATAGAATTGCTTTCAGCAGATGTCTTTGTACTGAAGAAGCTGGAGATATTTGGAACACTCTCAAGTAAAACTGATTCCTTTTTTTTCTTTTCTTGCTGAATTTTTTTTCTAGCTCCTCCACTTAAACGTTTATGATCCATATTTCCCTTCTTTCTTTGCACATTGGCTCTTTGCCTATCACAACAGATAAACCAACTATGTGTGTGTGTGTGTGTGTGTGTGTGTGTGTGTGTGTGTGTGTGTGTGTGTGTGTGTGTGTGTGTGTGTGTGTGTGAGTTTGTTTGTGTGTTTATGATCGGTGCTGCTTCCTTCAAGTGTGTGAGGTGATTTAGAAAACTAGCAACCCAGCATCAACACTCCAAAGCAGAGAATAACAGCTTACTAGCATAGACAATTGAGAGCAGAGAATCAACTGATTCGTCTGATAGACAGCAGGAGAGCAGAGTGGTCAGTGATGATCGAATCAAGAAAATGTCTAAATGGCAAGGGAACAGACTGATTTGTACTGAGGAGAAAGAGAGAGAGAGCCAATTACAGTGAAATATATTCCAAAAGAGCCAAGTGACTAGCTGAAGGCAGGGACAAATGCCTTGGAGTGACCAACAAGAGTGCAAAGTACCAAATGGCAAAATGTGGAAAGACCAACAGGCAGATCTGCTTTTACCTCTTATCTTCACAACCAAAAAGTTGCTAAATGATGTTTTCAGTCGCTAGCCAGGTATGGCCAAAAGACGCGAAATCTAGCGGCAAAGTCGGTCAATCACACTGACAGTGAAACAAATATTTTGAAAAGATAATAATTGTACACCTTTGTGCACTTTAGTCTTCTATCTAAATATTTTCACAAAGGACACCAAGGCAGCTTGCTAGCTATGATGGGAGCAACAATGTCTGATAGACAGCAGGAGAGCAGAGTGGTCAGTGATGATCCAATCAAGAAAATGTCTAAATGGCAAGGGAACAGACTGATTTGTACTGAGGAGAAAGAGAGAGCCAAGTACAGTTAAATATATTCCAGAGCCAAGTGACTAACTGAAGGCAAAGACAACAGCCAGATACCTTAGCAGAGACCAACAAGAATTCAAAGTACCTAATAGCAAGATGGCGAGACCAACACAATAAATTGTATTAGGATTTAATTTATTAACGTTAATCTTAACAGCCAAAAAGTTGCTGAATAATGTTTGTAGTCGCTAGCCAGGTATGCCCAAAACAAGAGTCGCTAAACCTAGCAGCAAAGTTGCTTAATTGCAACACACTCTAGGATTCAGGGGAATTAAGGATAATAAAGATATTAATTGTACAACTTTTTGTACTTTTTTTCTAGTTTTTTGAGTCGCCAGCCATGTATGGCCAAAAGTCGCTAATTGAATGCCAACGTTGCTTAATCGCCAACACACTGGGACTCACTGAAGGACTGACTGAATAAAAAAGATAATTAAGATAATTGTGTACTTTTCTCTTCTGATATATTCTCTAAGGACCCCAAGCTATCTGCAAGCAGCAATAATGTCTGACAGACAGGAGAGCAGAGTGGTCAGTGATGAATGGCAAGGGAACAGGCTGATTTGTACTGAGGAGAAAGAGAGAGAGAGAGCCAATTACAGTGAAATATATTCCAAAAGAGCCAAGTGACTAGCTGAAGGCAGGGACAAATGCCTTGGAGTGACCAAGAAGAGTGCAAAGTACCAAATGGCAAAATGTGGGAAGACCAACAGGAAGATCTGCTTTTACCACTTATCTTCACAACCAAAAAGTCGCTAAATGATGTTTTTAGTCGCTAGCCAGGTATGGCCAAAAGACGCGAAATCTAGCGGCAAAGTCGGTCAATCACACAGTGAAACAAATAATTTTAAAAAGATAGTAATCGTACAATGTCTTGTACTTTTGTCTTCTTTCTTAATATTTCTCAAAGGACACCAAAATGTCGCTATCTGCAGGCAGCTTGCTAGCTATGATGGCAGCAACAATGTACCTTAGAGTGACTGACCAACAAGAGCTCAAAGTACCTAATGGCAAAATGTGGAGAGACAGACACAATAAATTGCATTAAGATGAAGAGAACTGTTGCTATTATTAATCTTAACATCAACCAGAAAGTCGCTAAATGTCACCAGCCAGGTATGGCCAAAAGTCGCTTAATTGGCCACACAGTAACAGAGAAACTAACAAAAAAAAGATCATAAAGATAATAGTTGTACAACTGTGTGTACTTTTGTCTTCTTTCTAAATATTTTCCCAAAGGACACCAAAATGTTGCTATCTGCAGGCGGGAGCGTGCCTATGTTCCCCGGGTCCTATGTTCCCCGGGTCCTATGTTCCCCGGTTGTTCCTGGGTCTTTGTATGCGACCGGGGAACTTAGGACCCTTTTTCTAAAAAAGGGTCCTATGTTCCCTGCATTGTATCTGGCGAAATTGCGAAATTGTGCCCTGACCAAAACCATCCCTAAACCTAACCTGTCACAGGGCGTTGTGGAGCACTTTTTTTTGGCGAAATTGTGCCCTGACCAAAACTATCCCTAAACCTAACCTGTCACAGGGCGTTGTGGAGCACTTTTTTTTGGCGAAATTGTGCCCTGACCAAAACCATCCCTAAACCTAACCTGTCACAGGGCATGCGGCAGCAGATAGAGCAACTCAAACGCGAACTTCCTTCCTTCGACAACTTAAACGCGTCTCTGTCATGCGTGTCTGCGTGCGTCTTACTTAGTCGCGCATTGGAAGCAGCGGGGAACATAGAACCCTTTTCTGGAAAAAGTGTTGTACGTTCCCCGCAGCGGGGAACATAGAACCCTTTTTTTTAAAAAGGGTCCTTAGTTCCCCGGTAGAGGGGAACATAGGACCCGGGTAACATAGGGACGGGGAACATAGGGATGACCCGCTGCAGGCAGCTTGCTAGCTATGATGGCAGCAACGATGTCTGCCAGACAGGAGAGAGTGGTCAGTGACGATCGAATCGAGAAAATGACAAAATGGGTCAAAGACCAAAAAGTTATTAACTGACAGCAGTGACAAATGTCAGACTGTAAACTTTCTCGAAAGAAAAGGACAAAATGGGAAGATGCTGATAATAACAGCAAAATGGAAAATATAAGAATTTCCAAGTAATGCTCAACTCAAGTGTGTGTGTGTGTGTGTGTGCGCGCGTTAAACTTCTTGTTGAATGATTTCAAATTATCTCTGAGTCTGAACTGAGGGAAAGGAAACCAAATTTTGAGCAGTCTCTCACGAGTTCAAAATACCAAATGAGGAGATTCTAAAAGAACAGACCGGTTTATGAAAGACTTGATGGGGGAGGGGCACAGCTAAGAATACTTGAGTGAGATTCTGTGATCCAAATTCGAGATAGAGCTTTTTGATAATGATAATTTGTCAGAGTAAGGTTGTGTAATCAAAATTTGAGAATGAGCTTTGTCAATCAATCAAGAATATTTGCATTAAGTTCTGTGATCAAAATTCAGAAACAACCTTTAATAATTGATAAAGAATATGTGAGTGAGGTTGTGTGATCCATCCAATTTGAGAATTAGCTTTGATAATAATGATTGAGAGCCTCTGGCCCTCTGTGGATCATGGCCGCGGGGCCAATTTTGCCTGGCCCCTTGAGGCCTCTGTGGGTCGTGGCCGCGGGGCCAAGTTGGCCTGGCCCCTTGGGGCCTCTGACCCTCTATGGATCGGGGCCAAGTTGGCCTGACCCCTCGGGGCCTCTGGCCCTCTATGGATCATGGCCGCGGGGCCAAGTTGGCCTGACCCCTTAGGACCTCAGGCCCTCTGTGGGTCGCGGCCGCGGGGCCAAGTTGACCTGGCCCCTTGGGGCCTCTTACCCTCTATGGATCGTGGCCGCGGGGCCAAGTTGACCTGGCCCCTTGGGGCCTCTGGCCTTCTGTGGCTCGCGGCCGCGGGCCAAGTTGGCCTGGCCCTTTGGGGCCTCTGGCCTTCTGTGGGTCGTGGCCGCGGGGCCAAGTTGGCCTGGCCCCTTGGGGCCTCTGACCGTCTATGGATCGTGGCCGCGGGGCCAAGTTGACCTGGCCCCCTGGGGCCTCTGACCCTCTATGGATCGTGGCCGCAGGGCCAAGTTGGCCTGGCCCCTTGGGGCCTCTGACCGTCTATGGATCATGGCCGCGGGGCCATGTTGGCCTGGCCCCTTGGGGCCTCTGGCCCTCTGTGGGTCGCGGCCGCGGGGCCAAGTTGACCTGGCCCCTTGGGGCCTCTTACCCTCTATGGATCATGGCCGCGGGGCCAAGTTGGCCTGGCCCCTTGGGGCTTAAGATTATTATTTTTGCAAAAGTAGTTTTGCTTGGGTCGCGGCCGCGGGGTCAAGTTGGCCTGGCCCCTTGGGGCCTCTGGCCCCCTGGGCCTGGGCCCGGTAGGCCCGGTCATTAATCCACCTATGCGCGTGACAGGCGGAGATACTGTCCACTATACTAACGAGGACTGCTTGGGATGATATTTTGCCTGCCACACCGCGACCAAAGTGTTGCTATTCCATATTTCTGCTATCTCATAATGCGGACAAATTGATCCTCCGAAAGCACGGATTGAGGGTAGTGTGGCCGAGCGGTCTAAGGCGCTGGATTAAGGCTCCAGTCTCTCGGGAGGCGTGGTTTCAAGTCCCACAACTGCCATTTTTGCTGGTAACACACTTGTATCTTCCCTGACTGAGGCAATAAGACCCTGGGCCTCATTTAGAAAACTTGCAAAAATAGGGCCAAAACGTTAGCTTTGGAGTTTTCCATGCCAGGTATGCAATAAAAAAAACACAACCAGCACAGATTCAACGCCCGCCAGCAGCATCCAGTAAAGCTACAAGGTGGTCGAGGTTGTATGTTTATCAACATGTCGTTTGAAGATCTCCGCCCCTACTTAAGACATTCAGGCCACTTTTATCTGTTTCTGTATTTGGATGACACCGCAGTGATAGGATGTATCACTGGCCCGCACGGTGCAACCAGCAGGAGGGAGTTGGCCTGTCTGGTGACATTGTGTGGAAACAATGACCTTATCCTCAACACGGACTACACTAAGAAGACAAAAGAAGACATGAGGAAGGAAAGTCTGTTCTTTTTTGTTACTATTGTACAATTTTTCCACACCCAAGTCCAAATTCATGCAGCAGTTTCCATAGTGTAGTGGTTATCACTTCACTAAGACACAAAAGTTACCCCGGTTCAAAGAAGACAATTCGCATTTCTGACATGGCATATGAATGCAATGGGTGCTTCACACATTTGTCAAGAAACCATGCAGGAGACCAGTGTCTGAACCAGTGATCAACTCCCTGGTGGTCTAGTGGCTAGGATTCGGCGCTTTCACCGCCGCGGCCCGGGTTCGATTCCCGGTCAGGGAAAGCTATCCGACCCTTTCTCAGAGCAGGCATTTTATAATAAACTTATGTGACTTCCATGTTTTATGCTCACGATATACAAATCATTATCGTTGACATTTTCCATAAAGGCAATGGGGACATTGCTCAAATTTGGCCCAAAAAATGTGCCTGAGATTCTCAGCTTTCCTCTTCTTGTCGTCTTCGAGGTCCACTGCACGACACCTTTCCAGTTCTCCACACACAACCTAGCCTAGTCAATGACGGCATCCAGATCTTGTTGGTTGCATTGCACAGGCAGGAGAGAGCAGACTAACAAATGACTCATCATATGCACTCCTCCACACTAACATGCTGTAGAACAGGGGTCACCAACCTTTTTGAAACCAAGGGCTACTTCTTGGGTACTGATTAATCCGAAGGGCTACCAGATAGATACACACTTAAATAAATTGCCAGAAGTAGCCAATTTGCTCAATTTACCTTTAACTCTGTTATTATTAATAATTAATGATATTTATCTTTGTGGAAACACTGATCATCTTAATGATTTCTCACAATAAATATATATAGAAACAGATAAATATCAATTTGCAACACTTTATTTTTATAATTTCTCTATAAGTGCACATTTTTCAAATTTAACATTTTCAAATGATCACTTCTAAGACAGTCTTGTGAAATCACAATATCCCATTTTAACTAGCTAGCCACTAACATTTTTTAAGAAATCATGAATTACTTTGCACCATGTTTGTACAAATAATAACTCATGTAAAATACAAAGGTAAACTCTCAAATTTTTAAATCATGTCACACTTTGAACTGGACACCAAATCTGTTATCGGTTTCTTTGTCAGTTAGTGGGAAGCCTGGCATTGCATGCTGTTAACTAGTGTGTTGTACTCTGGTGTGTAACTTGACACTGCAACTCTGAGTGAGTCTTGCAGATGTGCATCAGTGAGGCGTGTTCTGTGTTTGTTCTTGATGAAGTTCATGTCAGAAAAGGCTGATTCACAAAGATAAGATTTTTCCTCATTGTTTGCGGAACCTTCTTAATCTTTTGGACATATTTTCACAGCAATCTGGCCTTAAGCTTAATTGTGATAAATGTAAAATGTTAAGGATCGGAAATCTAAAGGGAACGTCCTTTCGAATGGAATGCAAAGTGTTTTGTTTATAAATTATATGCAATCTGTTGTGTTCCCTGATTTTATTTCTGTGTACATGAATGAAGGTGTGTGTTGCTGAGTCCGACTTGGACATTATCTGGACTGGGCCTGGTTTAAAAAACCCTTTAAAAAAATCTAATTTCATTGACAACCTGGTCTGTTGAAGATAAGGCCCTTTTTTTAAAAAATAAAATAAAATAAGATAAATAAATAAAAAACATTTTCTTGGATAAAAAAGAAAGTAAAACAATATAAAAATAATTACATAAAAAATGGTTATTAATGAAAATGTTAGTGAACCAGCAGCCTATACAATCATGTGTGCTTCAGGGACTGTGTCCCTTGCAGATGTGTTGTCTATGTTGTGGGAACCAGAATATTGGTAGCAGAAAGAAATAACCCCTTTTGTGTGGATGAGTGTGCATGGGGGAGGTTATTTGGGTTGATGCACTGATTGAAAGTGTATCTTGTGTTTTTTCTATGTAGATTTAATTTTTTTTTTTTAAAAAAAAAATTTTTTTTTTTTTTACATTTTTTTTTTTTTTTTTTTTAGAACAGGCCCGCGGGCGACTCATCTGGTCCTTACGGGCGACCTGGTGCCCGCGGGCACCGCGTTGGTGACCCCTGCTGTAGAACCATCCTCATAGCCTCATTTGTTCATGGATACCCTGCAACGTTCCGTTTCACAGATCTTGGGCGATTTAGGCAGGACCAAAAAGGCCACACTTCTTTGGAGCCAGGCAGAAGAGATTTGTTTAGGTAGAGAGAGGATTTGTGTGAGGCATTTTCCCGGCGGCTAGAGCAGAGGGCCAACTGTTGCGGTGATAGGATGTATCACTGGCCCGCACGGTGCGACCAGCAGGAGGGAGTTGGCCTGTCTGGATACATTGTGTGGAAACAACGACCTTATCCTCAACACGGACTACACTAAGAAGACAAAAGAAGACAGGAGGAAGGAAAGTCTGTTCTTTTTTGTTACTATTGTACAATTTTTCCACACCCAAGTCCAAATTCATGCAGCAGTTTCCATAGTGTAGTGGTTATCACTTCACTAAGACACAAAAGTTACCCCGGTTCAAAGAAGACAATTCGCATTTCTGACATGGCATATGAATGCAATGGGTGCTTCACACATTTGTCAAGAAACCATGCAGGAGACCAGTGTCTGAACCAGTGATCAACTCCCTGGTGGTCTAGTGGCTAGGATTCGGCGCTCTCACCGCCGCGGCCCGGGTTCGATTCCCGGTCAGGGAAAGCTATCCGACCCTTTCTCAGAGCAGGCAATTTATAATTAACTTATGTGACTTCCATGTTTTATGCTCATGATATACAAATCATTATAGTTGACATTTTCCATAAAGGCAATGGGGACATTGCTCAAACTTGGCCCAAAGAATGTGCCCGAGATTCTCCGCTTTCCTCTTCTTGTCGTCTTCGAGGTCCACTGCACGACACCTTTCCAGTTCTCCACACACAACCTAGCCTAGTCAATGACGGCATCCAGATCTTGTTGGTTGCATTGCACAAGCAGGAGAGAGCAGACTAACAAATGACTCATCATATGCACTCCTCCACACTAACATGCTGTAGAACCATCCTCATAGCCTCATTTGTTCATGGATACCCTGCAACTTTCCGTTTCACAGATCTTGGGCGATTTAGGCAGGACCAAAAAGGCCACACTTCTTTGGAGCCAGGCAGAAGAGATTTGTTTAGGCAGAGAGAGGATTTGTGTGAGGCATTTTCCCGGCGGCTAGAGCAGAGGGCCAGCCTGTTGCGGTGATGTCTGTCAGTCAGGGCTTATACAGGATGGAGGAAATTTGCCTTGACTTTAATCTCTTCATTGCTGGTTCTCGGTCAAACAGAGCGAGATGAGGGTCTGTTTCTTGTTTGAGCTTTTCCTCTGACGTCTGTGGTTGTATTCAAGCTGTTTTCTGTGCCAACTGACTTTAGGCTAACCATTGGTATATGTGTATAAGTGGTATATGTGTAACTAAACTGTTGTCAGGGTTTGCTCGTAGGTGGTTAGATGCGTTGTCGTAAATAAGACCATACAGGGCTTCGCCTTAGGACTTCTCTAATTCTACCAAGGTTGATTTTTGTAATGCTATGTCGAGGTCGTCAGCTGCTGCATCCCTAACCTTTAATTTGACACATTGACTCTGACAAACCATTTTCCCTTTTTGAAGACTTGCTTTTGCATCCTAATTTCGAGGGGTGCAACAAACATTAGTAAAATACTGTGTTTGATTTCTGTAGGGCTGTGCAGCAACGCCGAGTAAACACATCACAACATTCGGAGAAGGATACTGTGGTCACTTCTGAAATTTCAACAAGATGGTAATTGAAGAAAATGAGAGGAACCTAAACCATCTCCCCGTCAGGGAATCGAACCCTGGTCTTCCGCGTGACAGGCGGAGATACTGTCCACTATACTAACGAGGACTGCTTGGGATGATATTTTGCCTGCCACACCGCGACCAAAGTGTTGCTATTTCATATTTCTGCTATCTCATAATGCCGACAAATTGATCCGCCAAATGCATAGATTGAGGGTAGTGTGGCCGAGCGGTCTAAGGCGCTGGATTAAGGCTCCAGTCTCTCGGGAGGCGTGGGTTCAAATCCCACCGCTGCCATTTTTGCTGGTAACACACTTGTATCTTCCCTGACTGAGGCAAGAAGACCCAGGGCCTCATTTAGAAAACTTGCAAAAATAGGGCCAAAACGTTAGCTTTGGAGTTGTCCATGCCAGGTATGCAATAAAAAAAACCCAACCAGCACAGATTTAAGGCCCGCCAGCAGCGTCCGGTAAAGCTAAAAGGTGGTCGAGGTTGTATGTTTATCATCATGTCATTTGAAGATCAACCTAACCTAGTCAATGACGGCATCCAGATCTTGTTGGTTGCATTGCACAGGCAGGAGAGAGCAGACTAACAAATGACTCATCATATGCACTCCTCCACACTAACATGCTTTAGAACCATCCTCACTGTTTTGAATCATCAACATCACAACATTCGGAGAAGGATACTGTGGTCACTTCTCAAATTTCAAAAAGATGGCAATTGAAGAAAATAAGAGGCACCTGAACCATCTCCCCGTCAGGGAATCGAACCCTGCTCTTCCGCGTGACAGGCGGAGATACTGTCCACTATACCAACGAGGACTGCTTGGGATGATATTTTGCCTGCCACACCGTGACCAAAGTGTTGCTATTCCATATTTCTGCTATCTCATAATGCGGACAAATTGACCCTCCGAAAGCACGGATTGAGGGTAGTGTGGCAGAGCGGTCTAAGGCGCTGGATTAAGGCTCCAGTGTCTCGGGAGGCGTGGGTTCAAATCCCACCATTGCCATTTTTGCTGGTAACACACTTGTATCTTCCCTGACTGAGGCAATAAGACCCTGGGCCTCATTTAGAAAACTTGCAAAAATAGGGCCAAAACGTTAGCTTTGGAGTTTTCCATGCCAGGTATGCAATAAAAAAAAAACAACCAGCACAGATTTAAGGCCCGCCAGCAGAGTCCGGTAAAGCTAAAAGGTGGTCGAGGTTGTATGTTTATCAACATGTCGTTTGAAGATCAACCTAACCTAGTTAATGACGGCATCCAGATCTTGTTGGTTGCATTGCACAGGCAGGAGAGAGCAGACTAACAAATGACTCATCATATGCACTCCTCCACACTAACATGCTGTAGAACCATCCTCACTGTTTTGAATCATCAACATCACAACATTCGGAGAAGGATACTGTGGTCACTTCTGAAATTTCAACAAGATGGTAATTGAAGGAAATAGGAGGCACCTGAACCATCTCCCCATCAGGGAATCAAACCCTGGTCTTCCGCGTGACAGGCGGAGATACTGTCCACTATACTAACGAGGACTGCTTGGCATGATATTTTCCTGGGGACAAGCAAACAGGCTTGGCTTTTGCCTGCCACACCGCGACCAGAGTGTTGCTATTCCATATTTCTGCTATCTCATAATCCGGACAAATTGATCCTCCGAAAGCTTGGATTGAGGGTAGTGTGGCCGAGCGGTCTGAGGCGCTGGATTAAGGCTCCAGTCTCTCAGGAGGCGTGGGTTCAAATCCCACCACTGCCATTTTTGCTGTTAACGCACTTGTATCTTCCCTGACTGAGGCAATAAGACCCTGGGCCTCATTTAGAAAGCTTGCAAAAGTAGGGCCAAAACGTTAGCTTTGGAGTTTTCCGTGCCAGGTATGCAATAAAAAAAAGACAACCAGCACAGATTTAAGGCCCGCCAGCAGCATCCAGTAAAGCTAAAAGGTGGTCGAGGTTGTATGTTTATCAACATGTCGTTTGAAGATCTCCGCCCCTACTTAAGACATTCAGGCCACTTTTATCTGTTTCTGTATTTGGATGACACCGCAGTGATAGGATGTATCACTGGCCCGCACGGTGCGACCAGCAGGAGGGAGTTGGCCTGTCTGGTGACATTGTGTGGAAACAACAACCTTATCCTCAACACGGACTACACTAAGAAGACAAAAGAAGACAGGAGGAAGGAAAGTCTGTTCTTTTTTGTTACTATTGTACAATTTTTCCACACCCAAGTCCAAATTCATGCAGCAGTTTCCATAGTGTAGTGGTTATCACTTCACTAAGACACAAACGTTACCCCGGTTCAAAGAAGACAATTCGCATTTCTGACATGGTATATGAATGCAATGGGTGCTTCACACATTTGTCAAGAAACCATGCAGGAGACCAGTGTCTGAACAAGTGATCAACTCCCTGGTGGTCTAGTGGCTAGGATTCGGCTCTTTCACCGCCGCGGCCAGGATTCGATTCCTGGTCAGGCAAAGCTATCCGACCCTTTCTCAGAGCAGGCAATTTATAATTAACTTATGTGACTTCCATGTTTTATGCTCATGATATACAAATCATTATCGTTGACATTTTCCATAAAGGCAATGGGGACATTGCTCAAATTTGGCCCAAAAAATGTGCCAGGCGGAGATACTGTCCACTATACTAACGAGGACTGCTTGGCATGCTATTTTCCTGGGGACAACCAAACAGGCTTGGCTTTTGCCTGCCACACCGCGACCAAAGGCGCTGAATTAAGGCTCCAGTGTCTCGGGAGGCGTGGGTTCAAATCCCACCACTGCCATTTTTGCTGGTAACACACTTGTATCTTCCCTGACTGAGGCAATAAGACCCTGGGCCTCATTTTTTTAATTTTTTTTTTAATTTTTTTTTTTTATTATTTTTTTTTATTATTATTATTTTTTATTTTTTTATTTATTTCAAACAACATTTTAAAAAAAAACACAAGATACACTTACCATTAGTGCATCAACCCAAGAAAACCCTCCCTCCCCCATTCACACTCATTTACACTCATTTACACAAAAGGAGCTGTCTCTTTCTGTTATTAAAAAAAACAACAACTTCTGGTTCCTACAGTATAGAACAATACAGTCTGCAAGGGATACAGTCATTCGAGCACACACTAAGAAGACAAAAGAAGACATGAGGAAGGAAAGTCTGTTCTTTTTTGTTACTATTGTACAATTTTTCCACACCCAAGTCCAAATTCATGCAGCAGTTTCCATAGTGTAGTGGTTATCAATTCACTAAGACACAAAAGTTACCCCGGTTCAAAGAAGACAATTCGCATTTCTGACATGGCATATGAATGCAATGGGTGCTTCACACATTTGTCAAGAAACCCTGCAGGAGACCAGTGTCTGAACCAGTGATCAACTCCCTGGTGGTCTAGTGGCTAGGATTCGGCGCTTTCACCGCCGCGGCCGGGGTTCGATTCCCGGTCAGGGAAAGCTATCCGACCCTTTCTCAGAGCAGGCAATTTATAATAAATTTATGTGACTTCCATGTTTTATGTTCATGATATACAAATCATTATCGTTGACATTTTCCATAAAGGCAATGGGGACATTGCTCAAACTTGGCCCAAAAAATGTGCCCGAGATTCTCCGCTTTCCTCTTCTTGTCGTTTTCGAGGTCCACTGCACGACACCTTTCCAGTTCTCCACACACAACCTAGCCTAGTCAATGACGGCATCCAGATCTTGTTGGTTGCATTGCACAGGCAGGAGAGAGCAGACTAACAAATGACTCATCATATGCACTCCTCCACACTAACATGCTGTAGAACCATCCTCATAGCCTCATTCGTTCATGGATACCCTGCAACGTTCCGTTTCACAGATCGTGGGCGATTTAGGCAGGACCAAAAAGGCCACACTTCTTTGGAGCCAGGCAGAAGAGATTTGTTTAGGCAGAGAGAGGATTTGTGTGAGGCATTTTCCCGGCGGTTAGAGCAGAGGGCCAACCTGTTGCGGTGATGTCTGTCAGTCAGGGCTTATACAGGATGGAGGAAATTTGCCTTGACTTTAATCTCTTCATTGCTGGTTCTCGGTCAAACAGAGCGAGACGAGGGTCTGTTTCTTGTTTGAGCTTTTCCTCTGACGTCTGTGGTTGTATTCAAGCTGTTTTCTGTGCCAACTGACTTTAGGCTAACCATTGGTATATGTGTATAAGTGGTATATGTGTAACTAAACTGTTGTCAGGGTTTGCTCGTAGGTGGTTAGATGCATTGTCGTAAATAAGACCATACAGGGCTTCGCCTAAGGACTTTTCTAATTCTACCAAGGTTGATTTTTGTAATGCTATGTCGAGGTCGTCAGCTGCTGCATCCCTAACCTTTAATTTGACACATTGACTCTGACAAACCATTTTCCCTTTTTGAAGACTTGCTTTTGCATCCTAATTTCGAGGGGTGCAACAAACATTAGTAAAATACTGTGTTTGATTTCTGTAGGGCTGTGCAGCAACGCCGATTCCACACATCACAACATTCGGAGAAGGATACTGTGGTCACTTCTCAAATTTCAACGAGATGGTAATTGAAGAAAATGAGAGGAACCTAAACCATCTCCCCGTCAGGGAATCGAACCCCCGTCTTCCACGTGACAGGCGGAGATACTGTCCACTATACCTACGAGGACTGCTTGGGATGATATTTTGCCTGCCACACCGCGACCAAAGTGTTGCTATCTCATATTTCTGCTATCTCATAATGCCGACAAATTGATCCGCCGAATGCATAGATTGAGGGTAGTGTGGCCGAGCGGTCTAAGGCGCTGGATTAAGGCTCCAGTCTCTCGGGAGGCGTGGGTTCAAATCCCACCACTGCCATTTTTGCTGGTAACACACTTGTATCTTCCCTGACTGAGGCAAGAAGACCCAGGGCCTCATTTAGAAAACTTGCAAAAAAAGGGCCAAAACGTTAGCTTTGGAGTTTTCCATGCCAGGTATGCAATAAAAAAAACCCAACCAGCACAGATTTAAGGCCCGCCAGCAGTGTCCGGTAAAGCTAAAAGGTGGTCGAGGTTGTATGTTTATCATCATGTCGTTTGAAGATCAACCTAACCTAGTCAATGACGGCATCCAGATCTTGTTGGTTGCATTGCACAGGCAGGAGAGAGCAGACTAACAAATGACTCATCATATGCACTCCTCCACACTAACATGCTTTAGAACCATCCTCACTGTTTTGAATCATCAACTTCACAACATTCGGAGAAGGATACTGTGGTCACTTCTCAAATTTCAAAAAGATGGTAATTGATGAAAATAAGAGGCACCTGAACCATCTCCCCGTCAGGGAATCGAACCCTGGTCTTCCGCGTGACAGGCGGAGATACTGTCCACTATACTAACGAGGACTGCCTTGGATGATATTTTGCCTGCCACCCTGCGACCAAAGTGTTGCTATTCAGTATTTCTACGATCTCATAATGCGGACAAATTGATCCTCCGAAAGCACGGATTGAGGGTAGTGTGGCCGAGCGGTCTAAGGCGCTGGATTAAGGCTCCAGTCTCTCGGGAGGCGTGGGTTCAAATCCCACCACTGCCATTTTTGCTGGTAACACACTTGTATCTTCCCTGACTGAGGCAATAAGACCCTGGGCCTCATTTAGAAAACTTGCAAAAATAGGACCAAAACGTTAGCTTTGGAGTTTTCCATTCCAGGTATGCAATAAAAAAAACACAACCAGCACAGATTTAAGGCCCGCCAGCAGCGTCCGGTAAAGCTAAAAGGTGGCCGAGGTTGTATGTTTATCAACATGTCGTTTGAAGATCAACCTAACCTAGTCAATGACGGCATCCAGATCTTGTTGGTTGCATTGCACAGGCAGGAGAGAGCAGACTAACAAATGACTCATCATATGCACTCCTCCACACTAACATGCTGTAGAACCATCCTCACTGTTTTGAATCATCAACATCACAACATTCGGAGAAGGATACTGTGGTCACTTCTGAAATTTCAACAAGATGGTAATTGAAAAAAGTAAGAGGCACCCGCACCATCTCCCCGTCAGGGAATAGAACCCTGGTCTTCCGCGTGACAGGCGGAGATACTGTCCACTATACTAACGAGGACTGCTTGGCATGTTGTTTTCCTGGGGACAACCAAACAGGCTTGGCTTTTGCCTGCCACACCGCGACCAAAGGTGCTGAATTAAGGCTCCAGTCTCTCGGGAGGCGTGGGTTCAAATCCCACCACTGCCATTTTAGCTGGTAACACACTTGTATCTTCCCTGACTGAGGCAATAAGACCCTGGGCCTCATTTAGAAAACTTGCAAAAATAGGGCCAAAACATTAGCTTTGGAGTTTTCCATGCCAGGTATGCAATAAAAAAAACACAACCAGCACAGATTTAAGGCCCGCCAGCAGCGTCCGGTAAAGCTAAAAGGTGGTCGAGGTTATATGTTTATCAACATGTCGTTTGAAGATCAACCTAACCTAGTCAATGACGGCATCCAGATCTTGTTGGTTGCATTGCACAGGCAGGAGAGAGCAGACTAACAAATGACTCATCATATGCACTCCTCCACACTAACATGATGTAGAACCATCCTCACTGTTTTGAATCAACAACATCACAACATTCGGAGAAGGATACTGTGGTCACTTCTGAAATTTATACAAGATGGTAATTGAAAAAAGTAAGAGGCACCCGCACCATCTCCCCGTCAGGGAATCGAACCCTGGTCTTCCGCGTGACAGGCGGAGATACTGTCCACTATACTAACGAGGACTGCTTGGCATGATATTTTGCTGGGGACAAGTAAACAGGCTTGGCTTTTGCCTGCCACACCGCGACCAAAGTGTTGCTAGCTTGGATTGAGGGTAGTGTGGCCGAGCGGTCTAAGGCGCTGGATTAAGGCTCCAGTCTCTCAGGAGGCGTGGGTTCAAATCCCACCACTGCCTTTTTTGCTGGTAACGCACTTGTATCTTCCCTGACTGAGGCAATAAGACCCTGGGCCTCATTTAGAAAGCTTGCAAAAATAGGGCCAAAACGTTAGCTTTGGAGTTTTCCATGCCAGGTATGCAGTAAAAAAAACACAACCAGCACAGATTTAAGGCCCGCCAGCAGCATCCAGTAAAGCTAAAAGGTGGTCGAGGTTGTATGTTTATCAACATGTCGTTTGAAGATCTCCGCCCCTACTTAAGACATTCAGGCCACTTTTATCTGTTTCTGTATTTGGATGACACCGCAGTGATAGGATGTATCACTGGCCCGCACGGTGCGACCAGCAGGAGGGAGTTGGCCTGTCTGGATACATTGTGTGGAAACAACGACCTTATCCTCAACACGGACTACACTAAGAAGACAAAAGAAGACAGGAGGAAGGAAAGTCTGTTCTTTTTTGTTACTATTGTACAATTTTTCCACACCCAAGTCCAAATTCATGCAGCAGTTTCCATAGTGTAGTGGTTATCACTTCACTAAGACACAAAAGTTACCCCGGTTCAAAGAAGACAATTCGCATTTCTGACATGGCATATGAATGCAATGGGTGCTTCACACATTTGTCAAGAAACCATGCAGGAGACCAGTGTCTGAACCAGTGATCAACTCCCTGGTGGTCTAGTGGCTAGGATTCGGCGCTTTCACCGCCGCGGCCCGGGTTCGATTCCCGGTCAGGGAAAGCTATCCGACCCTTTCTCAGAGCAGGCAATTTATAATAAACTTATGTGACTTCCATGTTTTATGCTCATGATATACAAATCATTATAGTTGACATTTTCCATAAAGGCAATGGGGACATTGCTCAAACTTGGCCCAAAAAATGTGCCCGAGATTCTCCGCTTTCCTCTTCTTGTCGTCTTCGAGGTCCACTGCACGACACCTTTCCAGTTCTCCACACACAACCTAACCTAGTCAATGACGGCATCCAGATCTTGTTGGTTGCATTGCACAGGCAGGAGAGAGCAGACTAACAAATGACTCATCATATGCACTCCTCCACACTAACATGATGTAGAACCATCCTCACTGTTTTGAATCAACAACATCACAACATTCGGAGAAGGATACTGTGGTCACTTCTGAAATTTATACAAGATGGTAATTGAAAAAAGTAAGAGGCACCCGCACCATCTCCCCGTCAGGGAATCGAACCCTGGTCTTCCGCGTGACAGGCGGAGATACTGTCCACTATACTAACGAGGACTGCTTGGCATGATATTTTGCTGGGGACAAGTAAACAGGCTTGGCTTTTGCCTGCCACACCGCGACCAAAGTGTTGCTAGCTTGGATTGAGGGTAGTGTGGCCGAGCGGTCTAAGGCGCTGGATTAAGGCTCCAGTCTCTCAGGAGGCGTGGGTTCAAATCCCACCACTGCCTTTTTTGCTGGTAACGCACTTGTATCTTCCCTGACTGAGGCAATAAGACCCTGGGCCTCATTTAGAAAGCTTGCAAAAATAGGGCCAAAACGTTAGCTTTGGAGTTTTCCATGCCAGGTATGCAGTAAAAAAAACACAACCAGCACAGATTTAAGGCCCGCCAGCAGCATCCAGTAAAGCTAAAAGGTGGTCGAGGTTGTATGTTTATCAACATGTCGTTTGAAGATCTCCGCCCCTACTTAAGACATTCAGGCCACTTTTATCTGTTTCTGTATTTGGATGACACCGCAGTGATAGGATGTATCACTGGCCCGCACGGTGCGACCAGCAGGAGGGAGTTGGCCTGTCTGGATACATTGTGTGGAAACAACGACCTTATCCTCAACACGGACTACACTAAGAAGACAAAAGAAGACAGGAGGAAGGAAAGTCTGTTCTTTTTTGTTACTATTGTACAATTTTTCCACACCCAAGTCCAAATTCATGCAGCAGTTTCCATAGTGTAGTGGTTATCACTTCACTAAGACACAAAAGTTACCCCGGTTCAAAGAAGACAATTCGCATTTCTGACATGGCATATGAATGCAATGGGTGCTTCACACATTTGTCAAGAAACCATGCAGGAGACCAGTGTCTGAACCAGTGATCAACTCCCTGGTGGTCTAGTGGCTAGGATTCGGCGCTTTCACCGCCGCGGCCCGGGTTCGATTCCCGGTCAGGGAAAGCTATCCGACCCTTTCTCAGAGCAGGCAATTTATAATAAACTTATGTGACTTCCATGTTTTATGCTCATGATATACAAATCATTATAGTTGACATTTTCCATAAAGGCAATGGGGACATTGCTCAAACTTGGCCCAAAAAATGTGCCCGAGATTCTCCGCTTTCCTCTTCTTGTCGTCTTCGAGGTCCACTGCACGACACCTTTCCAGTTCTCCACACACAACCTAACCTAGTCAATGACGGCATCCAGATCTTGTTGGTTGCATTGCACAGGCAGGAGAGAGCAGACTAACAAATGACTCATCATATGCACTCCTCCACACTAACATGCTTTAGAACCATCCTCACTGTTTTGAATCATCAACATCACAACATTCGGAGAAGGATACTGTGGTCACTTCTCAAATTTCAAAAAGATGGTAATTGATGAAAATAAGAGGCACCTGAACCATCTCCCCGTCAGGGAATCGAACCCTGGTCTTCCGCGTGACAGGCGGAGATACTGTCCACTATACTAACGAGGACTGCTTGGGATGATATTTTGCCTGCCACACCGCGACCAAAGTGTTGCTATTCAGTATTTCTGCGATCTCATATAGCGGACAAATTGATCCTCCGAAAGCACGGATTGAGGGTAGTGTGGCCGAGCGCTCTAAGGCGCTGGATTAAGGCTCCAGTCTCTCGGGAGGCGTGGGTTCAAATCCCACCACTGCCATTTTTGCTGGTAACACACTTGTATCTTCCCTGACTGAGGCAATAAGACCCTGGGTAATAGGACCAAAATGTTATCTTTGGAGTTTTCCATTCCAGATATGCAATAAAAAAAACACAACCAGCACAGATTTAAGGCCCGCCAGCAGCGTCCGGTAAAGCTAAAAGGTGGTCGAGGTTGTATGTTTATCAACATGTAGTTTGAAGATCAACCTAACCTAGTCAATGACGGCATCCAGATCTTGTTGGTTGCATTGCACAGGCAGGAGAGAGCAGACTAACAAATGACTCATCATATGCACTCCTCCACACTAACATGCTGTAGAACCATCCTCACTGTTTTGAATCAACAACATCACAACATTCGGAGAAGGATACTGTGGTCACTTCTGAAATTTCAACAAGATGGTAATTGAAGGAAATAGGAGGCACCTGAACCATCTCCCCGTCAGGGAATCGAACCCTGGTCTTCCGCGTGACAGGCGGAGATACTGTCCACTATACTAACGAGGACTGCTTGGCATGATATTTTGCTGGGGACAAGCAAACAGGCTTGGCTTTTGCCTGCCACACCGCGACCAAAGTGTTGCTATTCCATATTTCTGCTATCTCATAATGCGGACAAATTGATCCTCCGAAAGCACGGATTGAGGGTAGTGTGGCCGAGCGGTCTAAGGCGCTGGATTAAGGCTCCAGTCTCTCGGGAGGCGTGGTTTCAAGTCCCACCACTGCCATTTTTGCTGGTAACACATTTGTATCTTCCCTGACTGAGGCAATAAGACCCTGGGCCTCATTTAGAAAACTTGCAAAAATAGGGCCAAAACGTTAGCTTTGGAGTTTTCCATGCCAGGTATGCAATAAAAAAAACACAACCAGCACAGATTTAAGGCCCGCCAGCAGCATCCAGTAAAGCTAAAAGGTGGTCGAGGTTGTATGTTTATCAACATGTCGTTTGAAGATCTCCGCCCCTACTTAAGACATTCAGGCCACTTTTATCTGTTTCTGTATTTGGATGACACCGCAGTGATAGGATGTATCACTGGCCCGCACGGTGCGACCAGCAGGAGGGAGTTGGCCTGTCTGGTGACATTGTGTGGAAACAACGACCTTATCCTCAACACGGACTACACTAAAAAGACAAAAGAAGACATGAGGAAGGAAAGTCTGTTCTTTTTTGTTACTATTGTACAATTTTTCCACACCCAAGTCCAAATTCATGCAGCAGTTTCCATAGTGTAGTGGTTATCACTTCACTAAGACACAAAAGTTACCCCGGTTCAAAGAAGACAATTCGCATTTCTGACATGGCATATGAATGCAATGGGTGCTTCACACATTTGTCAAGAAACCATGCAGGAGACCAGTGTCTGAACCAGTGATTAACTCCCTGGTGGTCTAGTGGCTAGGATTCGGCGCTTTCACCGCCGCAGCCTGGGTTCGATTCCCGGTCAGGGAAAGCTATCCGACCCTTTCTCAGAGCAGGCAATTTATAATAAACTTATGTGACTTCCATGTTTTATGCTCACGATATACAAATCATTATCGTTGACATTTTCCATAAAGGCAATGGGGACATTGCTCAAATTTGGCCCAAAAAATGTGCCTGAGATTCTCAGCTTTCCTCTTCTTGTCGTCTTCGAGGTCCACTGCACGACACCTTTCCAGTTCTCCACACACAACCTAGCCTAGTCAATGACGGCATCCAGATCTTGTTGGTTGCATTGCACAGGCAGGAGAGAGCAGACTAACAAATGACTCATCATATGCACTCCTCCACACTAACATGCTGTAGAACCATCCTCATAGCCTCATTTGTTCATGGATACCCTGCAACGTTCCGTTTCACAGATCTTGGGCGATTTAGGCAGGACCAAAAAGGCCACACTTCTTTGGAGCCAGGCAGAAGAGATTTGTTTAGGCAGAGAGAGGATTTGTGTGAGGCATTTTCCCGGCGGCTAGGGCAGAGGGCCAACTGTTGCGGTGATAGGATGTATCACTGGCCCGCACGGTGCGACCAGCAGGAGGGAGTTGGCCTGTCTGGATACATTGTGTGGAAACAACGACCTTATCCTCAACACGGACTACACTAAGAAGACAAAAGAAGACAGGAGGAAGGAAAGTCTGTTCTTTTTTGTTACTATTGTACAATTTTTCCACACCCAAGTCCAAATTCATGCAGCAGTTTCCATAGTGTAGTGGTTATCACTTCACTAAGACACAAAAGTTACCCCGGTTCAAAGAAGACAATTCGCATTTCTGACATGGCATATGAATGCAATGGGTGCTTCACACATTTGTCAAGAAACCATGCAGGAGACCAGTGTCTGAACCAGTGATCAACTCCCTGGTGGTCTAGTGGCTAGGATTCGGCGCTCTCACCGCCGCGGCCCGGGTTCGATTCCCGGTCAGGGAAAGCTATCCGACCCTTTCTCAGAGCAGGCAATTTATAATTAACTTATGTGACTTCCATGTTTTATGCTCATGATATACAAATCATTATCGTTGACATTTTCCATAAAGGCAATGGGGACATTGCTCAAATTTGGCCCAAAAAATGTGCCAGGCGGAGATACTGTCCACTATACTAACGAGGACTGCTTGGCATGCTATTTTCCTGGGGACAACCAAACAGGCTTGGCTTTTGCCTGCCACACCGCGACCAAAGGCGCTGAATTAAGGCTCCAGTGTCTCGGGAGGCGTGGGTTCAAATCCCACCACTGCCATTTTTGCTGGTAACAAACTGAGGCAATAAGACCCTGGGCCTCATTTTTTTAATTTTTTTTTAAATTTTTTTATTTTATTTAATTTTTTTATTATTATTATTATTTTTTATTTATTTATTTCAAACAACATTTTAAAAAAAACACAAGATACACTTACCATTAGTGCATCAACCCAAGAAAACCCTCCCTCCCCCATTCACACTCATCCACACTCATTTACACAAAAGGAGCTGTCTCTTTCTGTTATTAAAAAAAACAACAACTTCTGGTTCCTACAGTATAGAACAATACAGTCTGCAAGGGATACAGTCATTCGAGCACACATGATTGTGTGTGGTGCTGGTCCACTAACATTTTCACTAATCACTATTTTTTATGTAATTGTTTTTAAATTTGTTTTACTTTCAAACAAAACAAACAAAGGACCTTAACTTCACCAGACCGGGTTGTCAATGAAATCAGATTGTTCAAAAGGGTTCTTAAAACCAGGTCCAGTTCAGATTACGTCCAGATCGGGCTCAGCAACACACACCTTCACCCATGTACACCAAAAACCAGGGAACACAACAGGTTGCATACAATCCACAAACAAAAATACATTTTCAAATTAAGCACCCATGTACAGTCCACATCACATCCAAGTCGAAGTCAGCAACACATACCTTCATTTATGTACACTTAAAATAGGGAATACAACAACAGATTGCATATCATATATAAACAAAATTACATTTTCAAAATAAGCCTTTGAGGACTTCCCATCTTTTTCTATGTTTTTTGGCATCATTATCGTTTTCAACCATATAATTTTCTAAAGTTAAAAAATACTGAATAAATGTTTTAAAGAAAGAAATACTAAGTGAATATCTGTTTTTTGCCTTAAAAATAAACCTTTTACCGAGTACTATAATTAAATTGACTAAATCATGATTGTCAATGAACTCTCCTAAAATAACAGAAACCACATCAAGCTTCATAAACAAACCAATCTTTAAACACATTTTTTCAACTTCCACCCAAAATGAAGACACAATATGACAATACCAAAACAAATGTAAGGTGGATTCAGGCTCCTGACAACAAAATCGGCAATCATCTGACTCTGTCATATTCCATATTTTTAACATTTTTCCCGTGGGTAGGAAGTTATAAATAGTTTTAATTTGAAAATAACGATTTTGCACATCGATAGTGGTTTTGTAGATTAATTTGAATATTGCATCCCACGGCAACGGGCAGTCAAAAAAGTCCTCCCATTTTCCATATGTGTTGTATGGGGCAGCCTTCAAAGATTTCTTTATTAAATAAAACTTATATATTTTTCTATTTATTTTAGTTCCTTTTTGCCAACTAGAATTTCTTATTAAGGGTTTACAAACTAATAATTTAGTAGTTCAATAATTAATTTGTTTCCATCTTTTCCCAATGACTCCAGTTAGTTGATTAAATGAAAAGCTTGAACAAGCATCACCATACATAGTTGTAAATTCATCATATTTCATAATTTTTCCATTCTCATTGATAATGTCATTGACAAAAATGATTCCTCTTTCAAACATATTTTTCCAAAAGAAAGGCTTTCCATCTATTACAATATTAGAGTTCATCCATATTATTTGCTGCAAAATATCATCTCTTTTTTCTGGTACATAAAATTGAAAACACCACCATGAGTGGATTGTTTCCTTTATGAACCCCGCCATGTTTCCCAGCAGACTCTCTACATAAGGAAAATGGGAGGGGATCACTTGTAAAAAAGGATACAATTTCTTTTGATACAATACATGTTTTCTGTCCAACAGGACACTTGTGTACCACTCAGTGTTTAAATTCATCTTTGGAACAATTGATGCTTTTAAAGACAGACACATAGCTTCAAGGTTGAGAAGTTTCAAGCCCCCATATTCATATTCATTGTACAAAACCTTTCTTTTAATCCTTTCTGGTTTGCCGTCCCAGACAAAATCGAAGACCCTCCGCTCATAAATATTAAAAAAGTTTTGTGATGGAGCTGGTAATGACAAAAACAAATAAATAAATTGAGGAATAATTAACGAGTTGACAATAGATATTTTACCATACAAGGTTAAGGATTTCCCTTTCCATAATTGCATAATTTTATCCAGCTTTCTTAGTCGATTATCATAATTTACTGAGCCTAGATCTTCCAGGTTCTCTGGGACAACAACACCAAGTATGTTAACTGGTCCATCTGTCCACAAAACAGGCACTTTGCATTCCATTCGAAAGGACGTTCCCTTTAGATTTCCGATCCTTAATATTTTACATTTATCATAATTTAGCTTAAGCCCAGATTGCTGTGAAAATATGTCCAAAAGATCAAGAAGGTTTTGCAGACAATGAGGATTGGGGCTTATAAAGAAGCTTGTATCGTCTGCATACATTGTTATTTTACTTTCAATATTATTACTACTGAGCCCTTCAATATTTTTATTCAATCTAACTTTAATCGCCAATATTTCCATAGCAATAATAAATAAGTATGGAGACAAAGGGCACCCTTGTTTTAGACCTCTTAATAGAGGTATTGTCCCAGAGATGTATCCATTATTGATAATTCTACAATTAGTTTTATTATATAGCGTCTTGATCCAGTGTAATACGGAGTTGCCAAAATTGAAAAAAACTAAGCGTTTACAAATAAAATCCAAGCTAATTTTGTCAAAAGCCTTCTCCAGGTCGGCTACAAAAATTAATCCTCTTTTATTTTCCATATTATAATTCTCTATAATTTCTAATAACTGTGTAATATTGTTTCCTATATTTCTTCCTTGTAGGAAGCCTGATTGATCTTGGTGAATAATATTTGACAAAACAGACTTAAGTCGTGTAGCCAAACATTTTGCCAGGATTTTAGCATCATAACACTGAAGTGTTATTGGTCTCCAATTTTTTAGATGAACTGGGTCTTTATACTGACCATTTATTTCCTGTTTCAATAATAAGGAAATAAGACCTTCTGTTTGAGTGTTGGACAAAAAACCTGTCTCATATGAGTAATTAAAACTAGAAAGTAATGGTTTCTTAAGATCTTCATAAAATACTTGATAAACCTCAATAGGTATTCCATCTAATCCTGGGGTTTTCCCTGGATGAAAAGATTTAACAGCTTCCACAAGTTCTTCCTCTCTAATGAGGCCTTCACATGAATGGCTTTCTTCCGAATTCAATTTTCTTTCATAATTTTCTGGAAAAAAAGTTGTAGTTTCAGGAGGGATTACTGGATTAGAAAAAATGTTTTTAAAGTAATTTTCCATTTCTTTCAACAATGTGGTGTGTGTATCCAATACCTTTCCATTTGTTTTAATAAGCTTGGAAATGTTCTTTTTAGAACGATTTTTTGTTTGGATATTTAAAAAGAATTTTGAACACTTCTCACCTTTTTTCATCCAGATTGCTCTGTTGCAGTCACAACTTTTCAATAATTGTTTTTCAACTAAATCTGCTAACTCCTCTTGTTTGGCTGTAAAGGTATTCATGTGGTAATCTGTAAATGTCCTTGCCTATTTCTGTTGTCTGCACTCCATGTTCACTCTCTCTCTCGTTCACAGTATGGAGTGCAGCTGACGCAAGGCAGCAGCACACACCTGACTGTAATTAAAAACAGCCTATTTAACCAGGCTGCTGACAACCGGTGAGCGCCGGAACTTTGCCATTGCCTCCATACGGTTGGTCGTGCCAAGTGGACTCTCTAGTTCGTGTACCTTTCACCTCAGGTTGGCCCGTATTAATCCTAGCCTTGTCTAGCGTTTTATTTTTTGTACCTAGTCTTATTTCTTCTCTCATGAAGTATATTTTTCCTAGCCTTGTCTAGCGCTTTTAGTTTTGTGTGTTTGTTTTCGCTCAGTAGTTTTTTACATGGTGAGTTGTGTGTTTTCCACCATCGCCTTTTGTTTTTGCTACCTTGTGCTTCCGCCTAATAAAAAGGAAGAACAATTGTAAACACCAAATTCGTCTCTGCATCCTTGGGATCCACATCACCAACTCCTAACAGAAAGTTCCGGCCAAACTATGGAACCCGCAGAGACAGACTCCTGGAAAAGAGCATTGCAAGGCCAGGCTCAAAGGATCAACCAGCAGGGGGACCAGCTTGACCACCTGAGCCGAGGTCTACAGGGGATGTCGGAGCGTCAAGACGCCATGTTGGAGCGAATCAACATGCTGTTAGCCATCGTCGTACCCACCTCGACCACCGTGCCTGACCAGGCATCCACCCAGCCTACACAACCCGCTAGTACTAGCAACATACGGCTTTCCCGACCCGAACGTTTTTCCGGGGAAAAGGAAGACGTAAGACAATTCCTGACGCAGTGTGAACTTCATTTTGAGCTAAACGCTTCCGCTTTCACCTCTGAGCGGGCTAAGGTAGCGTTTGTGATCTCTCACCTGTCTGGCCGTGCTGGCACCTGGGCGACTGCAGAATGGAACCGTCAGACCACCTCCAGCTCCACATACGCGAACTTTTCCAAATCCTTGAAGCAAATCTTCCAACGACGACTCCCAGGTAGAGAGGCAGCGAGATCCCTTTTCCGGCTGCAACAGGGTTCACGACGGGTCGCGGATTACGCGATCGAGTTCCGCACCATGGCGGCCGATTGTGACTGCGGTCCCTCAGCACTATTGGACGCTTTCTTCCTGGGTCTCGCGGACGAGATTCGTCACATGATGATCCCGCTGTCACTCCCGACGAATCTGGATGATCTCATCGAGCTGGCGGTGCAAATCGACTTCCGCCTATTGGAGGAGAGGAGGGATCGACTAGGAAGACAAGCCCCACCTTGCAGCCAATCAGCGCCTGCTAGACCTGCCATCTGCAAGACGGAGCAACTCGAAGACAACCCCCCTTCATGGCAGATAGATGAGCCGATGCAACTGGGAGGCCGCCGACTCACCGCCGCCGAGAGGGAACGTCGCGTTCACCTCCAACTCTGCCTATACTGTGGGGCCGCTGATCATCTCATCTCCCGCTGCAAAGAACTGCCGCGCCCCGCCGCACGGCCACGAGTGCGCCCTCACTCGCCAGAGGACACGTCCACCAGAGGTCGTCGTTCTCCTTCGTTGGCCGCAGGCAGAATGCAGCTAAAAGGTACTCTTTCTTGGTCTAACCAACAAATAGACATTTGCGCTCTCATTGACTCAGGAGCAGATGATAACTTTTTGGATTTTGAATTCATGAGACTCCATAAGATTCCTGTTGTCAAACTATTTGTGCCCAAGAGGGTGTATTCTCTTGATGGGCGCCTATTAGCCAGCATAACCCACCAGACACTCCCACTCAACCTGCGCTTGTCTGGAAATCATTGTGAGAAAATAATTTTTCTTGTTGTGCCATCACGGTCCGCGCCCGTCATTCTAGGGTTAAACATGTTACATAAGCATAACCCGCACATAGACTGGCCTCGTTCGGCCATTATTAATTGGAGTGTAACCTGCCACACACATTGTCTTCGTTCCGCAGCAGGATCTCGTACACCGCCACCTACCGCTGTTATAGAGAACATAGACTTGACAAACGTGCCCAAGCACTACCATGACTTAAGGGCGGTGTTTAGCAAGGATAGAGCACTCTCACTTCCCCCCCACCGACCCTACGATTGTGGCATTGATTTGCTAGCCGGGGCGGCGTTACCATCGACCCGTATGTACAAGGTGTCTAACACCGAACTCAAAGCACTAGAAGAATACATAAACACATCTATAGCTGCCGGCCTCATTCGCCCTTCGACCGCACCTGTAGCCGCTGGATTTTTTTTTGTCGAAAAGGACAAGTCCCTACGGCCTTGTATAGACTACTGCACTCTTAATCAGATTACTATCAAGAATAAGTATCCTCTACCACTCCTTGATTCAGCTTTTACTCCATTACAATCAGCAAGGTTTTTTACTAAACTCGATCTACGTAACGCTTACCATCTTGTTCGCATCCGAGAGGGGGATGAATGGAAGACCGCATTCAACACTCCTCTCGGACATTTTGAGTATCTTGTCATGCCTTTTGGACTTACTAATGCACCTGGCGTTTTTCAGGGTTTCATTAATGACATTTTTCGGGACATGACAGGTCGTTTTCTCTTTGTTTACTTGGACGATATATTAATTTATTCATCAACATTTGACGAACATGTGCAGCAGGTTCGGTTAGTCCTTCAACGATTGCTCGAGAACAAACTGTTCGTCAAGGCGGAAAAATGCGAGTTTCACTCATCCTCCATTCCATTCTTAGGTTTTATCATTGAGGAGGGTAGACTCAGACCGGATCCCGCTAAGGTAAAAGCAGTAGTAGATTGGCCCACTCCGGTTTCCAAGAAGCACCTTCAGAGATTCTTGGGCTTCTCTAATTTTTATAGGCGATTTATTCGTAATTTTAGTCGCGTCGCTGAGCCACTTACGAGGCTAACCTCTACTAAGGTTCCGTTTGAATGGGGACCCGAAGCCAATTCCGCGTTCTTGAGGCTGAAAAGGTTGTTTACTTCTGCCCCTGTTCTGTGTTACCCTGACCGTTCTCTCCAATTTTTTGTTGAGGTGGACGCTTCTGATTCAGGTGTAGGGGCCGTACTCTCCCAGAAATCTACCACCGACCAGAAGTTGCACCCCTGTGCTTTCTTCTCTCGTCGCCTATCCCCTGCTGAGAGAAATTATGACATTGGCAACAGGGAGCTTCTGGCGGTCATTTTGGCCCTTCAGGAGTGGAGACATTGGCTGGAAGGGGCGGAGCAACCATTCATCATCTACACAGACCACAAGAACCTGTCCTACTTAAGGACCGCACAGAGACTGAACCCCCGCCAGGCCAGGTGGCAACTATTTCTGACCCGTTTTAACTTTATCATCACTTTCCGACCTGGTTCTCAGAATGGGAAGCCCGATGCCCTGTCCCGTGTCTACTCTTCATCCTTTGAGAATTCTTCACATGAACCAATTGTTCCCCATACCCACGTCATTGGGGGACTCCAGTGGGACATCGAGCGGCAAGTCTTGGAGGCCCTGAAGTCGGACACATCTCCTCGGGGCTGCCCACCAGGCCGGTTGTTTGTGGTTCCTCGGCTCCGCTCCAGCGTTCTGGATTGGGCACATGGGTCGAAGATCGCTTGCCATCCAGGTATTCGTCGCACCAGTTTTGTCCTCTCCCAGCGTTTTTGGTGGCCATCCATTCTGGCAGATACGAAGGCGTTTGTGGCAGCATGTCGGATCTGCGCCCGGAACAAGGCATCCCACCAGGCTCCAGCAGGACTGTTACACCCATTACCCATCCCCTCCCGCCCGTGGTCACACATAGCTGTGGACTTTGTCACAGGACTACCCCCCTCCGAGGGTAATGACACTGTCTTGACCATTGTGGACCGGTTCTCGAAGATGGCCCACTTCGTGGCCCTCCCCAAGCTGCCGTCAGCTCTTGAAACTGCCCAATTATTAGTGCTCCACGTTTTCCGGCTGCACGGCATCCCCACTGATGTGGTATCCGACAGAGGACCACAGTTTTCCTCGGCCGTCTGGAGGGCATTCTGCAAATCTCTGGGGGCCTCCCCTAGCCTGTCCTCCGGCTACCACCCTCAGAGCAATGGACAGACCGAGCGGACCAACCAAGACCTGGAGGCAGCCATCCGGTGCACTTGTCATCAGCAACCTTCGACCTGGTCTGAGAATCTCCCATGGATTGAATACGCTCACAATTCCCTCATTAGCTCCGCCACCGGCCTGTCTCCATTTCACGTCGCCTATGGGTTCCAACCACCAGTTTTTCCTTCTACCCAACCCAGTGCCGACGTCCCATCTGTTACTGCACACCTACATCGGGCTCACCAGGCTTGGCGCAACACCAGGGCGGCGTTAAGAAGAACATCGGCCAGGAATCAACTCTTAGCCAACCGCCATCGCACACCAGCCCCACACTACCTGTTGGGACAGAAGGTCTGGTTATCGTCTCGGGACCTACCATTGGCCACCGAATCTAGGAAACTGGCTCCCAGGTTCATTGGACCATTCCCCATTGCCAAGATCATCAATCGTGTTGCAGTCAAGCTCCATCTCCCTAGATCTCTCAAGTGCCATCCTGTTTTTCACGTGTCCCGCATCAAGCCTGTCTCATCCAGCCCGCTCAGTCCTCCGGGGGTACCGCCTCCTCCACCCAGGCTGGTTGATGGTCACCCAGCATTTACTGTAAACACCATCTTGGATGTGAGAAGAAGGGGAAGGGGTTTCCAATACCTGGTGGACTGGGAGGGGTACGGCCCAGAGGAACGGTCATGGATTTCTAGATCGCTTATAATTGACAAGGACTTGATCAAGGACTTTTACGTTCGATTCCCAGACAAGCCAGGTAGGCCGCCAGGAGGCGTCCGTTGAGGGGGGGGTACTGTGGTAATCTGTAAATGTCCTTGCCTATTTCTGTTGTCTGCACTCCATGTTCACTCTCTCTCTCGTTCACAGTATGGAGTGCAGCTGACGCAAGGCAGCAGCACACACCTGACTGTAATTAAAAACAGCCTATTTAACCAGGCTGCTGACAACCGGTGAGCGCCGGAACTTTGCCATTGCTTCCATACGGTTGGTCGTGCCAAGTGGACTCTCTAGTTCGTGTACCTTTCACCTCAGGTTGGCCCGTATTAATCCTAGCCTTGTCTAGCGTTTTATTTTTTGTACCTAGTCTTATTTCTTCTCTCATGAAGTATATTTTTCCTAGCCTTGTCTAGCGCTTTTAGTTTTGTGTGTTTGTTTTCGCTCAGTAGTTTTTTACATGGTGAGTTGTGTGTTTTCCACCATCGCCTTTTGTTTTTGCTACCTTGTGCTTCCGCCTAATAAAAAGGAAGAACAACTGTAAACACCAAATTCGTCTCTGCATCCTTGGGATCCACATCACCAACTCCTAACAATTCAGTTGCTCACTAGTTAGATTATCATTACTGTCAATGTTTTTTTGTAAATCCTCAATTTCTTTCTTTAATTCCTGTTCTGCCGCTTTAATTTTTTTTTTTTTCCATGAAGAGTATGCAATGGCATATCCTCTAAAACAACATTTGAAGGCTTCCCAGACTATTTGGGGATTTGAAGATCCTACATTATTTAAAAAAAAATCAGTAATAAATTGCTTTGTTTTTTCGATAAATTCATCATCCTGTAGATGCATTTGATTAAACTTCCAATATCCGGGCCCACGTGTATTATCTTCAATTGCAATATTTATTCCTATACAATTATGATCAGAACGCAAGTTATCATCGATTGCTATTGCAGTCACTTTGTTTAGCAATGAAAATGATATCAAAAAATAGTCAATACGACTTGCCTGGTTTTGTCTTCTCCATGTATACCGTACTAACCTAGGGTTTTTGAATCTCCAGATATCAATTAAATCAAATGCATCCATAACATTTTGAATCTTTTGTAAAGATTGAGGATGATAATCCATTGAAAAATTCCCTTTTCGGTCCAGAACTTTATCCAAAGCAACGTTAAAGTCCCCCACAATAATAATTTCCCCTTGTTGTTCTTGCAACATGTCACTTATTTCTTCAAAAAAGGAAGGTTCATCAACATTTGGCCCATACAGATTCAAAACACACATCTTTTGACCTTGAATAATCATATTTAATATTAGCCAACGTCCATGTGAGTCTTTTTCCATAGAGTTAAATTGAAAATTAAAGTTTTTTTTTATCAAAATCATAACACCTTTTGAATTTCTGTAACCATGTGAAAAGAAAATTGGACCATCCCATTCTTTTCTCCATTTTTCTTCATCTAAATGTGTTGAATGCGTTTCTTGAAGACAAAAAAGATCTTGTTTTTTTTCATTCAGCCACATAAATATAAGTTTTCTTTTTCTGTTGTCTGCAAGACCATTGCAATTATAACTAATTATTCCAACTTCATTATCGTTCCTATAAATCATATAATCTGAGTAAATTCATTGTATATTTTATTGATTCTCTTAATACCATAAGTTTCATAGACATGAAAATCTTGTAACTAAAAACTGCAGCATCACTTGCTATTTCCAAGGAAACCAATATCCCCTCTAATAAACCCACAGACATACCATTCACACCACAGCACCCAAGACAAACAAACATATAACCCCCAAAATATATAATTCGCTGACCGTTTGCCAACATCTAACTACATTGTCCAGTCCCAGAATAAACTAAAAAGCTCCACAAACAAAATGTCAAAACATATCCGTCAAGTCGTTACCATGGTGATGTCGCGATGACGCAATCACTGCGCGACATTGTTATTGTTCCTCACATGCTTCTGTACAGCTCACCGTTAATGTACAGTTTATCCACAACAAGACGAGCTTGTTGTCCTTTTTGCCTAAATGACTTCATAATTGGAATCAACTTACGTCGTTTCTCCACCACCTCAATTGGATATTGGCTGGTCATGAAGAATTTAGTACCTTTCAGTCTTCTGGAGACAGCAAGCATTTCGTCTTTGCATTTGGAGTTAGTAAACTTTACAAGCATAGGTCTCGGTATAGCATCCTCCTTGCGTCTGCCAATCCTGTGTGCTCGCTCCATCTGGATCCTCTTAACTTCTTCCTCCGGGATGCCGAGTTGCTCCTGCAGAAAGGCTCTGACGAGGTTCTCCGCAATGCCGTAAGTTTCTCCTCCATCTTCGCTAATTCCCATGATTAGCAGGTTGTCCCGCATGCTCCTGCAGCGGAGTTCCAACAAGTCTGCCTTTAATTTCTCGTTCTCCGTTGTCAGTCTTGTAGTTTCGAGTTTCAGGCTTGTTAACTCAACTTTTAGCGTTGTCTGTTCCTTTTTTATCTCCACCATTTCAGCGTGATTGTGCTCGACTGATTTTTTCAGCTCTGAAACGTCAGTTTTTAGTTCATCCAAAATGTCCAATTTTCCAAGTTTTTCAACCATGGCTTGCAACATTTTTCGATCGTCCGGAGTAAACGTTGCTTTTTCATCCAAATCACTGGAGGACAATTGATCACGGCCACGTTTTGACTCCTTTGATCCGCGTTGTGGCATGTTTGCAGGTGAACAATGAGTCACTCGGCGTTCGAGGCACCTTGTCTTCCGCCAAATCACCCTCGTGAGGAGTATATATCTCACCAATTGCAGAGAGGTGGATATATACAACGAAAACGACTTAAATTATTGTATCATTGGAGCGTTTATGCCATTATTAACCTTACATACTGGGACTTGTGTAGAGACGGTCTCAACTCACGTTGCTCACGGCGGCCATCTTGTAGGGTTGTAAGGTATAGAGGTATATAAGACCCTGGGCCTCATTTAGAAAACTTGCAAAAATAGGGCCAAAACGTTAGCTTTGGAGTTTTCCATGCCAGGTATGCAATAAAAAAAACACAACCAGCACAGATTTAAGGCCCGCCAGCAGCGTTCGGTAAAGCTAAAAGGTGGTCGAGGTTGTATGTTTATCAACATGTCGTTTGAAGATCAACCTAACCTAGTCTATGACGGCATCCAGATCTTGTTGGTTGCATTGCACAGGCAGGAGAGAGCAGACTAACAAATGACTCATCATATGCACTCCTCCACACTAACATGCTGTAGAACCATCCTCACTGTTTTGAATCAACAACATCACAACATTCGGAGAAGGATACTGTGGTCACTTCTGAAATTTCAACAAGATGGCAATTGAAGAAAATAAGAGGCACCTGCACCATCTCCCCGTCAGGGAATCGAACCCTGGTCTTCCGCGTGACAGGCGGAGATACTGTCCACTATACTAACGAGGACTGCTTGGCATGCTATTTTCCTGGGGACAACCAAACAGGCTTGGCTTTTGCCTGCCACACCGCGACCAAAGGCGCTGAATTAAGGCTCCAGTGTCTCGGGAGGCGTGGGTTCAAATCCCACCACTGCCATTTTTGCTGGTAACACACTTGTATCTTCCCTGACTGAGGCAATAAGACCCTGGGCCTCATTTAGAAAACTTGCAAAAATAGGGCCAAAACGTTAGCTTTGGAGTTTTCCATGCCAGGTATGCAATAAAAAAAACCACAACCAGCACAGATTTAAGGCCCGCCAGCAGCTTCCGGTAAAGCTAAAAGCTGAGATTCTCAGCTTTCCTCTTCTTGTCGTCTTCGAGGTCCACTGCACGACACCTTTCCAGTTCTCCACACACAACCTAGCCTAGTCAATGACGGCATCCAGATCTTGTTGGTTGCATTGCACAGGCAGGAGAGAGCAGACTAACAAATGACTCATCACATGCACTCCTCCACACTAACATGCTGTAGAACCATCCTCATAGCCTCATTTGTTCATGGATACCCTGCAACGTTCCGTTTCACAAATCTTGGGCGATTTAGGCAGGACCAAAAAGGCCACACTTCTTTGGAGCCAGGCAGAAGAGATTTGTTTAGGCAGAGAGAGGATTTGTGTGAGGCATTTTCCCGGCGGCTAGAGCAGAGGGCCAACCTGTTGCGGTGATGTCTGTCAGTCAGGGCTTATACAGACAGGATGGAGGAAATTTGCCTTGACTTTAATCTCTTCATTGCTGGTTCTCGGTCAAACAGAGCAAGACGAGGGTCTGTTTCTTGTTTGAGCTTTTCCTCTGACGTCTGTGGTTGTATTCAAGCTGTTTTCTGTGCCAACTGACTTCAGGCTAACCATTGGTATATGTGTAAAAGTGGTATATGTGTAACTAAACTGTTGTCAGGGTTTGCTCGTAGGTGGTTAGATGCGTTGTCGTAAATAAGACCATACAGGGCTTCGCCTAAGGACTATTCTAATTCTACCAAGGTTGATTTTTGTAATGCTATGTCGAGGTCGTCAGCTGCTGCATCCCTAACCTTTAATTTGACACATTGACTCTGACAAACCATTTTCCCTTTTTGAAGACTTGCTTTTGCATCCTAATTTCGAGGGGTGTAACAAAAATTAGTAAAATACTGTGTTTGATTTCTGTAGGGCTGTGCAGCAACGCCGAGTCCACACATCACAACATTCGGAGAAGGATACTGTGGTCACTTCTCAAATTTCAACAAGATGTTAATTGAAGAAAATGAGGGGCATCCAAACCATCTCCCCGTGAGGGAATCGAACCCTGGTCTTCCGCGTCACAGGCAGAGATACTGTCCACCATACTAACGAGGACAGCTTGGGATGATATTTTGCCTGCCACACTGCGACCAAATTGTTGCTATTTCATATTTCTGCTATCTCATAATGCCGACGAATTGATCCGCCGAATGCATGGATTGAGGGTAGTGTGGCCGAGCGGTCTAAGGCGCTGGATTAGGCTCCAGTCTCTCAGGAGGCGTGGGTTCAAATCCCACCACCGCCATTTTTGCTGGTAACGCACTTGTATCTTCCCTGACTGAGGCAATAAGACCCTGGGCCTCATTTAGAAAGCTTGCAAAAATAGGGCCAAAACGTTAGCTTTGGAGTTTTCCATGCCAGGTATGCAATAAAAAAAAGACAACCAGCACAGATTTAAGGCCCGCCAGTAGAGTCCGGTAAAGCTAAAAGGTGGTCGAGGTTGTATGTTTATCAACATGTCGTTTGAAGATCAACCTAACCTAGTCAATGACGGCATCCAGATCTTGTTGGTTGCATTGCACAGGCAGGAGAGAGCAGACTAACAAAGGACTCATCATATGCACTCCTCCACACTAACATGCTGTAGAACCATCCTCACTGTTTTGAATCAACAACATCACAACATTCGGAGAAGGATACTGTGGTCACTTCTGAAATTTCAACAAGATGGTTATTGAAGGAAATAGGAGGCACCTGAACCATCTCCCCGTCAGGGAATCGAACCCTGGTCTTCCACGTGACAGGCGGAGATACTGTCCACTATACTAACGAGGACTGCTTTGCATGATATCTTCATGGGGACAAGCAAACAGGCCGAGCGGTCTAAGGCGCTGGATTAAGGCTCCAGTCTCTCAGGAGGTGTGGGTTCTAATCCCACCACTGCCATTTTTGCTGGTAACGCACTTGTATCTTCCCTGAATGAGGCAATAAGACCCTGGGCCTAATTTAGAAAGCTTGCAAAAATAGGGCCAAAACGTTAGCTTTGGAGTTTTCCATGCCAGGTATGCAATAAAAAAAACACAACCAGCACAGATTTAAGGCCCGCCAGCAGCATCCAGTAAAGCTAAAAGGTGGTCGAGGTGGTATGTTTATCAACATGCCGTTTGAAGATCTCCGCCCTACTTAAGACATTCAGGCCACTTTTATCTGTTTCTGTATTTGGATGACACCGCAGTGATAGGATGTATCACTGGCCCGCACAGTGCGACCAGCAGGAGGGAGTTGGCCTGTCTGGTGACATTGTGTGGAAACAACGACCTTATCCTTAACACGGACTACACTAAGAAGACAACAGAAGACATGAGGAAGGAAAGTCTGTTCTTTTTTGTTACTATTGTACAATTTTTACACACCCAAGTCCAAATTCATGCAGCAGTTTCCATAGTGTAGTGGTTATCACTTCACTAAGACACAAAAATTACCCCGGTTCATAGAAGACAATTCGCATTCCTGACATGGCATATGAATGCAATGGGTGCTTCACACATTTGTCAAGAAACCATGCAGGAGACCACTGAACCAGTGATCAACTCCCTGGTGGTCTAGTGGCTAGGATTCGGCGCTTTCACCGCCGCGGCCCGGGTTCGATTCCCGGTCAGGGAAAGCTATCCGACCCTTTCTCAGAGCAGGCAATTTATAATAAACTTATGTGACTTCCATGTTTTATGCTCATGATATACAAATCATTATCGTTGACATTTTCCATAAAGGCAATGGGGACATTGCTCAAACTTGGCCCAAAAAATGTGCCCGAGATTCTCCGCTTTCCTCTTCTTGTCGTTTTCGAGGTCCACTGCACGACACCTTTCCAGTTCTCCACACGCAACCTAGCCTAGTCAATGACGGCATCCAGATCTTGTTGGTTGCATTGCACAGGCAGGAGAGAGCAGACTAACAAATGACTCATCATATGCACTCCTCCACACTAACATGCTGTCGAACCATCCTCATAGCCTCATTTGTTCATGGATACCCTGCAACGTTCCGTTTCACAGATCTTGGGCGATTTAGGCAGGACCAAAAAGGCCACACTTCTTTGGAGCCAGGCAGAAGAGATTTGTTTAGGCAGAGAGAGGATTTGTGTGAGGCATTTTCCCGGCGGCTAGAGCAGAGGGCCAACCTGTTGCGATGATGTCTGTCAGTCAGGGCTTATACAGGATGGAGGAAATTTGCCTTGACTTTAATCTCTTCATTGCTGGTTCTCGGTCAAACAGAGCGAGACGAGGGTCTGTTTCTTGTTTGAGCTTTTCCTCTGACGTCTGTGGTTGTATTCAAGCTGTTTTCTGTGCCAACTGACTTTAGGCTAACCATTGGTATATGTGTATAAGTGGTATATGTGTAACTAAACTGTTGTCAGGGTTTGCTCGTAGGTGGTTAGATGCGTTGTCGTAAATAAGACCATACAGGGCTTCGCCTAAGGTCTTTTCTAATTCTACCAAGGTTGATTTTTGTAATGCTATGTCGAGGTCGTCAGCTGCTGCATCCCTAACCTTTAATTTGACACATTGACTCTGACAAACCATTTTCCCTTTTTGAAGACTTGCTTTTGCATCCTAATTTCGAGGGGTGCAACAAACATTAGTAAAATACTGTGTTTGATTTCTGTAGGGCTGTGCAGCAACGCCGAGTCCACACATCACAACATTCGGAAAAGGATACTGTGGTCACTTCTCAAATTTCAACGAGATGGTAATTGAAGAAAATGAGAGGAACCTAAACCATCTCCCCGTCAGGGAATCGAACCCCGGTCTTCCGCGTGACAGGCGGAGATACTGTCCACTATACTAACGAGGACTGCTTGGGATGATATTTTGCCTGCCACACCGCGACCAAAGTGTTGCTATCTCATATTTCTGCTATCTCATAATGCCGACAAATTGATCCGCCGAATGCATAGATTGAGGGTAGTGTGGCCGAGCGGTCTAAGGCGCTGGATTAAGGCTCCAGTCTCTCGGGAGGCGTGGGTTCAAATCCCACAACTGCCATTTTTGCTGGTAACACACTTGTGTCTTCCCTGACTGAGGCAAGAAGACCCAGGGCCTCTTTTAGAAAACTTGCAAAAATAGGGCCAAAACGTTAGCTTTGGAGTTTTCCATGCCAGGTATGCAATAAAAAAAAACCAACCAGCACAGATTTAAGGCCCGCCAGCAGCGTCCGGTAAAGCTAAAAGGTGGTCGAGGTTGTATGTTTATCATCATGTCGTTTGAAGATCAACCTAACCTAGTCAATGACGGCATCCAGATCTTGTTGGTTGCATTGCACAGGCAGGAGAGAGCAGACTAACAAATGACTCATCATATGCACTCCTCCACACTAACATGCTTTAGAACCATCCTCACTGTTTTGAATCATCAACATCACAACATTCGGAGAAGGATACTGTGGTCACTTCTCAAATTTCAAAAAGATGGTAATTGATGAAAATAAGAGGCACCTGAACCATCTCCCCGTCAGGGAATCGAACCCTGGTCTTCCGCGTGACAAGCGGAGATACTGTCCACTATACTAACGAGGACTGCTTGGGATGATATTTTGCCTGCCACACCGCGACCAAAGTGTTGCTATCTCATATTTCTGCTATCTCATAATGCCGACAAATTGATCCGCCGAATGTATAGATTGAGGGTAGTGTGGCCGAGCGGTCTAAGGCGCTGGATTAAGGCTCCAGTCTCTCGGGAGGTGTGGGTTCAAATCCCACAACTGCCATTTTTGCTGGTAACACACTTGTATCTTCCCTGACTGAGGCAAGAAAACCCAGGGCCTCATTTAGAAAACTTGCAAAAATAGGGCCAAAACGTTAGCTTTGGAGTTTTCCATGCCAGGTATGCAATAAAAAAAACCCAACCAGCACAGATTTAAGGCCCGCCAGCAGCGTCCGGTAAAGCTAAAAGGTGGTCGAGGTTGTATGTTTATCATCATGTCGTTTGAAGATCAACCTAACCTAGTCAATGACGGCATCCAGATCTTGTTGGTTGCATTGCACAGGCAGGAGAGAGCAGACTAACAAATGACTCATCATATGCACTCCTCCACACTAACATGCTTTAGAACCATCCTCACTGTTTTGAATCATCAACATCACAACATTCGGAGAAGGATACTGTGGTCACTTCTCAAATTTCAAAAAGATGGTAATTGATGAAAATAAGAGGCACCTGAACCATCTCCCCGTCAGGGAATCGAACCCTGGTCTTCCACGTGACAAGCGGAGATACTGTCCACTATACTAACGAGGACTGCTTGGGATGATATTTTGCCTGCCACACCGCGACCAAAGTTTTGCTATTCAGTATTTCTGCGATGTCATAATGCGGACAAATTGATCCTCCGAAAGCACGGATTGAGGGTAGTGTGGCCGAGCGGTTTAAGGCGCTGGATTAAGGCTCCAGTCTCTCGGGAGGCGTGGGTTCAAATCCCACCACTGCCATTTTTGCTGGTAACACACTTGTATCTTCCCTGACTGAGGCAATAAGACCCTGGGCCTCATTTAGAAAACTTGCAAAAATAGGACCAAAACGTTAGCTTTGGAGTTTTCCATTCCAGGTATGCAATAAAAAAAAACACAACCAGCACAGATTTAAGGCCCGCCAGCAGCGTCCGGTAAAGCTAAAAGGTGTTCGAGGTTGTATGTTTATCAACATGTCGTTTGAAGATCAACCTAACCTAGTCAATGACGGCATCCAGATCTTGTTGGTTGCATTGCACAGGCAGGAGAGAGCAGACTAACAAATGACTCATCATATGCACTCCTCCACACTAACATGCTGTAGAACCATCCTCACTGTTTTGAATCAACAACATCACAACATTCGGAGAAGGATACTGTGGTCACTTCTGAAATTTCAACAAGATGGTAATTGAAGGAAATAGGAGGCACCTGCAAAATCTCCCCGTCAGGGAATCGAACCCTGGTCTTCCGCGTGACAGGCGGAGATACTGTCCACTATACTAACGAGGACTGCTTGGCATGCTATTTCCCTGGTGACAACCAAACAGGCTTGGCTTTTGCCTGCCACACCGCGACCTAAGGCGATGGATTAAGGCTCCAGTCTCTCAGGAGGCGTGGGTTCAAATCCCACCACTGCCATTTTTGCTGGTAACGCACTTGTATCTTCCCTGACTGAGGCAATAAGACCCTGGGCCTCATTTAGAAAGCTTGCAAAAATAGGGCCAAAACGTTAGCTTTGGAGTTTTCCATGCCAGGTATGCAATAAAAAAAAACACAACCACCACAGATTTAAGGCCCGCCAGCAGCATCCAGTAAAGCTAAAAGGTGGTCGAGGTTGTATGTTTATCAACATGTCGTTTGAAGATCCCCGCCCCTACTTAAGACATTCAGGCCACTTTTATCTGTTTCTGTATTTGGATGACACCGCAGTGATAGGATGTATCACTGGCCCGCACGGTGCGACCAGCAGGAGGGAGTTGGCCTATCTGGTGACATTGTGTGGAAACAACGACCTTATCCTCAACACGGACTACACTAAGAAGACAAAAGAAGACAGGAGGAAGGAAAGTCTGTTCTTTTTTGTTACTATTGTACAATTTTTCCACACCCAAGTCCAAATTCATGCAGCAGTTTCCATAGTGTAGTGGTTATCACTTCACTAAGACACAAAAGTTACCCCGGTTCAAAGAAGACAATTCGCATTTCTGACATGGCATATGAATGCAATGGGTGCTTCACACATTTGTCAAGAAACCATGCAGGAGACCAGTGTCTGAACCAGTGATCAACTCCCTGGTGGTCTAGTGGCTAGGATTCGGTGCTTTCACCGCCGCGGCCCGGGTTCGATTCCCGGTCAGGGAAAGCTATCCGACCCTTTCTCAGAGCAGGCAATTTATAATGAACTTATGTGACTTCCATGTTTTATGCTCATGATATACAAATCATTATAGTTGACATTTTCCATAAAGGCAATGGGGACATTGCTCAAACTTGGCCCAAAAAATGTACCCGAGATTCTCCGCTTTCCTCTTCTTGTCGTCTTCGAGGTCCACTGCACGACACCTTTCCAGTTCTCCACACACAACCTAGCCTAGTCAATGACGGCATCCAGATCTTGTTGGTTGCATTGCACAGGCAGGAGAGAGCAGACTAACAAATGACTCATCATATGCACTCCTCCACACTAACATGCTGTAGAACCATCCTCATAGCCTCATTTGTTCATGGATACCCTGCAACGTTCCGTTTCACAGATCTTGGGCGATTTAGGCAGGACCAAAAAGGCCACGTTTCTTTGGAGCCAGGCAGAAGAGATTTGTTTAGGCAGAGAGACCCAGGGCCTCATTTAGAAAACTTGCAAAAATAGGACCAAAACGTTAGCTTTGGAGTTTTCCATTCCAGGTATGCAATAAAAAAAACACAACCAGCACAGATTTAAGGCCCGCCAGCAGCGTCCGGTAAAGCTAAAAGGTGGTCGAGGTTGTATGTTTATCAACATGTCGTTTGAAGATCAACCTAACCTAGTCAATGACGGCGTCCAGATCTTGTTGGTTGCATTGCACAGGCAGGAGAAAGCAGACTAACAAATGACTCATCATATGCACTCCTCCACACTAACATGCTGTAGAACCATCCTCACTGTTTTGAATCATCAACATCACAACATTCGGAGAAGGATACTGTGGTCACTTCTGAAATTTCAACAAGATGGTAATTGAAAAATGTAAGAGGGACCTGCAACATCTCCCCGTCAGGGAATCGAACCCTGGTCTTCCGCGTGACAGGCGGAGATACTGTCCACTATACTAACGAGGCCTTCTTGGCATGCTATTTTCCTGGGGACAACCAAACAGGCTTGGCTTTTGCCTGCCACACCGCGACCACAGGCGCTGAATTAAGGCTCCAGTCTCTCGGGAGGCGTGGGTTCAAATCCCACCACTGCCATTTTTGCTGGTAACACACTTGTATCTTCCCTGACTGAGGCAATAAGACCCTGGGCCTCATTTAGAAAACTTGCAAAAATAGGGCCAAAACGTTAGCTTTGGAGTTTTCCATGCCAGGTATGCAATA
Source organism: Entelurus aequoreus (assembly GCF_033978785.1). Taxonomy (NCBI): domain Eukaryota; kingdom Metazoa; phylum Chordata; class Actinopteri; order Syngnathiformes; family Syngnathidae; genus Entelurus; species Entelurus aequoreus. The sequence goes on from NC_084756.1 coordinate 17,958,251, forward strand.
AAAAAAACACAACCAGCACAGATTTAAGGCCCGCCAGCAGCGTCCGGTAAAGCTAAAAGGTGGTCGAGGTTATATGTTTATCAACATGTCGTTTGAAGATCATCCTAACCTAGTCAATGACGGCATCCAGATCTTGTTGGTTGCATTGCACAGGCAGGAGAGAGCAGACTAACAAATGACTCATCATATGCACTCCTCCACACTAACATGCTGTAGAACCATCCTCACTGTTTTGAATCAACAACATCACAACATTCGGAGAAGGATACTGTGGTCACTTCTGAAATTTCAACAAGATGGTAATTGAAGGAAATAGGAGGCACCTGAACCATCTCCCCGTCAGGGAATCGAACCCTGGTCTTCCGCGTGACAGGCGGAGATACTGTCCACTATACTAACGAGGACTGCTTGGCATGATATTTTGCTGGGGACAAGTAAACAGGCTTGGCTTTTGCCTGCCACACCGCGACCAAAGTGTTGCTATTCCATATTTCTGCTATCTCATAATGCGGACAATTTGATCCTCCGAAAGCTCGGATTGAAGGTAGTGTGGCCGAGCGGTCTAAGGCGCTGGATTAAGGCTCCAGTCTCTAAGGAGGCGTGGGTTCAAATCCCACCACTGCCATTTTTGCTGGTAACGCACTTGTATCTTCCCTGACTGAGGCAATAAGACCCTGGGCCTCATTTAGAAAGCTTGCAAAAATAGGGCCAAAACGTTAGCTTTGGAGTTTTCCATGCCAGGTATGCAGTAAAAAAAACACAACCAGCACAGATTTAAGGCCCGCCAGCAGCATCCAGTAAAGCTAAAAGGTGGTCGAAGTTGTATGTTTATCAACATGTCGTTTGAAGATCTCCGCCCCTACTTAAGACATTCAGGCCACTTTTATCTGTTTCTGTATTTGGATGACACCGCAGTGATAGGATGTATCACTGGCCTGCACGGTGCAACCAGCAGGAGGGAGTTGGCCTGTCTGGATACATTGTGTGGAAACAACGACCTTATCCTCAACACGGACTACACTAAGAAGACAAAAGAAGACAGGAGGAAGGAAAGTCTGTTTTGTTCTTTTGTTCTTTTTTGTTACTATTGTACAATTTTTCCACACCCAAGTCCAAATTCATGCAGCAGTTTCCATAGTGTAGTGGTTATCACTTCACTAAGACACAAAAGTTACCCCGGTTCAAAGAAGACAATTCGCATTTCTGACATGGCATAAGAATGCAATGGGTGCTTCACACATTTGTCAAGAAACCATGCAGGAGACCAGTGTCTGAACCAGTGATCAACTCCCTGGTGGTCTAGTGGCTAGGATTCGGCGCTTTCACCGCCGCGGCCCGGGTTCGATTCCCGGTCAGGGAAAGCTATCCGACCCTTTCTCAGAGCAGGCAATTTATAATAAACTTATGTGACTTCCATGTTTTATGCTCACGATATACAAATCATTATAGTTGACATTTTCCATTAAGGCAATGGGGACATTGCTCAAATTTGGCCCAAAAAATGTGCCTGAGATTCTCAGCTTTCCTCTTCTTGTCGTCTTCGAGGTGCACTGCACGACACCTTTCCAGTTCTCCACACACAACCTAGCCTAGTCAATGACGGCATCCAGATCTTGTTGGTTGCATTGCACAGGCAGGAGAGAGCAGACTAACAAATGACTCATCATATGCACTCCTCCACACTAACATGCTGTAGAACCATCCTCATAGCCTCATTTGTTCATGGATACCCTGCAACGTTCCGTTTCACAGATCTTGGGCGATTTAGGCAGGACCAAATTTCGAGGGGTGCAACAAAAATTAGTAAAATACTGTGTTTGATTTCTGTAGGGCTGTGCAGCAACACCCGAGTCCACACATCACAACATTCGGAGAAGGATACTGTGGTCACTTCTCAAATTTCAACAAGATGGTAATTGAAGAAAATGAGAGGAACCTAAACCATCTCCCCGTCAGGGAATCGAACCCTGGTTTCCGCGTGATAGGCGGAGATACTGTCCACTATACTAACGAGGACTGCTTGGGATGATATTTTGCCTGCCACACCGCGACCAAAGTGTTGCTATTTCATATTTCTGCTATCTCATAATGCCGACAAATTGATCCGCCGAATGCATAGATCGAGGGTAGTGTGGCGGAGCGGTCTAAGGCGCTGGATTAAGGCTCCAGTCTCTCGGGAGGCGTGGGTTCAAATCCCACCACTGCCATTTTTGCTGGTAACACACTTGTATCTTCCCTGACTGAGGCAAGAAGACCCAGGGCCTCATTTAGAAAACTTGCAAAAATAGGGCCAAAACGTTAGCTTTGGAGTTTTCCATGCCAGGTATGCAATAAAAAAAACCCAACCAGCACAGATTTAAGGCCCGCCAGCAGTGTCCGGTAAAGCTAAAAGGTGGTCGAGGTTGTATGTTTATCATCATGTCGTTGGAAGATCAACCTAACCTAGTCAATGACGGCATCCAGATCTTGTTGGTTGCATTGCACAGGCAGGAGAGAGCAGACTAACAAATGACTCATCATATGCACTCCTCCACACTAACATGCTTTAGAACCATCCTCACTGTTTTGAATCATCAACATCACAACATTCGGAGAAGGATACTGTGGTCACTTCTCAAATTTCAAAAAGATGGTAATTGATGAAAATAAGAGGCACCTGAACCATCTCCCCGTCAGGGAATCGAACCCTGGTCTTCCGCGTGACAGGCGGAGATACTGTCCACTATACTAACAAGGACTGCTTGGGATGATATTTTGCCTGCCACACCGCGACCAAAGTGTTGCTATTCAGTATTTCTGCGATCTCATAATGCGGACAAATTGATCCTCCGAAAGCACGGATTGAGGGTAGTGTGGCGCTGGATTAAGGCTCCAGTCTCTCGGGAGGCGTGGGTTCAAATCCCACCACTGCCATTTTTGCTGGTAACACACTTGTATCTTCCCTGACTGAGGCAATAAGACCCTGGGTAATAGGACCAAAATGTTATCTTTGGAGTTTTCCATTCCAGATATGCAATAAAAAAAACACAACCAGCACAGATTTAAGGCCCGCCAGCAGCGTCCGGTAAAGCTAAAAGGTGGTCGAGGTTGTATGTTTATCAACATGTCGTTTGAAGATCAACCTAACCTAGTCAATGACGGCATCCAGATCTTGTTGGTTGCATTGCACAGGCAGGAGAGAGCAGACTAACAAATGACTCATCATATGCACTCCTCCACACTAACATGCTGTAGAACCATGCTCACTGTTTTGAATCATCAACATCACAACATTCGGAGAAGGATACTGTGGTCACTTCTGAAATTTCAACAAGATGGCAATTGAAGGAAACAGGAGGCACCTGCACCATCTCCCCGTCAGGGAATCGAACCCTGGTCTTCCGCGTGACAGGCGGAGATACTGTCCACTATACTAACGAGGACTGCTTGGCATGCTATTTTCCTGGGGACAACCAAACAGGCTTGGCTTTTGCCTGCCACACCGCGACCTAAGGCGCTGGATTAAGGCTCCAGTCTCTCAGGAGGCGTGGGTTCAAATCCCACCACTGCCATTTTTGCTGGTAACGCACTTGTATCTTCCCTGACTGAGGCAATAAGACCCTGGGCCTCATTTAGAAAGCTTGCAAAAATAGGGCCAAAACGTTAGCTTTAGAGTTTTCCATGCCAGGTATGCAATAAAAAAAAAACAACCACCACAGATTTAAGGCCCACCAGCAGCGTCCGGTAAAGCTAAAACGTGGTCAAGGTTGTATGTTTATCATCATGTCGTTTAAAGATCAGCCTAACCTAGTCAATGACGGCATCCAGATCTTGTTGGTTGCATTGCACAGGCAGGAGAGAGCAGACTAACAAATGACTCATCATATGCACTCCTCCACACTAACATGCTTTAGAACCATCCTCACTGTTTTGAATCATCAACATCACAACATTCGGAGAAGGATACTGTGGTCACTTCTCAAATTTCAACAAGATGGTAATTGAAGAAAATAAGAGGCACCTGAACCATCTCCCCGTCAGGGAATCGAACCCTGGTCTTCCGTGTGACAGGCGGAGATACTGTCCACTATACTAACGAGGACTGCCTGGGATGATATTTTGCCTGCCACACTGCGACCAAAGTGTTGCTATTCAGTATTTCTGCGATCTCATAATGCGGACAAATTGATCCTCCGAAAGCACGGATTGAGGGTAGTGTGGCCGAGCGGTCTAAGGCGCTGGATTAAGGCTCCAGTCTCTCGGGAGGCGTGGGTTCAAATCCCACCACTGCCATTTTTGCTGGTAACACACTTGTATCTTCCCTGACTGAGGCAATAAGACCCTGGGCCTCATTTAGAAAACTTGCAAAAATAGGACCAAAACGTTAGCTTTGGAGTTTTCCATTCCAGGTATGCAATAAAAAAACACAACCAGCACAGATTTAAGGCCCGCCAGCAGCGTCCGGTAAAGCTAAAAGGTGGTCGAGGTTGTATGTTTATCAACATGTCGTTTGAAGATCAACCTAACCTAGTCAATGACGGCATCCAGATCTTGTTGGTTGCATTGCACAGGCAGGAGAGAGCAGACTAACAAATGACTCATCATATGCACTCCTCCACACTAACATGCTGTAGAACCATCCTCACTGTTTTGAATCATCAACATCACAACATTCGGAGAAGGATACTGTGGTCACTTCTGAAATTTCAACAAGATGGTAATTGAAAAAAGTAAGAGGCACCCGCACCATCTCCCCGTCAGGGAATCGAACCCTGGTCTTCCGCATGACAAGCGGAGATACTGTCCACTATACTAACGAGGACTGCTTGGCATGTAATTTTCCTGGGGACAACCAAACAGGCTTGGCTTTTGCCTGCCACACCGCGACCAAAGTGTTGCTATTCCATATTTCTGCTATCTCATAATGCGGACAATTTGATCCTCCGAAAGCTTTCGGAGGCCACTTTTATCTGTTTCTGTATTTGGATGACACCGCAGTGATAGGATGTATCACTGGCCCGCACGGTGCGACCAGCAGGAGGGAGTTGGCCTGTCTGGATACATTGTGTGGAAACAACGACCTTATCCTCAACACGGACTACACTAAGAAGACAAAAGAAGACATGAGGAAGGAAAGTCTGTTCTTTTTTGTTACTATTGTACAATTTTTCCACACCCAAGTCCAAATTCATGCAGCAGTTTCCATAGTGTAGTGGTTATCACTTCACTAAGACACAAAAGTTACCCCGGTTCAAAGAAGACAATTCGCATTACTGACATGGCATATGAATGCAATGGGTGCTTCACACATTTGTCAAGAAACCATGCAGGAGACCAGTGTCTGAACCAGTGATCAACTCCCTGGTGGTCTAGTGGATAGGATTCGGCGTTTTCACCGCCGCGGCCCGGGTTCGATTCCCGGTCAGGGAAAGCTATCCGACCCTTTCTCAGAGCAGGCAATTTATAATAAACTTATGTGACTTCCATGTTTTATGCTCATGATATACAAATAATTATCGTTGACATTTTCCATAAAGGCAATGGGGACATTGCTCAAACTTGGCCCAAAAAATGTGCCCGAGATTCTCCGCTTTCCTCTTCTTGTCGTCTTCGGGGTCCACTGCACGACACCTTTCCAGTTCTCCACACACAACCTAGCCTAGTCAATGACGGCATCCAGATCTTGTTGGTTGCATTGCACAGGCAGGAGAGAGCAGACTAACAAATGACTCATCATATGCACTCCTCCACACTAACATGCTGTAGAACCATCTTCATAGCCTCATTTGTTCATGGATACCCTGCAACGTTCCGTTTCACAGATCTTGGGCGATTTAGGCAGGACCAAAAAGGCCACACTTCTTTGGAGCCAGGCAGAAGAGATTTGTTTAGGCAGAGAGAGGATTTGTGTGAGGCATTTTCCCGGCGGCTAGAGCAGAGGGCCAGCCTGTTGCGGTGATGTCTGTCAGTCAGGGCTTATACAGGATGGAGGAAATTTGCCTTGACTTTAATCTCTTCATTGCTGGTTCTCGGTCAAACAGAGCGAGACGAGGGTCTGTTTCTTGTTTGAGCTTTTCCTCTGATGTCTGTGGTTGTATTTGTGTAGTGGATTGTCCGAAGCTTAAGCAGGCAACAAAAGTAGTTTAGTACAACAAATTTATTTACCCATTATCAGAAGTGCAGGTTGAAGTGAGTTGGTCGTGCGGACAAACCACAAGTTACTCCGGAGCAAACAAGACACACACAAGCCAAAATCACTCCCGAGTTCCGGTCTTCTGCCATTTTTTATATGTCTGTTGTGCGTCATCGTTCCTTATCGAGTGCGTCAGTGTCTTGTTTTGCTTTTCCTATCTGTTCCATAACAACTCGAATCCTTTAGACAGTCAACACATTCTATAGACAGGTTGGCACGACTTAATATTCACTTTTGTCCCACAACTGGTCCATTCAATGGCACAAAAATACAAGAGTATTGAAAATGAGCGGACATTCTTAAAAGACAAGAAATATAGGTCAAAAGGTCAGAAATTCTACTACATACCCGCCTTCCAGGGTCTTAAGACCCTGGACCAAAACAATTTCTGATATAGACCACTAACTTAAATCTCTACCGCAGATAGAGGCAAAAACCTCAATGTTTTTATACGAGGCAAAAATTCCGTCTATGACCCTCCTTCAGAGCGATCGCTGTTACCAGCCTGCAGTAAAACCATCTCACAGAACACAATTAGTGGCCTACCCTTTGATTTAGTAAAGGAAAAACAAATACTTTGATCATGAACATCATTGAACATTAATAGATGAATGTATATAGACTCATGACTGTAAGACATTTTCAAAAATATTTTTCCCGGCATTTGCAATGAATGTAGTTACCAATATTGTTAATTATCAATTGATTTTGAACACACAACTGAATTTCGTATGAGTCCATGTTCGATTAGTGTTCGTATAGATGGCTCGGTGGTGCCTCAGGCTGGTGGCCTGCCGACACCTCGTTGGGTTTTGGCTGCCTTGGTGAAGAAAGAGATCCACTCAAACAGTCTGTCTCTCTTTGGGGTGTGGTTCAGTCCATTGGGCAGACTGTTCAGTGGCATGTGCGTGCTGGCTGAAATTGGGGAAAACTCAGGTAGAGTTGGAGCTGTGGGGGCTTTGGGGAAGGCTGGGGCAGAGTATGGGGCGTGGGGCTTTGGTCCAGGCCCTCGGCTTGCTTCAGGCCTCCTCGCTGCTTCGGCACTCCCAACACTTCTTTCCACAGCTGCTGGAGTCCCGGTGGACACATTGGCTGGCAACCTTAGTTGTTCTCGTCATCGCTGGCAAGGTGTTGTCTCTCCTCTCGGTTCCTTCCAGTCAGGTATCGGGTGTTGGTCCTGGATTGGCTTTGACCGTGCCCCTCTTAGCGAGTGCAAGGGAATCTGGGGTGGCTGCTTTCATCCTCAAATCTGCACAGAGGAACTGGCACACAAATTCTACATTTTGCAAACTTACCATTTTGGTCTCATGGTCTTTCCACCTTCCTAGGAAGCTGCTGGTCCTGAGAAGTGCTGATCTTGTGACTGAAGAAGATTAACCTGTTTTCTTAAATTAGGTGCCATTGTTTGACCTAATCTTTTTGGGGAAACCATGTCGGGATATTAGATCATTCACAAAACATTTAATTACTGAATTGGCACCCTCCTTTGAGGGTGGGGTTGCTTTCGCCAACCACTGCAATTGTCAATCTAAATCATTACGTTCCTTTATCCTTGTACCGGATTGATCATATCGATTAAATAAAACCTCAACACGCTCAAACTTGACCCAATCCAAACTCACCTCCCCCCTCTGTCCCTCTCACAGGGACAGTGTTAGTCGTAGTAATAGTAATAGTAATAGTAGTAGTAGTATTAGTAGTTTCAGAAACATCCAAGAAAAAGAAAGGCAGCTGATATTCAAGCGCAGCAAGAACAGAGGCGGAGGACAGGTCATGTTTGAGGTCACTGTTCGCTTTTGCAATAGTACTTTGATATTTCACAATACCTAGTGAATTATTGTGGCCTCAATAATTCACTAAATAGTTGTATTTAATTTAGTCTATCTATGATGGGACAATGCACAGAAACATTAAGTTCAGAAACAGATATGTTCTGTACTAGATTATATCTAAATAGCTACTTTCCATCTGCAGTCCCTGGCTACCTAAATTAAAGGGATCCAAAAATCAAGCACTAAAATTATGACACTAATTAATCATAATAAATATATACATTCATAATAGTCAATAATTAATCAAAAATAATCATACTGTAGCATGTAATCAATTATAAGAAAAGTCACCAAATGCCCCTTCATGGACACATACTTACCATACAATACAACCACACCGTATTTACATCATCACACAAAGACAATACATGCTCTTGTTCACATCTGTCATCATTCGTAAAAACAACCAAGATTTTAACAGCCATACCTCACAATTTACAACAAAAATGCTCTCATAGATAAATATAATACTCATTAATTTGATGTGTCAACATAATGCCCCTCTTAGTGACCGTCTGAGCAGCCTTGATTGCTCCAAAGCCACTTTTTTTTTATTTCAAATTTTCTATTCCTTTTGTTATAACGTGGAGAAGGCTAATTGGTCTGTACATGTTCTGGTCTTCTTTATTTCCTGCTTCATGGATTTAATCATAGTAGCAGTTTCTCGACGTGGTAGGGAAAGTGTTTTCCGTTATTGATTTATTTATCAATCGTTGTTATACGAGCAATAATACAATCCTTATATGTTTTTAGGAAGATAGTGTCCAACCCATATATATATATCTCTAGATCGTGAGTCTGATAATGCAGCGAAGATTTTGTTTAACTTTGTTTCATTTGTTAATTCTAAAATTAGTCCATCCTGAATAAATGACAATTATTTGCACTGATTTTGAGGGATTTTTTATTCAGGGTTTGTACAGCCTGGATGAAATGTTCATCAAAATTACCACTTATGTCCAGACTGTCTGCGATAGTAGCGCCATTGATATTTAATGTTATAGTGTTGTTTCTTGTTTGCTCTCTTTCCGTAAGTTTGTATCTGGTTTTCCATAACTCTCTATTGTTCCTTTTTGCAGCTTTAATTAATTCTAAGTGAAAGTCAGCCTTAGACTTCCGCATAAACATTGTAACTTTTGTTCCTCCAAACTTTTAAATCATACGATCTGTATTTAGACCTGTTTTTTAATTGCTCTTATGAGAGCTGAGTCCTCATGTCTTTATTAGAATCCAATGGTGTTTTTATTTTAGCACTCTTCTTTCTGGTTTTGTATTTGTGTATTTACAGATGTTCTCTTTAATTTTTGTCATCCAATTGTAATTCTAGTAGAGCTGCTTATCATTTGTATCATATAGAAGCCATTTATAATATCCTTAAGTTTCTTTCTACGTGTTTTATTTAACCAGTCCAGATTAACGTCCTCCATGACGTTACTTCTGTCATACTATGCTGTTTGAGGATGTCTGAAAATGAATCAAGAAAAATGTCTTTAGCTGTGGTCGGTTGGTATACTACAATTACCTTGAAATACATTTCTGAGGATTCTGATTTTAATTTCAACATACTCAAATTGATCTAGTTTTAATGTTTTCCCTTTCATAAATCATAATTCCTCCCCCCTTTGTCACTCGATCTGTCTTTTCTGTAATCTTGTCCCCCGGGACATTAATTAGAACGAAAAGGTGCTGTGGGTTTTAACCATGTCTCTGATAGACAAGGTAATCCGGATTAGAGTCTGACAGTAACTGCTGTATTTGTTCAGTATATTTCCTGTGGTAGAAAGTTTATTAATGCGGACACGTTTGTTACTGAATACTTTCTACAGACTTCTGTCTCTCTGCGACTTTGTGTATGTAATAAACAACTATAAATATTTGATATGCTTAAATTTTGTTTTAGCTCAGCTGTTGTGTAGCTGCTAGCTCTTTGTAGCCTACAGCAGAAATGTCCAAATTGCAACCAATAGCTATGTTTTTAACAGACAACCGAAATAATTGATTTGCGTATCGGTTCAATCAGCGGCAGCTACGCCCTGTTTTATCATTTGACCTAAATTTTTGGTTTCGTAGGCAGGACAGAGGGAACAATGTGGGTCATTAGTTGTCCATCTTATACCATTCTAATTGTTGTAAGGATAGTTCACATGAGCGGCCATACCTTGAGTCCCACCATATACAAGAGTCAAAAGGCTCCTATTATGAGTCGTCTAATTGGTTATCATACACTTTGGCGGTTTGGGTGGCAGGACACACGGACGCACCTCAGTCAGCCAGCGCTAGGACAGTTGGAGCAGTCCCCGTCTTCCACTCATTCCTGGGAGGCGTCCCTAGTAGTTGTCAGCTGATGTCGTGCTGTCAGGCAACATCAGGAAGTTCCTTCTGTGCAGTATTGAATTGTCAGGGCACAGTTCGTAAGCAGGTCATTACAAGGTGTGTGCAGGTTGACCACAAAGGAATGCTTCAAAGATTGTGTTGAACATTGTCCGTTGACACTTATGTCCACGAGGGGTCTGTTTGTATCCTGCTGTTCGTCCTGCTGTCACACCTGTATTTTTTGTGAGCATGTTCTGGCTACAACTTTGGAGCTTGTCTTGTTCAGAGAAGTTGGCAGTCCCCCGGCTGCACATCCTTTTCACCCTCGCTTGACCTAGCACAACCGTGGCTACCACCCAAGTCCGTCTGTATTTTTTTTACGTTTTATTGAGGTTTTTTCCTCCAGAATTTGGAACTCAAAACATGTACACCCATCGTTTTCATATCCTCTCGGTTAGTTCAATTTTGCATATCACGTTTTAAAATTACAGTCTTAACTATCCCATTAATTGCTAATCAATAACCTTAATTCAAAGATTATACGTACTACTTCATGTGTATTTAAGTACCCTTTTAATTCACTTAAAGATTATCTATAAGTTAATTTAAACTATCATTTGTCTATCAGTAGGTTCGAGCAAGCTGTCATGCTTGCACTCTGACCTCCTGCTGTGCGTGATACTCTCCAAAACAAAGGAATGTATTTATTCACGTTTCTCCTTATCTTTCAGCTAAATCTTTTAATCTTTTAACTTTTAACGTCCGTACTGTGTTTATTTTTATTGTCTGCATTTTAATTTTGCTCTTATTTTCTTTCATTTCACTTTGTTGTCTGTGAATCACTTTGAGTCTTGTCCTTTCCTGGAAAAACGCCACACAAACAAAGCTGCCCCGCCTTGCCTTGCATGTCTCCGACTGGTTATCCAAGTTAGTCATAACAAACACACAAGGCCATGCTCTAAGCGCCATGCCTAATCACACTTCTCCTCTTTTTAACACTTTACATATCGGCTCTTATTCTAATTATTAATGTAGGCTGTTATTTGTAATTATTATTCAACACTATTCACAGCAAACAGTTGTAAAGTTATAGTTATTCGCATTATACTCTCAAATTCTATAGCTAACTGAAAGCTGTTGAGATTTGGTTTGCCTACTTCATCTCAGTGGCCTAGTGGTTAGAGTGTCCGCCCTGAGATCGGCAGGTCGCAAGTTCAAAACCCCGGTCGAGTCACACCAAAGACTACAAAAAATTTGGGAGCCAAATCACCAAACATGATTCCCCCACCTCCCAGGGGCAATCACGGGGGATGGGTCAAATGCAGAGGACAAATTCCACCACACCCAGTGTGTGTGTGACAATCACTGGCACCCCAACTTTAATTCTAACTTTATTCTGTCATGCCATTATCCTCTTCTAGCTCAACATCCAGAAGTATGGTGTACTGAAATGTCTAAATAAAAATATAAATTACTCCAAACTAAAATGTCAGACCGCACTTCAAAGCCACTTTTATTAAATTAATTTCCAAACTAACCACCACCACAGCAGACATCTTCCTCAATCCTATCCCAATACTCCCATAAATTGGAAAGGTGTTTCACAACAGTGGTTAAGTAGTTATTTTAAGTAATAGATCTCAATATGTAGAAATTAATAAGACTAAATTTGACCTAGTGTGTGAATGTTGTCTGTCTATTTATCTGTGTTGGCCCTGTGATGAGGTGGCGACCTGTCCAGGGTGCAAAGTCAAATTGTGAAACACAAATTAAAGTTGAATCAAGTGGAAATTGACAGAGTATATGAACTACATTCTTGAGAATAGTAATTGATCATTAATATGTTGGAAGCCGCATATTGAACATATTAAAGAAAATATCCAAATCCATTGCTATTCGGTATAAAGTTAAACACATGCTGAATAAGAAATGTCTGCACATGTTATATTATTCATTTATTTTTCCATATGTAACATTGTTTTGAAGTTTGGGGAAATGTTTATAGAAGAATTATAGACCCAATACTTAAACTTAAAAGGCTCATTTCAATAATACACAAAGCATTATTATTATGATCATATCAATCCATTTTTTTAAGTCATAATGTGTTAAATGTTCAGATAATTTAATTTTAAAACAATGGCAATTATGTTTCCAAGTAAAGAACAACAGCCTTCCAGTTTGTATTCTTAGCTTGTTTACATTATGAGGAGACACTATCATTTACGGGGGATATTGATTTTTAAAATAGGTCAAGTAAAATAAAAATAAAAACACAAATGTATTTCAATTTTAGGAGTTAAATGATGTACCATCCTCAGTGATGAGCTGAACACATGTAGTTTTTTGCTATGGTTTAAAAGACCCTTGAAAAGTAAAGTTTTCTCAACATTATAAAATATAGTAACAATTACTTTCATCTTTTAACGTTGATGTTCCAGGTAATTTAATGTTCAGTAATTGTATATCATAGGCCAATATAAGTGTTGGCTTCCGCCTATTCGTTTTTTTTTTTTTCGGTCATTCTTTTTTCTTTTCTTTTCTGTGTGTAAATGTGTATGATTGTTAATATGTCTAATTTACTGTTAAACTGCTCACACAAATTGGTTGATGGTTGATTATATGACCAAAATAAACCTATTTCATTTATTCATTCATTATCTATCGTACTCATAGTTTTATTCCATTTTGTTATTCTACATGCACCAATGTCACATAGAAATGTGCTTTCTTTGTTATTTATTTACATTATTATTTCTGGTTTACTTGCTGTCTGTTTACTTAAGTTCTCATATTTTGGTCTGTCTTCCTTCTGATTAGAATTTGTTTAACGCTTCTCTACGTTTTGTTTTGACAATGGCGCTGAGTGGCTCTTATCTGTACTTCTTCAGACTCTATGTTTTCACAGATGCCCTTAGATGTATTAGAATATAAATTTAACTTTTATTTTATTGTGTGTTTATTCCTAAAAAAAATTAAAATGTCAATGTATGATCAATTTATCTTTATCAAATTTAAATTCAATATTATTAATTTATTTGTTGTATAACTATTAATTCAAAGTTACAATGTGTCCTAATCTATGATGTTCGTGCGTGTGTGTTTGTCTCAACTTCCACACAGAAACTGGATGGATCAGATAAGCAACAAGGCTGTACCAAAAAAAGTATACTAGACATATAAATGAATGATGAATTAAACAATGTTTCAATGTCCCACAATCCGTATTTATTTATTGATATTTAAACGTGTAATTTTCCATATATCTATTATTTTACTGGACTTAGCAAGCACCTACTACTAGCACACTCTACAGACCGAGAATAACTGTTTTTTTTTTATATGCGTCACACAGTCACTCACACACAGAGAATTTACCAGCGAGCAAGAGCCTTTTTTCCCGTACTCAAAATCTCAGTGTGTAAAACAACTGTAATATCGCACAGTCACAATCACCAGTATAGTTAAAAACAAATTCAAATGACTGGAATTCGCTCGCAGCGCCCAAGAGGGGGAGCCTCCCTGCTTAGGCTGCTGCCTCCGCGATCCAACCTCTTGATAGCGGAAGAAAATAATTATATGGATGGATCATTCACTCATGTGTTTTCTGTACATAACTTTGTCTATTTTCTCACACGCACACACATAACCGACAATTTCCCAGCTCTTGCAGATCAGCGTGGGTGAGAAAAAAGCGTGAGGGGAGAGGTTGATTTTTTCAGAGGGGAATTAAAACAGATAAGAAACCAGGTGCTACACAAAAGTTATTAAAATACGCAGATATATATATATAAATTTAAAAACACACATTTTTATCCCACAAACCACTCCCCCCTGGTCCGGACCAATATAAACAACTAATGCACGCGTGCTTTTGTGGAATCGGCCGTCTCATAACACACACACGCAGGTCATTCTTACTCATATAACGGCGATTAAACCATTCAGCGGAGCAAACCCTGCTTTTCCTTCCTGACCAACAAGGATAACAGCCTAAGGCGCTGTAGAATCACCAGGAATCACCCTTCAATTCTACACTACATCGTGTCTGGTCAGTCCATATAGTTTCACCAAGGCTCTACCATATGGAGCCCTTACTCTATCCATCTATACTGCAGCAAATTTCCAAATTCGTGACAACTTGGCTCAGTTGATCTCCTTTACCGGAGTCACTGAACGATCACCTTATATCAGGCTTTATACCCGGCTGCAGCTTCCACATAGACAGATACGTAGGACCTTCATAGACGTCATAAATTTGTGTGGGCCAAATGTCACACCAGTTTAGCCAAACTTGCCTTGAATTTCGCTGTGTCCAACTCCGGCTAACCATGTACTTGCAGAAAAAAGCATCCTCTGCCAACAACGACAGAGGATGAAGAGGTTAAAAGAAATTTTTCGTCTCACATCGTCTATGCTTCTACACTCCAAACCACCAAAATTCTATCAACAATCCCCATTTGTTAAAAACAAGAGATTACAAGTTTTCAACTGTAGTGGATTGTCCGAAGCTTAAGCAGGCAACAAAAGTAGTTTAGTACAACAAATTTATTTACCCATTATCAGAAGTGCAGGTTGAATTGAGTTGGTCGTGCAGACAAACCACAAGTTACTCCGGAGCCAACAAGACACACACAAGCCAAAATCACTCCCGAGTTCCGGTCTTCTGCCATTTTTTATATGTCTGTTGTGCGTCATCGTTCCTTATCGAGTGCGTCAAATGTCTTGTTTGCTTTTCCTATCTGTTCCATAACAACTCGAATTCTGTAGACAGTCAACACATTCTATAGACAGGTTGGCACGACTTAATATTCACTTTTGTCCCACAACTGGTCCATTCAATGGCACAAAAATACAAGAGTATTGAAAATGAGCGGACATTCTTAAAAGACAAGAAATATAGGTCAAAAGGTCAGAAATTCTACTACATACCCGCCTTCCAGGGTCTTAAGACCCTGGACCAAAACAATTTCTGATATAGACCACTAACTTAAATCTCTACCGCAGATAGAGGCAAAAACCTCAATGTTTTTATACGAGGCAAAAATTCCATCTATGACCCTCCTTCAGAGCGATCGCTGTTACCAGCCTGCAGTAAAACCATCTCACAGAACACAATTAGTGGCCTACCCTTTGATTTAGTAAAGGAATAACAAATACTTTGATCATGAACATCCTTGAACATAAATAGATGAATGTATATAGACTTATGACTGTAAGACATTTGCAAAAATATTTTTCCCGGCATTTGCAATGGATGTAGTTACCAATATTGTTAATTACCAATTAATTTTGAACACACAACTGAATTTCGTATGAGTCCATGTTTGATTAGTGCTCGTATAGATTGCTCGGTGGTGCCTCAGGCTGGTGGCCTGCCGACACCTCGTTGGGCTTTTGGCTGCCTTGGTGAAGAAAGAGATCCACTCAAACAGTCTGTCTCTCTTTGGGGTGTGGTTCAGTCCATTGGGCAGACTGTTCAGTGGCATGTGCGTGCTGGCCGAAATTGGGGAAAACTCAGGTAGAGTTGGAGCTGTGGGGGCTTTGGGGAAGGCTGGGGCAGAGTATGGGGCGTGGGGCTTTGGTCCAGGCCCTCGGCTTGCTTCAGGCCTCCTCGCTGCTTCGGCACTCCCGACACTTCTTTCCACAGCTGCTGGAGTCCCGGTGGACACATTGGCTGGCAACCTTAGTTGTTCTCGTCATCGCTGGCAAGGTTGTCTCTCCTCTCGGTTCCTTCCAGTCAGGTATCGGGTGTTGGTCCTGGATTGGCTTTGACCGTGCCCCTCTTAGCGAGTGCAAGGGAATCTGGAGTGGCTGCTTTCATCCTCAAATCTGCACA
The DNA here is from genome assembly GCF_033978785.1 of Entelurus aequoreus. Taxonomy (NCBI): domain Eukaryota; kingdom Metazoa; phylum Chordata; class Actinopteri; order Syngnathiformes; family Syngnathidae; genus Entelurus; species Entelurus aequoreus. The sequence goes on from NC_084756.1 coordinate 17,974,407, forward strand.
GAGGAACTGGCACACAAATTCTACATTTTGCAAACTTACCATTTTGGTCTCATGGTCTTTCCACCTTCCTAGGAAGCTGCTGGTCCTGAGAAGTGCTGATCTTGTGACTGAAGAAGATTAACCTGTTTTCTTAAAATAGGTGCCGTTGTTTGACCTAATCTTTTTGGGGAAACCATGTCGGGATATTAGATCATTCACAAAACATTTAATTACTGAATTGGCACCCTCCTTTGAGGTTGGGGTTGCTTTCGCCAACCACTGCAATTGTCAATCCAAATCATTACGTTCCTTTATCCTTGCACCGGATTGATCATATCGATTAAATAAAACCTCAAACACGCTCAAACTTGACCCAATCCAAACTCACCTCCCCCCTCTGTCCCTCTCACAGGGACAGTGTTAGTCGCAGTAATAGTAATAATAGTAGTAGTAGTAGTATTAGTAGTTTCAGAAACATCCAAGAAAAAGAAAAGACAGCTGATAGTCAAGTGCAGCAAGAACAGAGGCGGAGGACAGGTCATGTTTGAGGTCACTGTTCGCTTTTGCAATAGTACTTTAATATTTCACAACACCTAGTGAATTATTGTGGCCTCAATAATTCACTAAATAGTTGTATTTAATTTAGTCTATCTATGATGGGACAATGCACAGAAACATTAAGTTCAGAAACAGATATGTTCTGTACTAGATTATATCTAAATAGCTACTTTCCATCTGTAGTCCCTGGCTACCTAAATTAAAGGGATCCACAAATCAAGCAATAAAATTATGACACTAATTAATCATAATAAATATATACATTCATAATAATCAATAATTAATCAAAAATAATCATACTGTAGCATGTATTCAATTATAAGAAAAGTCACCAAATGCCCCTTCATGGACACATTCTTAATATACAATACAACCACACATTATTTACATCATCACACAAAGACAATACATGCTCTTGTTCACATCTGTCATCATTCGTAAAAACAACCAAGATTTTAACAGCCATACCTCAAAATTTACAACAAAAATGCTCTCATGGATAAATATAATACTCATTAAATTGATGTGTCAACATAATGCCCCTCTTAGTGACCGTCTGAGCAGCCTTGATTGCTCCAAAGCCACTTTTTAATTTCAAATTTTCTATTCCTCTTGTTATAACGTGGAGAAGGCTAATTGGTCTGTACATGTTCTGGTCTTCTTTATTTCCTGCTTTATGGATTTAATCATAGTAGCAGTTTCTCGACGTGGTAGGGAAAGTGTTTTCCGTTATTAATTTATTTATCAATCGTTGTTATACGAGCAATAATACAATCCTTATATGTTTTTAGGAAGATAGTGTCCAACCCATATATATATCTCTAGATCGTGAGTCTGATAATGCAGCGAAGATTTTGTTTAACGTTGTTTCATTTGTTACTTCTAAAATGAGTCCATATGAATAAATGACAATTATTTGCACTGATTTTGAGGGACTCTTTATTCAGGGTTTGTACAGACTGATGAAATGTTCATTAAAATTATTACTTATGTCCAGACTGTCTGCGATAGTAGCGCCATTGATATTTAATGTTATAGTGTCGTTTCTTGTTTGCTCTCTTTCCGTAAGTTTGTATCTGGTTTTCCATAACTTTCTAATGTTCCCTTTTGCATCTTTGATTAATTCTAAGTGAAAGTCAGCCTTAGACTTCCGCATAAACATTGTAACTTTGTTCCTCCAAACTTTCAAATCATACGATCTGTATTTAGACCTGTTATAATTGCTCTTATGAGAGCTGAGTCCTCATGTCTTTATTAGAATCCAAATTGTTTTATTAATACAATGGTATTTTTATTTTAGCACTCTTCTTTCTGGTTTTGTTTTCGTGTATTTACAGATGTTCTCTTTAATTCAATTGTAATTCTAGTAGGGCTGCTTATCATTTGTATCATGTAGAAGCCGTTTATAATATCCTTAAGTTTCTTTCTACGGGTTTTATTTAACCAGTCCAGATTAACGTCCCCCATGACGTTACTTCTTTCATACTATGCTGTTTGAGGATGTCTGAAAATGAATCAAGAAAAATGTCTTTAGCTGTGGTCGGTCGGTATACTACAATTACCTTGAAATACATTTCTGAGGAACATGTGATTTTAATTTCAACATACTCAAATTGATCTACTTTTAATGTTTTCCCTTTCACAAATCATAATTCCTCCCCCCTTTGTCACTCGATCTGTCTTTTCTGTAATCTTGTCCCCCGGGACATTAATTTGAACGAAAGGTGTTGTGGGTTTTAACCATGTCTCTGATAGACAAGGTAATCCGGATTAGAGTCTGACAGTAACTGCTGTATTTGTTCAGTATATTTCCTGTGGTAGAAAGTTTATTAATGCGGACACGTTTGTTACTGAATACTTTCTACAGACTTCTGTCTCTCTGCGACTTTGTGTATGTAATAAACAACTATAAATATTTGATATGCTTAAATTTTGTTTTAGCTCAGCTGTTGTGTAGCTGCTAGCTCTTTGTAGCCTACAGCAGGAATGTCCAAATTGCAACCAATAGCTATGTTTTTAACAGACAACCGAAATAATTGAAAATGTGGTATTAGCGTATCGGTTCAATCAGCGGCAGCTACGCCCTGTTTTATCATTTGACCTAAATTTTTTGGTTTCGTAGGCAGGACAGAGGGAACAATGTGGGTCATTAGTTGTCCATCTTATACCATTCTAATTGTTGTAAGGATAGTTCACATGAGCGGCCATACCTTGAGTCCCACCATATATAAGAGTCAAAAGGCTCCTATTATGAGTCGTCTAATTGGTGATCATACACTTTGGCGGTTTGGGTGGCAGGACACACGGACACACCTCCGTCAGCAAGTGCTAGGACAGTTGGAGCAGTCCCCGTCCTCCACTCGTTCCTGGGAGGCGTCCCTAGTAGTTGTCAGCTGATGTCGTGCTGTCAGGCAACATCAGGAAGTTCCTTCTGTGCAGTATTGAATTGTCAGGGCACAGTTCGTAAGCAGGTCATTACAAGGTGTGTGCAGGTTGACCACAAAGGAATGCTTCAAAGATTGTGTTGAACATTGTCCGTTGACACTTATGTCCAGCAGGGGTCTGTTTGTATCCTGCTGTTCGTCCTGCTGTCACACCTGTATTTTTTGTGAGCATGTTCTGGCTACAACTTTGGAGCTTGTCTTGTTCAGAGAAGTTGGCAGTCCCCCGGCTGCACATCCTTTCCACCCTCGCTTGACCTAGCACAACCGTGGCTACCACCCAAGTCCGTCTGAATGGTTTTACGTTTTGTTGAGGTTTTTTCCTCCAGAATTTGGAACTCAAAACATGTACACCCATCGTTTTCATATCCTCTCGGTTAGTTCAATTTTGCATATCACGTTTTTTAAAAAAAAATTACAGTCTTAACTATCCCATTAATTGCTAATCAATAACCTTAATTCAAAGATTATATGTACTACTTCGTGTGTATTTAGGTACCCTTTTAATTCACTTAAAGATTATGTATAAATTAATTTAAACTATCATTTGTCTATCAGTAGGCGCGAGCAAGCTGTCATGCTTGCACTCTGACCTCCCGCTGTGCGTGATACTCTCCAAAACAAAGGAATGTTTTTATTCACGTTTCTCCTTATCTTTCAGCTAAATCTTTTAATCTTTTAACTTTTAACGTCCGTACTGTTTATTTTTATTGTCTGCATTTTAATTTTGCTTTTTTTTTCTTTCATTTCACTTTGTTGTCTGTGAATCACTTTGAGTCTTGTCCTTTCCTGGAAAAACGCCACACAAACAAAACTGCCCCGCCTTGCCTTGCATGTCTCCGACTGGTTATCCAACTTAGTCATAACAAACATACAAGGCCATGCTCTAAGCGCCAGCCCTAATCACACTTCTCCTCTTTTTTTTTTTTTTTAACTTTACATATCGGCTCTTATTCTAATTATTAACGTAGGCTGTTATTTGTAATTATTATTCAACACTATTCACAGCAAACAGTTGTAACGTTATAGTTATTCGCATTATACTCTCAAAATCTATAGCTAACTGAAAGCTGTTGAGATTTGGTTTGCCTACTTCATCTCAGTGGCCTAGTGGTTAGAGTGTCCGCCCCGAGATCGGCAGGTCGCAAGTTCAAAACCCTGGTCGAGTCACACCAAAGACCACAAAAAATTTGGGAGCCAAATCACCAAAAATGATTCCCGGGCGTATGGTATGGTGTACTGCAATGTCTAAACAAAACTATAAATTACTCCAAACTAAAATGTCAGACTGCACTTTAAAGTTAGTTTTATTAAATTAATTTCCAAACTAACCACCACCACAGCAGACATCTTCCTCAGTCCTATCCCAATACTCCCATAAATTAGAAAGGTGTTTCACAACAGTGGTTAAGTAGTTATTTTAAGTAATAGATCTCAATATGTAGAAATTAATAAGACTAAATTTGCCCTAGTGTGTGAATGTTGTCTGTCTATCTATCTGTGTTGGCCCTATGATGAGGTGGCGACCTGTCCAGGGTGCAAAGTCAAATTGTGAAACAAAAATTAAAGTTGAGTCAAGTGGAAATTGACAGAGTATATGAACTACATTCTTGAGAATAGTAATTGATCATTAATATGTTGGAAGCCGCATATTGAACATATTAAAGAAAAATATCCAAATCCATTGCTATTCGGTATAAAGTAAAACACATGCTGAATAAGAAATGTCTGCACATGTTATATTATTCATTTATTTTTTCATATGTAATATTGTTTTGAAGTTTGGGGAAATGTTTATAGAAGAATTATAGACCCAATACTTAAACTTAAAAGGCTCATTTCAATATTACACAAAGCATTATTGTTATGATCATATCAATCCATTTTTTAAGTCATAATGTGTTAAATGTTCAGATAATTTAATTTTAAAACAATTGCAATTATGTTTCCGAGTAAAGAACAACAGCCTTCCAGTTTGTATTCTTAGCTTGTTTACATTATGAGGAGACACTATCATTTACGGGGGATATCGATTTTTGAAATAGGTCAAGTAAAATAAAATAAAAAAACAAATGTATTTCAGTTTTAGGAGTTAAATAATGTACCATCCTCAGTGATGAGCTGAACACATGTAGTTTTTTGTTATGGTTTAAGAGACCCTTGAAAAGTAAAGTTTTTTAACATTATAAAATATAGTAACAATTACTTTCATCTTTTAACGTTGATGTTCCAGGTAATTTAATGTTCAGTAATTGTATATCATAGGCCAATATAAGCTTTGGCTTCCGCCTATTCTTTTTTCGGTCATTCTTTTTCTTTTCTGTTCTGTGTGTAAATGTGCATGATTGTTAATATGTCTAATTTACTGTTAAACTACTCACATAAATTGGCTGATGGTTGATTATATGACCAAAATAAACTTATTTTATTTATTCATTCATTATCTATCGCACTCATAGTTTTATTCCATTTTGCATGTAATTATTCCTATTGAATTCTTCCCATTTCACTTAAACAACTAAACAAACAAACAAACTTGCAGCTAACCACAATCAACAACATACCATTTACGAATACCTTCATTTGTCACTTTCTCATCTTTTCTTCACTTTCGTTTTCCTTTACAAACAACATCCTGTATCCATCTCTTCCTTACACTTCACACAATGTTTCTATTTTCTGTTCTCCTAGAAACCATTCACATAACGTAAGGTTATAAACATCCTTTTCCCATATTTTCTCAAACCATCCTCTTCACCCTCATTCTGTTTTTTCACCTGCTCTCTCTTCCTCTCTCTCTCACTTTCTCTCCTTCTCTCACAATACAAATACAATAATCCAAAATAATCAGTCTTATAAAATAATTTTAGCTTTAGATATGATTTAGGGCAGTGGTTTTCAACGTTTTTTCCCAGTAAACTAAAGAAATAAAATACAGCATAATGTCATCATTTTCTGATTTATTAAATTGTATAACAGTGCACCATATTGATCATTTGTTGTGGTCTTACTTGACTTATTTGGACAAACAAACAAAAATAAGAATAACTAAAACTTTTTAAAAATTAAACAAGTGATTAAATTATAATAAAGATTTCTATACATATAATCAATCATCAACCTTCTTTGGATATTGCAATAGAGATCCATCTGGGCTCGTGAACTTAATTCTAAATATTTATTTTGTTGAAGAATTATTCTTCTATAATTATATTTATAAAGGATTTTGAATTGTCGCTATTTTAAAATATTTAAAATCTCAGGTACCCCTTGGCATACCTTCACGTACCTCCCTTTTTTTGTCCGGGCGGAAACACCATACCCTCATTTGAGAACTACTGGTTTAGCCTATAAAAAATCCTTTGTCTCATACATCATTACACTGTACAACTCCTCTTTGGGGGGCTAGGATGACAGGGAATGCACAACAATAACAGTGCAATACTTTTTTATATCATGGTCGTTAATGCCTAGTTTCTCTTTTAATAGAATCTATTTTGTTTCCATTTATACCCTTATTAGTTACTGTTTACTTTTTAGTTCTTCTTCCAAAGGGAACTCTCCTGAAGGAATCAATAACGTTCTATCTGTCTATCTATCTATCTATTACTAACCCGAGCACAATTTATGACATCATGCTCATCTTGCAGACAGTTATTTCCATTTAGTTTTATTCTCTATTTGTAATTCTACATGCACCAATGTCACATAGAAATGTGCTTTCTTTGTTATTTATTTACATTATTATTTCTGGTTTACTTGCTGTCTGTTTACTTAAGTTCTCATATTTTGGTCTGTCTTCCTTCTGATTAGAATTTGTTTAACGCTTCTCTACGTTTTGTTTTGACAATGGCGCTGAGTGGCTCTTATCTGTACTTCTTCAGACTCTATGTTTCACAGATGCCCTTAGATGTATTAGAATATAAATTTAACTTTTATTTTATTGTGTGTTTATTCCTAAAAAAATTAAAATGTCAATGTATGATCATTTTATCTTTATCAAATTTAAATTCAATATTATTAATTTATTTGTTGTATAACTATTAATTCAAAGTTACAGTGTGTCCTAATCTATGATGTGTGTGTTTGTCGCAACTTCCCACAGGAACTGGATGGATCAGATAAGCAGCAAAGCTGTACCAAAAAAAAAGTATACTAGACATATAAATGAATGATGAATTAAACAATGTTTCAATGTCCCACAATCCGTATTTATTTATTGATAATTAACCGTGTAATTTTCCATATATCTATTATTTTACTGGACTTAGCAAGCACCTACTACTAGCACACTCTACAGACCGAGAATAACTGTTCAACCACACTTAGTAATGCCAAGCTAGATGCTAACCTAGCCTTACTATGCCTCAGTAAGCAAACTTTTGCTAACCTAGCCCAATGCTATGCTAACACAATGCTAACCTAGCTCAATGCTATCAGTGTCACTCCTCTTCGAACCAATGCCTCACGCAGCTGTCACTCACACAGCCTCGTCACACGCACACACTCTTATCTCAAAATGTCTCCCAGCTGAGACTATATGCGTCACACAGTCACTCACACACAGAGAATTTACCAGCACAGTTAAAAGTAAATGCAATAGACAACTACTTTTCTCATCCAGAAGCACAGCTGTATCATATCAGAACCTTAATAATAAGAACAACATTTATCATTCACTCTTAGATGGACAAATAGTCAAGTTTAAGGAGGGTATTCTGGACTTCCCTGCTTAGGCTGCTGCCCCCGCGATCCAACCTCCGAGAGCGGAATAAGATAATTAAATGGATAAATCATTCACTCATATGTTTTCTGTACATAAACTTTGTCTACTTTCTCACACGCACACACATTTTAGACAATTTCCAGACTTTTACAGATAGCGGGGCTGTGAAAAAAGCGTGAGGGGAGGTTGCGAGAGGGGGGGAAAGGAAGGGGGGAATTAAACCAGATAAGAAACCAGGTGCTACACAAAAGTTATTAAAATACGCAGATATATATATATATATAAATTTTAAAAAACACACATTTTTATCCCACAAACCACGCCCCCCTGGTCCGGACCAATATAAACAACTAATGCACGCGTGCTTTTGTGGAATCGGCCGTCTCATAACACACACACGCAGGTCATTCTTACTCATATAACGGCGATTAACCCATTCAGCGGAGCAAACCCTGCTTTTCCTTCCTGACCAACATGGATAACAGCCTAAGGCGCTGTAGAATCACCAGGAATCACCCTTCAATTCTACACTACATCGTGTCTGGTCAGTCCATATAGTTTCACCAAGGCTCTACCATATGGAGCCCTTACTCTATCCATCTATACTGCAGCAAATTTCCAAATTCGTGACAACTTGGCTCAGTTGATCTCCTTTACCGGAGTCACTGAACGATCACCTTATATCAGGCTTTTTACCCGGCTGCAGCTTCCACATAGACAGATACGTAGGACCTTCATAGACATCATAAATTTGTGTGGGCCAAATGTCACATCAGTTTAGCCAACCTTGCCTTAAATTTCGCTGTGTCCAACTCCGGCTAACCATGTACTTGCAGAAAAAAGCATCCTCTGCCAACAACGACAGAGGATGAAGAGGTTAAAATAAATTTTTCGTCTCACATCGTCTATGCTTCTACACTCCAAACCACCAAAATTCTATCAACAGTCCCCATTTGTTAAAAACAAGAGATTACAAGTTTTCAACAAACACACAGACAAATGATCACATATAAAACAACTCAAGCCAACCAACACATGCCCCAGTCTAGGTTGTTTTTGGAGAACTATCTTTTATGAAAAAAAAATTTCAGTTTTCATCTTACCGATCCCGTTTCTCTTCAGACAGACAACTTTTACACAATAAGCAAAATAGCTTACCTTTTATTAAATGCGCGCGTGCAAGCGTTGTCTGTCTGAGAGAGAAGCCGGGAGCGGATGTTGACTTGCAGAGTTCTGGACCATCCTAGTTCGTGACGCCAATTTGTGTAGTGGATTGTCCGAAGCTTAAGCAGGCAACAAAAGTAGTTCAGTACAACAAATTTATTTACCCATTATCAGAAGTGCAGGTTGAATTGAGTTGGTCGTGCAGACAAACCACAAGTTACTCCGGAGCCAACAAGACACACACAAGCCAAAATCACTCCCGAGTTCCGGTCTTCTGCCATTTTTTATATGTCTGTTGTGCGTCATCGTTCCTTATCGAGTGCGTCAAATGTCTTGTTTGCTTTTCCTATCTGTTCCATAACAACTGGAATTCTGTAGACAGTCAACACATTCTATAGACAGGTTGGCACGACTTAATATTCACTTTTGTCCCACAACTGGTCCATTCAATGGCACAAAAATACAAGAGTATTGAAAATGAGCGAACATTCTTAAAAGACAAGAAATATAGGTCAAAAGGTCAGAAATTCTACTACACAACAAACACACAGACAAATGATCACATATAAAACAACTCAATCCAACCATAATTTACCCCATTCCAGGTTGTTTTTGGAGAACCTGACTAAACCTATCTTTTATCAAAAATAGATTCAGCAATTAGTCTTATCGATCCGGCTCTCTCCAGGCAGAAAATGTTTACACTTTAAGCAAAACGCTTACCTTGTTATGCGCGCGTGCATCACACTGTCTGCCTGACTGAGAGAGCGCGGAGCGGCTGTCGACCTGTAGCTTCTAAACCATCCTGTTCGTGACGCCAATTTGTGTAGTGGATTGTCCGAAGCTTAAGCAGGCAACAAAAGTAGTTTAGTACAACAAATTTATTTACCCATTATCAGAAGTGCAGGTTGAAGTGAGTTGGTCGTGCAGACAAACCACAAGTTACTCCGGAGCAAACAAGACACACACAAGCCAAAATCACTCCCGAGTTCCGGTCTTCTGCCATTTTTTATATGTCTGTTGTGCGTCATCGTTCCTTATCGAGTGCGTCAGTGTCTTGTTTTGCTTTTCCTATCTGTTCCATAACAACTCGAATCCTTTAGACAGTCAACACATTCTATAGACAGGTTGGCACGACTTAATATTCACTTTTGTCCCACAACTGGTCCATTCAATGGCACAAAAATACAAGAGTATTGAAAATGAGCGGACATTCTTAAAAGACAAGAAATATAGGTCAAAAGGTCAGAAATTCTACTACATATTCAAGCTGTTTTCTGTGCCAACTGACTTTAGGCTAACCATTGGTATATGTGTATAAGTGGTATATGTGTAACTAAACTGTTGTCAGGGTTTGCTCGTAGGTGGTTAGATGCGTTGTCGTAAATAAGACCATACAGGGCTTCGCCTAAGGACTTTTCTAATTCTACCAAGGTTGATTTTTGTAATGCTATGTCGAGGTCGTCAGCTGCTGCATCCCTAACCTTTAATTTGACACATTGACTCTGACAAACCATTTTCCCTTTTTGAAGACTTGCTTTTGCATCCTAATTTCGAGGGGTGCAACAAACATTAGTAAAATACTGTGTTTGTTTTCTGTAGGGCTGTGCAGCAGCGCCGAGTCCACACTTCCCAACATTTGGAGAAGGATACTGTGGTCACTTCTCAAATTTCAACAAGATGGTAATTGAAGAAAATGAGAGGCACCTAAACCATCTCCCCGTCAGGGAATCGAACCCTGGTCTTCTGCGTGACAGGCGGAGATACTGTCCACTATACTAACGAGGACTGCTTGGGATGGTATTTTGCCTGCCACACCGTGACCAAAGTGTTGCTATTTCATATTTCTGCTATCTCATAATGCCGACAAATTGATCCGCTGAATGCATAGATTGAGGGTAGTGTGGCCGAGCGGTCTAAGGCGCTGGATTAAGGCTCCAGTCTCTCGGGAGGCGTGGGTTCAAATCCCACCACTGCCATTTTTGCTGGTAATACACTTGTATCTTCCCTGACTGAGGCAATAAGACCCTGGGCCTCATTTAGAAAACTTGCAAAAATAGGGCCAAAACGTTAGCTTCTGAGTTTTCCATGCCAGGTATGCAATAAAAAAAACACAACCAGCACAGATTTAAGGGCCGCCAGCAGCGTCCGGTAAAGCTAAAAGGTGGTCGAGGTTGTATGTTTATCAACATGTCGTTTGAAGATCAACCTAACCTAGTCAATGACGGCATCCAGATCTTGTTGGTTGCATTGCACAGGCAGGAGAGAGCAGACTAACAAATGACTCATCATATGCACTCCTCCACACTAACATGCTGTAGAACCATCCTCACTGTTTTGAATCAACAACATTCGGAGAAGGATACTGTGGTCACTTCTGAAATTTCAACAAGATGGTAATTGAAGGAAATAGGAGGCACCTGAACCATCTCCCCGCCAGGGAATCGAACCCTGGTCTTCCGCGTGACAGGCGGAGATACTGTCCACTATACTAACGAGGACTGCTTTGCATGATATTTTGCTGGGGACAAGCAAACAGGCTTGGCTTTTGCCTGCCACACCGCGTGGGTTCAAATCCCACCACTGCCATTTTTGCTGGTAACACACTTGTATCTTCCCTGACTGAGGCAATAAGACCCTGGGCCTCATTTAGAAAGCTTGCAAAAATAGGGCCAACACATTAGCTTTGGAGTTTTCCATGCCAGGTATGCAATAAAAAAAAAAACACAACCAGCACAGATTTAAGGCCCGCCAGCAGCATCCAGTAAAGCTAAAAGGTGGTCGAGGTTGTATGTTTATCAACATGTCGTTTGAAGATCTCCGCCCCTACTTAAGACATTCAGGCCACTTTTATCTGTTTCTGTATTTGGATGACACCGCAGTGATAGGATGTATCACTGGCCCGCACGGTGCGACCAGCAGGAGGGAGTTGGCCTGTCTGGTGACATTGTGTGGAAACAACGACCTTATCCTCAACACGGACTACACTAAGAAGACAAAAGAAGACATGAGGAAGGAAAGTCTGTTCTTTTTTGTTACTATTGTACAATTTTTCCACACCCAAGTCCAAATTCATGCAGCAGTTTCCATAGTGTAGTGGTTATCACTTCACTAAGACACAAAAGTTACCCCGGTTCAAAGAAGACAATTCGCATTTCTGACATGGCATATGAATGCAATGGGTGCTTCACACATTTGTCAAGAAACCATGCAGGAGACCAGTGTCTGAACCAGTGATCAACTCCCTGGTGGTCTAGTGGCTAGGATTCGGCGCTTTCACCGCCGCGGCCCGGGTTCGATTCCCGGTCAGGGAAAGCTATCCGACCCTTTCTCAGAGCAGGCAATTTATAATAAACTTATGTGACTTCCATGTTTTATGCTCATGATATACAAATCATTATCGTTGACATTTCCATAAAGGCAATGGGGACATTGCTCAAACTTGGCCCAAAAAATGTGCCCGAGATTCTCCGCTTTCCTCTTCTTGTCGTCTTCGAGGTCCACTGCACGACACCTTTCCAGTTCTCCACACACAACCTAGCCTAGTCAATGACGGCATCCAGATCTTGTTGGTTGCATTGCACAGGCAGGAGAGAGCAGACTAACAAATGACTCATCATATGCACTCCTCCACACTAACATGCTGTAGAACCATCCTCATAGCCTCATTTGTTCATGGATACCCTGCAACGTTCCGTTTCACAGATCTTGGGCGATTTAGGCAGGACCAAAAAGGCCACACTTCTTTGGAGCCAGGCAGAAGAGATTTGTTTAGGCAGAGAGAGGATTTGTGTGAGGCATTTTCCCGGCGGCTAGAGCAGAGGGCCAGCCTGTTGCGGTGATGTCTGTCAGTCAGGGCTTATACAGGATGGAGGAAATTTGCCTTGACTTTAATCTCTTCATTGCTGGTTCTCGGTCAAACAGAGCGAGACGAGGGTCTGTTTCTTGTTTGAGCTTTTCCTCTGACGTCTGTGGTTGTATTCAAGCTGTTTTCTGTGCCAACTGACTTTAGGCTAACCATTGGTATATGTGTATAAGTGGTATATGTGTAACTAAACTGTTGTCAGGGTTTGCTCGTAGGTGGTTAGATGCGTTGTCGTAAATAAGACCATACAGGGCTTCGCCTAAGGACTTTTATAATTCTACCAAGGTTGATTTTTGTAATGCTATGTCGAGGTCGTCAGCTGCTGCATCCCTAACCTTTAATTTGACACATTGACTCTGACAAACCATTTTCCCTTTTTGAAGACTTGCTTTTGCATCCTAATTTCGAGGGGTGCAACAAAACATTAGTAAAATACTGTGTTTGATTTCTGTAGGGCTGTGCAGCAACGCCGAGTCCACACATCACAACATTCGGAGAAGGATACTGTGGTCACTTCTCAAATTTCAACAAGATGGTAATTGAAGAAAATGAGAGGCACCTAAACCATCTCCCCGTCAGGGAATCAAACCCTGGTCTTCCGCGTGACAGGCGGAGATACTGTCCACTATACTAACGAGGACTGCTTGGGATGGTATTTTGCCTGCCACACCGTGACCAAAGTGTTGCTATTTCATATTTCTGCTATCTCATAATGCCGACAAATTGATCCGCCGAATGCATAGATTGAGGGTAGTGTGGCCGAGCGGTCTAAGGCGCTGGATTAAGGCTCCAGTCTCTCGGGAGGCGTGGGTTCAAGTCCCACCACTGCCATTTTTGCTGGTAACACACTTGTATCTTCCCTGACTGAGGCAATAAGACCCTGGGCCTCATTTAGAAAACTTGCAAAAATAGGGCCAAAACGTTAGCTTTGGAGTTTTCCATGCCAGGTATGCAATAAAAAAAAACACAACCAGCACAGATTTAAGGCCCGCCAGCAGCATCCAGTAAAGCTAAAAGGTGGTCGAGGTTGTATGTTTATCAACATGTCGTTTGAAGATATCCGCCCCTACTTAAGACATTCAGGCCACTTTTATCTGTTTCTGTATTTGGATGACACCGCAGTGATAGGATGTATCACTGGCCCGCACGGTGCGACTAGCAGGAGGGAGTTGGCCTGTCTGGTGACATTGTGTGGAAACAACAACCTTATCCTCAACACGGACTACACTAAGAAGACAAAAGAAGACATGAGGAAGGAAAGTCTGTTATTTTTTGTTACTATTGTACAATTTTTCCACACCCAAGTCCAAATTCATGCAGCAGTTTCCATAGTGTAGTGGTTATCACTTCACTAAGACACAAAAGTTACCCCGGTTCAAAGAAGACAATTCGCATTTCTGACATGGTATATGAATGCAATGGGTGCTTCACACATTTGTCAAGAAACCATGCAGGAGACCAGTGTCTGAAACAGTGATCAACTCCCTGGTGGTCTAGTGGCTAGGATTCGGCGCTTTCACCGCCATGGCCTGGGTTAAATTCCCGGTCAGGGAAAGCTATCCAACCCTTTGTCAGAGCAGGCAATTTATAATAAACTTATGTGACTTCCATGTTTTATGCTCACGATATACAAATCATTATCGTTGACATTTTCCATAAAGGCAATGGGGACATTGCTCAAATTTGGCCAAAAAAATGTGCCTGAGATTCTCAGCTTTCCTCTTCTTGTCGTCTTCGAGGTCCACTGCACAACACCTTTCCAGTTCTCCACACACAACCTAGCCTAGTCAATGACGGCATCCAGATCTTGTTGGTTGCATTGCACAGGCAGGAGAGAGCAGACTAACAAATGACTCATCATATGCACTCCTCCACACTAACATGCTGTAGAACCATCCTCATAGCCTCATTTGTTCATGGATACCCTGCAACGTTCCGTTTCACAGATCTTGGGCGATTTAGGCAGGACCAAAAAGGCCACACTTCTTTGGAGCCAGGCAGAAGAGATTTGTTTAGGCAGAGAGAGGATTTGTGTGAGGCATTTTCCCGGCGGCTAGAGCAGAGGGCCAACTGTTGCGGTGATGTCTGTCAGTCCGGGCTTATACAGGATGGAGGAAATTTGCCTTGATTTTAATCTCTTCATTGCTGGTTCTCTGTCAAACAGAGCGAGACGAGGGTCTGTTTCTTGTTTGAGCTTTTCCTCTGACGTCTGTGGTTGTATTCAAGCTGTTTTCTGTGCCAACTGACTTTAGGCTAACCATTGGTATATGTGTATAAGTGGTATATGTGTAACTAAACTGTTGTCAGGGTTTGCTCGTAGGTGGTTAGATGCGTTGTCGTAAATAAGACCATACAGGGCTTCGCCTAAGGACTTTTCTAATTCTACCAAGGTTGATTTTTGTAATGCTATGTCAAGGTCGTCAGCTGCTGCATCCCTAACCTTTAATTTGACACATTGACTCTGACAAACCATTTTCCCTTTTTGAAGACTTGCTTTTGCATCCTAATTTCGAGGGGTGCAACAAACATTAGTAAAATACTGTGTTTCATTTCTGTAGGGCTGTGCAGCAACGCCGAGTCCACACATCACAACATTCGGAGAAGGATACTGTGGTCACTTCTCAAATTTCAACAAGATGGTAATTGAAGAAAATGAGAGGCACCTAAACTATCTCCCCGTCAGGGAATCGAACCCTGGTCTTCCGCGTAACAGGCGGAGATACTATCCACTATACTAACGAGGACTGCTTGGGGTGATATTTTGCCTGCCACACCGTGACCAAAGTGTTGCTATTTCATATTTCTGCTATCTCATAATGCCGACAAATTGATCCGCCGAAAGCTCGGATAGAGGGTAGTGTGGCCGAGCGGTCTAGGGCGCTGGATTAAGGCTCCAGTCTCTCGGGAGGCGTGGGTTCACATCCCACCACTGCCATTTTTGCTGGTAACACACTTGTATCTTCCCTGACTGAGGCAAGAAGACCCTGGGCCTCATTTAGAAAACTTGCAAAAATAGGGCCAAAACGTTAGCTTTGGAGTTTTCCATGCCAGGTATGCAATAAAAAAACACAACCAGCACAGATTTAAGACCCGCCAGCAGCGTCCGGTAAAGCTAAAAGGTGGTCGAGGTTGTATGTTTATCATCATGTCGTTTGAAGATCAACCTAACCTAGTCAATGACGGCATCCATTTCCTGTTGGTTGCATTGCACAGGCAGGAGAGAGCAGACTAACAAATGACTCATCATATGCACTCCTCCACACTAACATGCTGTAGAACCATCCTCACTGTTTTGAATCATCAACATCACAACATTCGGAGAAGGATACTGTGGTCGCTTCTGAAATTTCAACAAGATGGTAATTGAAGAAAATAAGAGGCACCTGAACCATCTCCCCGTCAGGGAATCGAACCCTGGTCTTCCGCGTGACAGGCGGAGATACTGTCAACTATACTAACAAGGACTGCTAGGGAAATTCTGCCTGCCACACCGCGACCAAAGTGTTGCTATTCCATATTTCTGCTATCTCATAATGCGGACAAATGGATCCTCCGAAAGCACGGATTGAGGGTAGTGTGGCCGAGCTGTCTAAGGCGCTGGATTAAGGCTCCAGTCTCTCGGGAGGCGTGGGTTCAAATCCCACCACTGCCATTTTTGCTGGTAACACACTTGTATCTTCCCTGACTGAGGCAATAAGACCCTGGGCCTCATTTAGAAAACTTGCAAAAATAGGGCCAAAACGTTAGCTTTGGAGTTTTCCATGCCAGGTATGCAATAAAAAAAACACACAACCAGCACAGATTTAAGGCCCGCCAGCAGCGTCCGGTAAAGCTAAAAAGTGGTCGTGGTTGTAGGTTTATCAACAAGTCGTTTGAAGATCAACCAAACCTATTCAATGACGGCATCCAGATCTTGTTGGTTGCATTGCACAGGCAGGAGAGAGCAGACTAACAAATGACTCATCATATGCACTCCTCCACACTAACATGCTGTAGAACCATCCTCACTGTTTTGAATCATCAACATCACAACATTCGGAGAAGGATACTGTGGTCACTTCTCAAATTTCAACAAGATGGTAATTGAAGAAAATAAGAGGTACCTCCACCATCTCCCCGTCAGGTTAACGAACCCTGGTCTTCCGCGTGACAGGCGGAGATACTGTCCACTATACTAACGAGGACTGCTTGGCATGATATTTTCCTGGGGACAAGCAAACAGGCTTGGCTTTTGCCTGCCACACCGCGACCAAAGTGTTGCTATTCCATATTTCTGCTATCTCATAATGCGGACAAATTGATCCTCCGAAAGCATGGATTGAGGGTAGTGTGGCCGAGCGGTCTAAGGCGCTGGATTAAGGTTCCAGTCTCTCAGGAGGCGTGGTTTCAAATCCCACCACTGCCATTTTTTCTGGTAACGCACTTGTATCTTCCCTGACTGAGGCAATAAGACCCTGGGCCTCATTTAGAAAGCTTGCAAAAATAGGGGCAAAACGTTAGCTTTGGAGTTTTCCATGCCAGGTATGCAATAAAAAAACCACAACCAGCACAGATTTAAGGCCCGCCAGCAGCATCCAGTATAGCTAAAAGGTGGTCGAGGTTGTATGTTTATCAACATGTCGTTTGAAGATCTCCGCCCCTACTTAAGACATTCAGGCCACTTTTATCTGTTTTTGGATGACACCGCAGTGATAGGATGTATCACTGGCCCGCACGGTGCGACCAGCAGGAGGGAGTTGGCCTGTCTGGTGACATTGTGTGGAAACAAGAACCTTGTCCTGAACACGGACTACACTAAGAAGACAAAATAAGACATGAGGAAGGAAAGTCTGTTCGTTTTGGTTACTATTGTACAATTTTCCCACCTCCAAGTCCAAATTCATGCAGCAGTTTCCATAGTGTAGTGGTTATCACTTCACTAAGACACTAAAGTTACCCCGGTTCAAAGAAGACAATTCGCATTTCTGACATGGTATGTGAATGCAATGGGTGCTTCACACATTTGTCAAGAAACCATACAGGGTTTAGATAGATTGCCTGTGGATTTATTTAATTGCAAAAAATTAAAATAGGAAACTAAACACAGTACGATTTTCAAAAATGAATCGCGCTTCTTTATTGTAACAATTCTCAATCGATTCAAAAACATAATAATCAAAAGTCTATTTACAAAAGGAAAAATATGAGTAAATATGATTTATTTTATTTAAAATCTGTCCTGTCCGGTTACTCGGGCAAATAACATTGTTGATATAGAATTCAGAGGTGCACAATATGTAAAGTGAGTAGATCACATGGCATTAAAAAAAATAGACTTCCGCTTCAGCCCTGACGGCACACCACTGACTGCGCATGCGCAAACAACTACGCCAAATGCGGCAAAACTATCAAGCCAGCTAGCCAGTTACCAAGCTATCCTCAACTTTATAGCCTTCATTTTTTTTCCAAACTTAAGAAAGGGTATAAAAATTAGTGGAGGAGCTGAACCAAGCAAAAAGCCAAAAACTTATCACTTTCATACGGAATGGGAGGACTTTTTTTTCACAATCTCATTTTCTAAGTGTATAAGTGAGGAACTCGCATGGCTGCCGGATTAGTGACTCCAAGATGCAGGAACCAGGAGAACGGAGAGCAGGTCAGAAGAGTTTAATTACTCCAAACAGAGAATGAAGCAGTCTTGCATGTAAGAGAACCAAACATAAAGCAATCTTCGAGCACTGAGGAGCGCTCGAGACAAGCATGAATAGAAACTGATCCGGTCCACACCGGCTGTCAATCAACAGCAGGTGAGGGGAAAAACAGTGCTCAGCGGGACAAGCAGGAAGTGGAAACAAAACAAGAGCACTGACAGGAAGTGAATACAAAACAAGGAAACAAACAGAAATAAAGTGACAGATCGTCACAGCATATGCCTCATTTGTCAGACTATTGTTGCACTACCAAAGAAGGGAAATGTGGAGCGGCATTTTCGGGCTGTTCATAAAAACTACAACAACTACTTCCCACCGACAAGCAAGCAGAGGAGGAGAGAGGTTTAGGAACTAAAATGCCAGTTGTCCAGGCAGCAGTCATTTTACTCACAGCTAACTTCGAAAGCGAAAGCCGCCACCGAAGCATTGTTCCGCGTGAGTCATTTCATTCCATCCAGTGGAAATCATCAGTAACCTGACTCTCGCCAGATCCTTGTAGTTCGCTGAGCTTAACACAAGGGTCTGGGCTCGAAAGCATTGCAAACTCCTTCCAGATAGCAAAAAATAATGAACTAATCAGGATCACCATTTCATAGATGTGACCAAGTGCCGAAGGGACTGTTTGATTCAAACAACAATGGCGGCACGGAGCGAGGAGTCGTGTGCTGACATTGATTATGCTATTGCAACTGTTTTGTGACATCGATCGAATATTAATTATTTAAAAGATGAACAGAGAACAGTTTTGAAGGCATTTATTGGTGGCAAGGATGTTTTGGCTCTTCTTCCAACCGGGTTTGGATTTCCCAGCGCCGCTCTCATCAGCATCACGCGTTGATTTCGTAATGAGTAGTTGAAGTAGCACGTCATTCAAGATAACGGACAAGTGGTTTATCCAAACACATACAATGATTTTTTACAAGGCCCCGCCTTGTGAAATACATCTCCTATTGAGAACTCCCAGATCCTTGTGTGGAGCTCAGCGAACGACAAGGATCTGGCGAGAGTCAGGTTAAGTCATCAGAGTAAGGTCATGAAAAAAAAGTTACATAGTTATAATTCATAAATAAATATATGTTTTGCATTTTTGTAGTAGGTATATTATTTTTGACTTGGTCATTTCAAAGTAGCTCGCATGGTGAAAAGTGTGTGCACCCATGACATAGATGATCATATCTGCTGTACAGATTTACTTTAGAAAAGAGAAGTGTTGGATTCTTCTCTTGTTGCCTTATTTGTATTTGACTTTATTAATTGTTTGGGTAGAATCATAGAACTGGCACCCAATGTTATCAAAAGAAAGTATTGATTTTGAATCGAGAATCGTTTTGAATCGGGAATTGATTCTGAATCGAATCGTTAACCTCAAGAATCGAATTAAATCGTGTGGTACCCAAAGAATCCCAGCCCTCGTGTGGTCAGCCACTTTAAAAATTGGTGTTTCTAGTGACGACGATGACTGGTTTAATATGGATTAGCAATCACTTCAGGGTGTCGGGTCAGGACAGCAATTATGTGTTCAGGTGAGTGCAGGAGAAATAATAGGTTGTCCAAGTCCAGATTTGTAGTTTCAATTGTCTATTGAAGACATGCATGAGTTGTTCGTTTGCGTGTGTGTGTGTGATTTCCTATACAAAACAAATACAATCATTATAAATCAACTAAAGTGACCACAATGCAATGAAATATAGCAGGGTCTCTGCAGGTTTCAACATGTCAAATTTAAGACTTTTTAAGACTTTTTTTAAGACCATCTTGAAAATAATTTAAGACCCTTTCACATCCATACAGACAAAAAATACAAGGACAAAGTAAAATCGGAGGTCCAGAATGAATTGTGAGTATCGTATTTTCCGGACTATAAGGCGCACTTAAAATCCTTTCATTTTCTCAAACATTGACATTGCATCTTATAACCCGGTGCGACTAATATATGGAATAATTTTGGTTGTGCTTACTGACCTCGAAGCCATTTTATTTGGTCCCTGGTGTAATGATAAGTGTGACCAGTAGATGGCAGTCACACATAAGAGATACGTGTAGACTGCAATATGACTCAAGTAAACAACACCAACTAAATCGTTAAACTTTTACTTACTCATCTTATGTACAAACCCCGTCTCCATATGAGTTGGGAAATTGTGTTAGATGTTAATATAAACGGAATACAATGATTTGCAAATACTTTTCAACCCATATTCAATTGAATGCACTACAAAGACAACATATTTGATGTTCAAACTCATCAACTTTATTTTTTTTTTGCAAATAATTAACTTAGAATTTCATGGCTGCAACACGTGCCAAAGTAGATAGATAGATAGATAGATGGATAGTACTTTATTGAAGTAGTTGGGAAAGGGCATGTTCACCACTGTGTTACATGTTTCTGACCGGTCAGCTCAGGTAGCCTACTTTAGTTCCTTTTTGGAGTTACGTTTTAGCGTCCTCGAAAATCCAAACATTTAAAAAGCAAGATTGAAGTTTATTATTAAGTTTTTGTCCCTAAAAGTAACGTCATTATATTTTTAAGACCTTTCAAAATCGTATTTAAGACCTTTTATGAGATTTTAAGGGTTTAAATTCAAATTATTGGACTTAAAGACTTTTTTAGATTTTTTAAGACCCCGCAGATACCCTGTATAGGCACAAGCCTGCTACAGGCCTGTTGAAATATACATCACTTAGCTGTGTATACACTAGTGTTGTCCCGATACCAATATTTTGGTACCGGTACCAAAATTATTTAGATACTTTTCGGTACTTTTCTAAATAAAGGGGACCACAAAAATTGCATTATTGGCTTTATTTTAAGAAAATATCTCACGGTATATTAAACATATCTTTCTTATTGCAAGTTTATCTGTGACAATCTGTCACTTCATTTGTGTTTGTTTCCTTGTTTTTGTATTTACTTCTCATCAGTGCTCTTACTTTGTTCCATTTCCTGTTTTGTCTCTGAGCACTGTTTGATCACTCACCTGCCGTTGATTGGCAGGCGGTCCACACCTGCTGCCAATCAGCGTGTCCTATTTATGCCTTGTCTCGAGCACTGCTCAGTGCTCGAAGATCGCTTCATGTTGTGGAAAGTTTACTGTATGTGCAAGACTACTTCATTTCTGTTGATGATAATAAAGATCATCTTACCTGTTCATCGTCTGCTGGTTCCTGCATCTTGGGGTCTCAAAAACTGCAGCCATGAGAGTTCCTCATATTGTCCTTAAATAAAATAGTGAACATACAAGACAACTTGTCTTTTAGTAGTAAGAAAGCAAACAAAGGCTCCTAATTAGTCTGCTGACATATGCAGTAACATATTGTGTCATTTATCATTCTATTATTTTGTCAAAATTACTAAGGACAAGTGGTAGAAAATTAATTATCTACTTGTTCATTTACTGTTGATATCTGCTTACTTTCTCTTTTAACATGTTCTACCTACACTTGTGTTAAAATGTAATAATCACTTATTCTTCTGTTGTTTGGATCCTTTACATTGGTTTTGGATGATACCACAAATTTGGGTATCGATCTGATACCAAGTAGTTACAGGATCATACATTGGTCATATTCAAAGTCCTCATGTGTCCAGGGACATATTTCCTGAGTTTATAAACATACCGTATTTTCCGGAGTATAAGTCGCACCGGAGTATAAGTCGCACCAGAGTATAAGTCGCACTGGGGTATAAGTCGCACCGGAGCATAAGTCGCACCGGCCAAAAATGCATAATAAAGAAGGAAAAAAATATATATAAGTCGCACTGGAGTAAAAGTCGCATTTTTGGGGGAAATTTGTTTGATAAAACCCAACACCAAGAATAGACATTTGAAAGGCAATTTAAAATAAATGAAGAATAGTGAACAACAGGCTGAATAAGTGTACGTTATATGAGGCATAAATAACCAACTGAGAACGTGCCTGGTGTGTTAACGTAACATATTATGGTAAGAGTCATTCAAATAACTATAACATATAGAACATGCTATACGTTTACCAAACAATCTGTCACTCCTAATCGCTAAATCCGATGAAATCTTGTACGTCTAGTCTCTTACATGAATGAGCTAAATAATATTATTTGATATTTTACGGTAATGTGTTAATAATTTCACACATAAGTCGCTCCTGAGTATAAGTCGCACCCCCAGCCAAACTATGAAAAAAACTGCGACTTGTAGTCCGAAAAATACGGTAATATGAATTTTTTTTAAACGAAAGATGTGATGCCAAAAAATATCAACGTAATCATAGTAGTATCGACTAGATACGCTATTGTACTTGGTATCATCACAGTGGATGGTGTCGATCCACCAATGGCATTTGTTTACATTTTGATGCCGGTGAGCTACGGTGTGTAGTGAAGCATGTTTAGCTATTCCTCGGCCTGTAGGGATGATACTTGTAAGAAACGTACTTTATTTGTCGCCATGGAGGCGAGGATTAGTGATTTAGAAGTAGCTAAAACACTGCCGACGACGGATGGGCTTTAGCCGCTAGCTAGCTAGCCATGTCATAAAGCACCTCTTCCTGAGGGCATTTCAGTGTTATAGCGTCCCATTTATTGTTAGTTTTTAAGCCTAAATGCGTCCGTTCTCCGTTTTCTGCCTACACACTGTGTCTGCTTGTAAGTACTCCGTGTGTGTGCGCTGCCGAACATGCTCGTCTGCTCGTAAAACCAGCAATGACATGACGTGACGACGACGCGGGCACGGGGGAGTGGAGAACCGGTACTTTTTAGAGGCAGTATAGTAACGAATATGATTCATTAGTATTGCGGTACTATACTATTACCGGTATACCGTACAATCATGAATTGATTAACGTGGACCCCGACTTAAACAAGTTGAAAAACTTATTCGGGTGTTATCATTTAGTGGTCAATTGTACTGTACTGTGCAATTTACTAATAAAAGTTTCAATCAATCAAATCCTGGTATACACATGTACATAAATGCACAGAATTTGAACATCCCAGCCCTAAGTAATGTAATGATTAATAGAATGTAAGTAGCCCTAAGTAATGTAATGATTAATAGAATGTAAGTAGCCCTAAGTAATCTAATGATTAATAGAATGTAAATAGCACTAAGTAATGTAATGATTAATAGAATGTAAATAGCACTAAGTAATGTAATTATTAATAGAATGTAAATAGCAGCACAACGATAATTCTAAATTGTAAATTGAGGCTAACAAACATGTCCAATGCTACAAACAGGCCCCAACCAATATTAAGCTAGCAGTTAGCTTGTGAACTTGATGCCAAACAGCCGTTAGACTACAATAAAACGTACAAAATTAGTTGTAGTACAGTTTTAAGCACATAGAAAGTGATATTACAACGTATATAAAGTAACTCACCCTGTATTGACGCACACTGCCAATTAAAAAATTGACATCGAAGTTCACTGTAACTTTTCAGAGCGTGCCAATGCAATGAGGCGTTCAATTGCCCCCTCCAGTGTCGTAAAAGTGAACTACACTCAAGCAACCCAATGACACAAAAAGAAAACAAGCGTTACAGGGACAGTCTTTTGTACAGTGTTGTTGTAGGACTATCTACTGGATGACTAACACCAAATGTTAGGAGCTATGAACAGACACACACTGCTCCACAAATCCCTTATTCTGTCTAATCAGGCACAGTACAGTACATATACCGTACAATTGACCACTAAATGGTAACACCCAAATGAGTTTTTCAACTTGTTTAAGTCGGGGTCCACGTTAATCAATTCACGGTAAATAATGATTTAGAGTGCATGAGAAAGTGTTAATGAAAACAAATCTCTCATTGACCACGGTTTTTTTAATAAGAAGTACACCGTACAACAAGAGCAAACAGAACTAATGTTGTGATAGTGAAGGATCCCACACACAGATGGTGACAAAAGCATGCAGTCCAATTCTTGCGTGCGTTAAAGCTTGAAGCCGTAAGAAGGGTTGTATGGAGGCTGCGGATGCTGACCAAGATCAGAAGGCGGAGCAGGTTGTTGATGCCCTGGGGGAGCTAAAACAATTAATACAAGCTTAAAGGGGAACTAAACTTGTTTTGGAATTGTGCCTATCATTCAAAATCATTATGAGAGACAAGAACACACGTATTTAAAAAAAATAATGTTTAGGATTCTAAAGATGATAGAAAACGCTGTCAGGGTGTGGCTAATGGAAGTCACCAGTGTAGCCTTCAAAGTCCTCTAAAACCAATTCAAAACCCTCTATCAACGTTTTATATACACATTGCAAGTATATTTATAATATATTGACAGACATGTTCATAACTATATGTAATATGTACAATATTTATCTTATTTTAGTCATTTTTATCATTTCCTCAACGCAATTAGTTCCTTTCCAATAGCAACGCACTTCCTACTTCCTGAAACAAATGCGTGTGTTTTCTAATCATGGCAGACTTGTTAATAGACGACAAAGATGACTATTATTGGACAAATAGGGATTCACAACCTTGTCTTTTTTAACTTAAATATACGGAAGACGAACTGCAGGTTATAAAAGCGAGCGCGAAGGAAGTGTGAGACGTTGGACCAGACGGAATGCGAGAGAGTCAGTACCGACTTGACTTGACGAAATGTGAAACTTGGAGCCAAGCTGTGCAGACATAAATGGAGTGCTTACCCAAAATCAACTGGAAAAAACGTCCCCGGCCAGCTGGACCCAACAGACTACTATCCATTGAGTGAGTCACTGTAATATTGATCATGCAGCACGTCACACTTGATTTTACAATTACAGTACATACGCTGTCGAGCTAGCTGTGTACAAACAAAACTTGAAATGTGGGCTAATACTTTACAGATACTGTAATACGATTGTTCATGTTTTTCAGTCAGTACAGATTAGTGTCCTATTGTGTTGTGCATTACAAACTCAAAAGCGATTCAGTTGCCGACACAGAAGCTATCTTATGGCTAATGCCATGGTATGGCAATGTGTTACTAGGCTATAAAAACAGCTCCTTGGCGTTCACTTATTCAATAACAATGTCACTACAGTTAGGTTATTACATACTTGCCAACCTTGAGACCTCCGAATTCGGGAGATGGGGGGCGGGGGGGGGGGGGTTTGAGGTGTGGGGGGAAGGGGGGGGCGGGGTTTGGTGGTAGCGGGGGTGTATATTGTAGCGTCCCGGAAGAGTTAGTGCTGCAAGGGGTTCTGGGTATTTGTTCTGTTGTGTTTATGTTGTGCTAAGGTGCGGATGTTCTCCCGAAATGTGTTTGTCATTCTTGTTTGGTGTGGGTTCAGTGTGGCACATATTTGCAACAGTGTTAAAGTTGTTTATACGGTCACTTTCAGTGTGACCTATTTGGCTGTTGATCAAGTATGCCTTGCATTCACTTGTGTGTGTGTTAAAGCCGCATATATCATGTGACTGGGCCGGCACGCTGTTTGTATGGAGGAAAACCGGACGTGACGACTGGTTGTAGAGGATGCTAAAGGCAGTGCCTTTAAGGCACGCCCCCAATACTGTTGTCCGGGTGGAAATCGGGAGAAATTCTGGAGAATGGTTGCCCCGGGATATTTTCTGGAGGGGCACTGAAATTTGGGAGTCTCCCAGGAAAATCGGGAGGGTTGGCAAGTATGGGTTATTATGCAGTTTACGGGACGTAAATTAATCAGAATCAAAAATACTTTATTAATCCCCAAGGGGAAATTATTTGTCTATGATATGATAAAGAGTTTCCTCTGTTATCATGCTAACATTAGCATGCTAACTTTGTATGCTAGCATCTAAGATAATTTTTTATATATTTAAATGGTAAATGGGTTATACTTGTATAGCGCTTTTCTACCTTCAAGGTACTCAAAGCGCTTTGACACTATTTCCACATTCACCCATTCACACACACATTCAAACACTGATGGCAGGAGCTGCCATGCAAGGCCCTAACCACGACCCATCAGGAGCAAGGGTGAAGTGTCTTGCCCAAGGACACAAAGGATGTGACGAGGTTGGTAGAAAGTGGGGATTGAACCAGGAACCCTCAGGTTGCTGGCACGGCCACTCTCCCAACCGCGCCACGCCGTACCCAAAACTTATTTGGTTAGGACATGTCTCCATCTTGTAAGTATACTAACTTCTCAATATGATAAGCTAACATTAGCATTAGCCGATTATTAGAAATTAGAATGCAAAAAAAAACAACTTTTGTCTTGTTGTCGGTGATAAGGAAAACTCAAAAGCGATTCAGTTGCCGACACAGAAGCTAGCTTACGGCTAATGCCATGGTATGGCAATGTGTTACTAGGCTAGAAAAACAGCTCCTTGGCGTTCGCTTATTCAATAACAATGTCGCTACAGCTAGGTCATTATGCAGTTTACGGGACGTAAATGAATCAGAATCAAAAATACTTTATTAATCCCCGAGGGGAAATCATCTATCTATGATATGATAAAGATTTTCCTCTTTTATCATGCTAACATTAGCATGCTAACTTTGTATGCTAGCATCTAAGATAATTTTTATATATTTAAACCAAAACTTATTTGGTTAGGACATGTCTCCATCTTGCAAGTATACTAACATCTCAATATGATAAGCTAACATTAGCATGCTAACATTTTATGCTAGCCTTTTAGCTTCAAATTAAGTATTGTTGATGGCTTTTGGATGCATTTTTAAAGTGCCTTAGAGGCAGAATGAATTGATCCCATTAGCTGCATTGCTAGGCAATTATTACAAATTGCAATGCAAAAAAAACAACTATTGTCTTCTTGTCTGTGATAAGGACTGTGAACGATAGGCTAAATTCCCCAAAAAAGTACAGTTCTCCTTTAAATATAACCTGCAACTTTTAAAGTTCTTCCAGCAGTTGCTATAAAAGATGTAACAAATATACTGTATATAAGATTGTCAAAAAGAACTGACCAGCTTCTACGTATGGTGGAGGTGGTGGTGCGTTGGGAATGCCGTAACCAGGCTGCACAGGCACGGCCTGGTAGCCCGGCTGAGACGGCGGGTAATGCTGTGCCGGAGGGGGCGGCTGATGGGGTATGGCGACAAAGGTGGTCGTCGGCACATCTTAAAGACAAATGTGATATTTCCAGTGAGAAAAACAGGCGACAACAGCGTTGACATCAGGTGGCGTCTCACTTTGACGCTGCGAGTTGCGGCCTTTTCTGCACTTCTTGTAGAAGAAGCAGCATGGAGCCACAAAGCAGGCGACCAGACCCACGCAGAAGATAAGAGGGATGACGACGCCCAGGATGCTGCCCCAAAGTATAGCACGTTTGGCGTACTTTTCAAAGCGAGGCCTGCCGGGATAAAAAAAAAAAACAACAACACACTACAGTAGCATCATGGCTAAAATGTAGCAACAGTTAATTCACCACTTCAGAGATGCATGGCCCTACCTGATCTGTGCCGAAAAACTTGATCTGTCACTTCCTGGACTAGCAATATTCTACGACCGAGCTGCTGCAACGTGATATTTAAATGTTTTATATAATATGACTAGCTTACATAGTAAAATAGAACAATATAAAAATGAAATAGGGGTAGATTTAAAAAATCAGGGAGTATTATCGCCACAATTTCAACCACTTTCACTCTTCTGTCATTGCAATATAAGACACACGGGGGCGCCATTGACTCCCATCGAGCAGAGTCCTGGGCATGACGTTAAAGTGCATCCGGCAGTGGAGGCTCCTCTATGGGGTCTTGGGGCAATAGGAGGTTAACCCCTTTACTACTGTTACCCTAGGTGGCCCTTGGCAAAGGCCTAGTACCTGACTGCCCCCTAGCCAGGGATACGGTGAAGACCTCAACGGCGGAGCAGGCGGAAGACGGTAGATTTAAGAACTACCACAACGGCTGCGATGGCAGAAGAAGGCTGCAGCAGAAAAGGGTCCCCAGTCGTCTTGGACTCCATGCCCCTGGACCCTGACCCGATTCTGTCAAGGATCGTGTGGTGACTGTTTGCGCACCAGTCTGTCCACGTTAAACTAAGTCACGCACAGGCATCCTCCATAAAGGGATACACCCCTACCAGGAGGATCGTCATACTCGTTCGAGGGACCGCCGATGATGATGATGGTATAAAGAGAGTAGGGTTGTACGGTATACCGGTATTAGTAAAGTACTGCGATACTAATGAATCAAATTCGGTACTATACCGCCTCTAAAAAGTACAGATCCCTAACCATAAGCCCCTCCCCACCCGTCGTTGTCACGTCGTGTCATTGCTGGTTTTACGAGCAGAGGAGCATGTTTGGCAGTGCACAATCACAGAGTACTTACAAGCAGACACAGTCCTGAGGGAACTCTCCTGAAGAAATCAATAAAGTACTATCTATCTATTTGTAGACAGAAAAGGGAGAACAGACGCATTTTGGCTTAAAAACTAGAGATAAAAGTGAAGTTAATAACACTGAAACGCCCTCAGGAAGAGGTGCTTTAAGACACGGCTAAAGTCCATCCGCAGTCTGCAGTGTTCTGCAAGACGAGGAATAGCTAAACATGTTTCACTACACACCGTAACACACCGGATCTACACCTAACATTCACTGTAATGATACCAAGTACAGGAGCGTATCTCGTCGATACTACTATGATTATATCAATATTTTTTATTCATTCATTCACTTTCTACCGCTTGTCCCTTTCGGGGATGCTGCAGCCTATCCCAGCTGTATTTGGGTGGAAGGCAGGTTACACCACCTCATCGCAGCATCACAAAATATTTTTTTGTATTTATATTATGTTTATAAACTCAGGAAATATGTCTCTGGATACATGAGGACTTTGAATATGACCAATGTATGATCCTGTAACTACTTGGTATCCTAAATTTGTGGTATCATCCAAAACTAATATAAAGTATCAAACAACAGAAGAATAAGTCATTATTACATTTTAACAGAAGTGTAGATAGAACATGTTGAAACAGAAAGTAAGCAGATATTAACATTAAATGAACAAGTAGATTAATAATAAATTGTCAACCACTTGTCCTTAATAAAGTTGACAAAATAATAGAATGATAAATGACACAATATGTTACTGCATATGTCAGCAGCTAAATTAGGAGCCTTTGTTTGTTTACTTACTAATAAAAGACAAGTTGTCTTGTATGTTCACTATTTTATTTAAGGACAAATTTGCAATTAGAAACATATGTTTAAGTACCATAAGATTTTTTGTTAAAATAAAGCCAATAAGGCAATTTTTTGTGGTCCCCTTTATTTAGAAAAGTATCAAAATACATTTTGGTACTGGTACCAAAATATTGGTATCGGGACAACACTAATCGGGATACCCCAATTATTAAACGATTCTAATTGTCACCCAAGTGTAAAAATGAGTTTGCCGCCATTAGTGATTGCTCCAAGACTGCAAGAGAAGCTTGACTTCCCATAAAACGTGAAAAAAGATCATTTGATAAACACTCGGCTTTGTCCACGCATCGGACGCTGAACTTCTCTGGAAGTGTAAGGAAAGTGGACTTGGCCTCAGCTGGCCTGACGCTGAGCTTCCGTGTGATGATTGGTTGATCGGTTTTACTGACATATTTTTAATTTAGTTACTTTATTTATTTTTTAATATGCATAAATCGTTATAATGTATATTTTCTGCTGCCCTTTTTTTTGCTGCAGCTGTTACATATACTGTAATATTGTACATGGTAATTGGGATTTGTTATACACTACCGTTCAAAAGTTTGGGGTCACCCAAACAATTTTGTGGAATAGCCTTAATTTCTAAGAACAAGAATAGACTGTCGAGTTTCAGATGAAAGTTCTCTTTTTCTGGCCATTTTGAGCGTTTAATTGACCCCACAAATGTGATGCTCCAGAAACTCAATCTGCTCAAAGGAAGGTCAGTTTTGTAGCTTCTGTAACGAGCTAAACTGTTTTCAGATGTGTGAACATGATTGCACAAGGGTTTTCTAATCATCAATTAGCCTTTTGAGCCAATGAGCAAACACATTGTACCATTAGAACACTGGAGTGATAGTTGCTGGAAATGGGCCTCTATACACCTATGTAGATATTGCACCAAAAACCAGACATTTGCAGCTAGAATAGTCATTTACCACATTAGCAATGTATAGAGTGTATTTCTTTAAAGTTAAGACTAGTTTAAAGTTATCTTTATTGAAAAGTACAGAGCTTTTCCTTCAAAAATAAGGACATTTCAATGTGACCCCAAACTTTTGAACGGTAGTGTATATTGTAAATATCATATACAAATATATTATAATATAATAATTTAATATATCAGTATATATTATCTACTGTATATATAATATGTAAATATTACATGTATATTTTATATTGCTACTACAGTACATTTTTAGTCTACTGTATACCTGCATTATCCTTTCCATCCTTTGTAACTGAGCTACTGTGTGGAACAATTTCCTTTGTGGATCAATAAAGTTTGTCTAATTCTAAAGTCTAAACAAAAAACTGCTAGGGGCAAAGTGGTGCCTTCATGTCACAATTGCATCTCAAATTATAATTTTCTTAATTTTTAAAAATGAGCGAGCCACCATTATTGTCAGTCTTAACTCCAAAGACAAAGGCCACACGCAAGGGTGGTTTTACGTCGCAGTTGCATTTCACTTTCTAACATTATTTTTGAAGCAAGTGCAATCGTAAAAACAATGAATCGTTTTGTATTGTATCGTTCTAAAAAGATAGCACCCCTAACTCGAAATGGCAACCACAAATATCGAGTAACAAATATGTTTCCCTCTTGTTTTCATGTGGGTTTTTTGCCTTTTGGGACTGTGACACAAGGGGTGGCACTTTGGTGACTTCTGCGGTGCTTTTTTGTGAACTTCTGGATCTGCCTCCCGGGAACCTTTTGGCCATGAAGACCAGCTGCTGGGTCTCTTCCACACCAGAGTCCATTTGGAGAGACTGGAGGAGATGCGGATGAAGAGACGGGGCTGCGGGACGGACAAGCTTCACAGTGTCTTGGCTGAATGAGCAGGTCTCCTTAGACGTATCCTCGCTCATCCATGTGGACTGGACACTGGCCGAGAGTTGGTGGGCGGCCGAGGGTGGAGTCGGCTCTCTTGGTTGCTTTGTTGGGTCTGCTCCTGTCTCTGGCCATGTTCCCCCCACCCCAGCAGACGATAATGTGGAACACCGCAGAGGCCACCACAGTGTATATGTTTTTGTTTATTTTTGTTGTTGTTTTACTTTTGTGGCTGTGTGTAGAAGTGGCTGGTTGCATCAGCTCTGCTCTTTTAATGCCTTTGATGTCCTTTGATGTTTCCCTCATACACACGTTTATGTGTGCTATAGCTGTGACTTTTTTTCCCCTTTGCCTCAGTCTGGACCCCCTCTCCAGGGGCCCAGGCTTAGACTTCATTTTTTCTTTCTCACCCCCCGCACCTACCCAGCTTTTACCTGTTTCTCACCTTTTTTGTGAGGGGCGCCAGAAGTTGGCAGACCCGTCAGCGATCCTGTTCTGTCTCCCTGTAATGTCTGTCTGCTCTTGAATGGGATTGTGCTGAAAATCTTAAAGGCCTACTGAAATGAAATTGTTTTATTTAAACGGGGATAGCAGATCCATTCTATGTGTCATACTTGATCATTTTGCGATATTGCCATATTTTTGCTGAAAGGATTTAGTAGAGAACGACAATAAAGTTTGCAACTTTTGGTCTCTGATAAAAAAAAAGCCTTTACCCTACCGGAAGTAGCATGACGTCACCCGAGGAAGGGCTGCTCACATTTCCCCATTGTTTACACCAGCAGCGAGAGCGATTCGGACCGAGAAAGCGACGATTACTCCATTAATTTGAGCAAAGATGAAAGATTTGTGGATGAGGAACGTGTAAGTGAAGGACTAGCGTGCAGTGCAGGACGTATCTTTTTTCGCTCTGACCGTAACTTAGGTACAAGGGTTCATTGGATTCCACACTCTCTCATTTTTCTATTGTGGATCACGGATTTGTATTTTAAACCACCTCGGATACTATATCCTCTTGAAAATGAGAGTCGAGAATGCGAAATGGACATTCACAGTGACTTTCATCTCCACGACAATACATCGGCGAAGCACTTTAGCTACTGAACTAACGTGATAGCATCGGGCTTAACTGCATATAAAACAAAACAAATAAGTCCCTGACTGGAAGGATAGACAGAAGATCAAAAATACTACCAAACTCTGGACATGTAACTACACGGTTAATGCTTTCCAGCTTGGCGAAGCTTAGCAATGCTGTTGCTAACGACGCCATTGATGCTAACTTAGCTATGGAACCTCGACAGAGCTATGCTAAAAACATTAGCTCTGCACCTGCGCCAGCTCTTATCTGCTCATCATGACCCGTGCTCACCTGCGTTCCAGCGATCGACGGTACGACGAAGGACTTCACCCGATCACCGATGCGGTCGGCGGCCCGGAGACGGAGGAAGTCAAGGTGAGGTCGTTCGGCTAGCGCGTCTGCTATCCTCAAAGTCCTCCTGGTTGTGTTGCTGTAGTCCGCCGCTAATACACCGATCCCACCTACAACTTTCTTCTTTGCAGTCTCCATTGTTCATTAAACAAATTGCAAAAGATTCACCAACACAGATGTCCAGAATACTGTGGAATTTTGAGATGAAAACAGGGCTTTTTGTATTGGATTCAATGGGCTCCGAATACTTCCGCTTCAACAGTTGACGTCACGCGCAAACGTCATCATATCGAAACGTTTTCAGCCGGAAGTTTGCCGGGAAATTTAAAATTGCACTTTATAAGTATTGGCATGTGTTGCAATGTTAAGATTTCATCATTAATATATAAACTATCAGACTGCGTGGTCGGTAGTAGTGGGTTTCAGTAGGCCTTTAATTTCCCCTCGGGGATTATTAATGTATTTCTGATTCTGATTCGCTGTTAAAAACAAATACTTAAACCCCTAGTAAAAACCCTTAACTTCGCCAAAATTAGCATGGTAAAAAGTACAAAAAAAGAATCCTGATTTAAGTGTAAAAAGAAGTTTCCCACAGTCACAGTGGGTATGTGTGCAACTTGTACCTTTCATCACATGTCTCCTGATCCTCTCGGGTCAGACGCTGCGTGTGGTCGCTGCAGCAGAACTTGGTGTCACACTCTCCACAGCAGTGCATGCGTCCACAGTGGGCGTCATCGTGACGGACACCGCTCTTGTCCAAGTAGCTTGTACAGTCATCGGCTGGAAGACAACAAAGACCAAAAAAAGTCTCACCGATTAGTTTTGCTTTCAATTTGCGAATGACAGCCCGGCTGAAAGGACTCTAAAAAGTCTGACAGAAGTCTATAAAAGGGAGACTCACCCCATGTAGTCGGGATCTGGGCAAAACAGGGGACAAACAGTAGAATGGACAAAACCAATGACACCATTGCTGCAGACACACTGACTGTAGAACTTGTGTGTGTGTGTCACACCCATCAGGCAAGCCATCAAACAACATTCTTGACTTCAATGAAAGAAAAGGTTGGGTGTGATAATGAAGGCAAATGTAAATATGGACACTCGTTTTGGGTTTTTAGGTGCCCGTTTACCTTACACTTCTTGGCATACACCCGGTACCATTCTGGGTCCTGTTTTCTCATCTGAAATAATTGTACCTCAGTTGTTGTTGGAAATATCGTTTAAAAAATGTCCCCACTTTTTGTGAAGTCAAAGAAAATTGCAAGTGGCAGCTTTTTGATAAAGAAGGTGAGAAACACTGAATATAAGAAAGAACACTTAGCAAAGTACGATTGTAATGTATGTGTAATGTTCTAAAAGAACTCGACGGGACAACCAGCTTCAGAATATCAATGAGTCATTCATTACTAACCTACTCAGTGGCCTGGTGGTTAGAGTGTCCGCCCTGAGATTGATAGGTTGTGCGTTCAAACCCCGGGTGAGTCATACCAAAGACTATAAAAATGGGACCCATTACCTCCCTGCTTGGCACTCAGCATCAAGGGTTGGAATTGGGGGTTAAATCTCCAAAAATGATTCCCGGGCGCGGCACCGCTGCTGCCCACTGCTCCCCTCACCTCCCAGGGAATGACCAAGGGGATGGGTCAAATGCAGAGGACAAATTTCACCACACCTAGTGTGTGTGTGACAATCATTGGTACTTTAACTTTATTTAGTGTGTCACTCGGGCAGGCAGTATAACAATAATGATACATCCGCACCGGCCTCATGTCATCCCCCCCACCTCCCAGTATGGGTAGCACCTGAGCCCAGTACACAACATCCCCCCTTCTTAAGTTTTTTTTTCTTTAGCAATTTCACATAAACCAAATATCAAGAACATGGCAGCAATTTAGAGTAAATCAATGAGCACTGTATGCATCATAACTCTCAAAAAAAGGAGGCTGGAGGAGATGCGGATGAAGAGACAGGGCTGTGGAGCTAGCACTGAGCGCCGGGACGGACAGGCTTCACAGTGTCTTGACTGAATGAGCAGGTATCGGACACCTCGGTCTCCTTGGACGTATCCTCGCTCATCCATGCGGATTGGACACTGGCCGAGAGTTGGTGGGCGGCCGAGGGTGGAGTCGGCTCTCTTGGTTGCTTTGTTGGGTCTGCTCCTGTCTCTGACCATGCTCCCCCCCACCCCAGCAGACGATGGCGTGGAACACCGCAAAGGCCTTCACAGTGTATGTTTTTTGTTGTTGTTTTACTTTTGTGGCTGTGTGTAGAAGTGGCTGGTTGTATCAGCTCTACTCTTTTAATGTCTAATGTCCTTTGATGTTTCCCTCTTACACACGTTTATGTGTGCTATGGCTATGAATTTTTTTCTTCCTTGGCCTCAGTCTGGACCCCCTCTCCAGGGGCCCAGGCTTAGACTGAATGTATTTATTTTTTACCTGTTTCTCAACCTTTTTGTAAGGGGCGCCGGAAGTTGGCAGACCCGTCAGCGATCCTGTTCTGTCTCCCTGTCATGTTTGTCTGCTCTTGAATGGGATTGTGCTGAAAATCTTAATTTCCCCTCGGGGATTATTAAAGTATTTCTGATTCTGATTCTGATAAGTAAAGCTGCAGCAGATGGAAACTTTCTCTCAGCATTCTCCCTGAGATGTCTCCTATTCCTCCTGAACATCCTGCCTTCAGGTGTACGCACCACTACTCACCTTCAGGGGTGAGTCGTGAGGTGGATGCTGGCAATTTGGTCTTCAAGCGACGCCCCATCAGCATCTGGGCAGGCGACAGGCCCACACCTTCCAGTGGTGTATTTCTGTACTCCAGAAGTGCTATGTAAGGGTCACCAGATTTTTTGAGCAATCGTTTGACTGTCTGCACAGCTTTTTCCGCCAGTCCATTTGACTGAGCATAGTGTGGACTTGAAGTGAAATGACTGAACTCCCAGCTTTCTGAACAGCTCTTGAACTCTGCACTGGCATACTGAGGAGCATTATCACTGACCAAAATATCTGGTATGTCGTGCCTGGCATATATGGACTTTATGGCAGTGATAACACCCTTACTGGTGGTGTCGGTCAGCACCATTATGTCTGGATACTTTGAGAAGTAACACATAGCAAATATTCAGAGCCATCTCTGTGAAACATGTCGGATCCAACCTTCTCCCATGGTCTATTTGGCAAGGGATGTGAAATCGTTGGTTCTTTTTGATTGCTATTCCTGTGCTCATTGCAGACAGCAAACTGCGTGTCTATTGCCTAAGCCAGCAAAGGTCTGACTCCAGCTCAAACAAGGTACCCGGCTCATAAACTAGAATTCCTTGCACTCAAATGGACAGTGACCACAAAGTTCTATGACCATCTCTATGGGCAGTTTTTCTGTCCTCATTGATGATAACTCTGTAAAGTATGTGATGTCTTCTGCGAAGCTGGATGTTACAGGGCACAGGTGGGTCTCAGTGCTGTCAACTTTCAATTTTGACATCCAGTACCGAAGAGGATGAAGCAATGTCAATGATCTTTCTTGAATGTCCGATGGGGAGATAACCCAGGTCTGGCAATCCTGTCCTCAGATAATGCAAACCATTCCTGTGGGTCAAAGTTGCCCCTTGGATGAGAAAGCAAACATATGTTGAGTTGAGTTGAGTTTGAGTTTATTTCGAACATGCAAGCATACAACATGATACATCACAATTTCCAGTTTCTCTTAGGGCTGATTCTTTAGAACCTGCGTTAGGCGTTCCAGATGCGCCATACTGTGATTTGGGGACTGAATCACTGCCAGCAATGACAAAGCAGGGAGTCAGACAAGGACGAAAGGAGGAACCAGTCATCTTCAAAAGTCAAAATGGGAAACAGCAGGTAGAGAGCAGCTGGTGGAAAGAAGATTAGCCTTCTCTTAAAGGAGTGGAGGAGGTTGGTAGTGAAAGATGGAATCTTGTACCACATTGTCAAAGATGGTCAGAGGCGGAGTGGTGGAGCAGTTGGTGTTGCCAGAAAATATGCAATCTTCAATCAAGACTGCCCTATTCATAGAGAGATAGCTACAGAAAGAGAAAAATCCTTCCATCTATTTTTTACCGCTTGTCCTTCTCGGGGTTCCGGGGTTGACTGGAGCCTATCCCAGCTGCATTCGGGCGAAAGGCGGGTTACAGCCTGGACAAGTTGAGAAAGACAAAAAAGCAGACAAATAAGACCACAGGGCCAGGGTGACTGAAAAGCATTAAGGGAATGAACAAAGAAAGTAACAAAATTGGGTCTAAATTGGCTGTCAAAGTTTTCTCCAGTGTAAACATCAGTCCAAAAAAGGCAACTTACTGTCTTTGACATGCTCACGTGTGAACTTGATGTTTCTGGCCACTGAGTTAATGTGCTTGGTGAAGGCTTGCACTTCTTGGTTTCTGATTTTCACCCATGTGTCATGCACATACCTGCACTAATGACTTGGTGATGTTCCCTTAAAAGAGCTCAGAGCTTTCTTTTCCATGTCCTCCATGTAAAGGTTTGCTAATATTGGGGATACAGGTGATCCCATGGCACAACCATGTTTTTGTCGGTAAAACGTTACCAAGAATTGAAAGTAAATAGTTTTAAGGCAAAGTTCCAGCAAAAGGCACATCTGTTCTGGGTTTAGTGTGGATCTATCCTGTAAGGTGTGATCACCTAATAGACGTTGCCTCACCGTCTCTACTGCATCCTAGGTTGGAATACAGGTGAACAGGGAGGTGACTTCGAACGAAACTATAGTTTCATTTTTGTCCAGTTTTAGATCTCTGATCTTTGCTACAAAGTCAATTGAGTTTTGGACATGATGTGGAGTTTTGCCAACCAAAAGGTGCTAAAATGTTGGCCACATACTTAGCAATAGTGTATGTCAGAGTTAATGCTCCTGACAATTATTTGGAACGTCTCTCTTATGTCTACGTGACAGTATAATTCACTGCTGCAAACTGCAAACACAAAAATACATAGTTACATGACCACATTAAGAAGTGTGCATTATAATCTGAAATACCAAATAACATAAGAACTGATACATGGGAGGATTTTGTATTTATTGAACTGGCTTGCGGTCACATCTGACAGGAAGTAACTCTGCAATCGGTACGCATTACACACAAATCTCAACTATGACGCAACTGGGACCTTCAAACAGTAACTACAGAAGTTGCACAGATTCGACTTAAAGGCTCTTGCTGAGTTGGCACAAAAAGGTGACTTGAGAAGAAGTACTTTCAAGTAATTGTGCTCAGCGAAGAGCACAAGTGTAGCAAGGCATATTCAGTGTGGAGGAAAGATGCACTTCCTCGCCGTTACAATGTATGGCTTGGAAATAAATCATCAATGAAACATTTAAACATGTTTTTTTTTTTTTTTGACAAAACCAAGCACTAACAATGACACAAAACTACTACACGGTTTACAAATTGTTTGGAAACGTTTGCAGCAAAGAAGAAGGCACAGCAGTTGTGAGTATGAGGAAGTAGAACAAAACATAAAACTCCACCTTTGGTTGTGGTTTTTGAGCACTACCAATTCAATTTTAGGTACAATTGCATCCAGTTTGAACATCTAAAAGATACTTAACACAAAAAAAAAGAGACAAACGTGAGGGTTTGGTCAGCTGGCACACGACACAATCAACTTCCCTTTATGCTTTAACCCCAAACTTAAACTAAATACGTTGTTCCGGATAACTAAAACAAAAACAAAAGTTTGTGTAATGCATGCTGCGGGACTTTGAAGGGAGCAGCAGCTTGTGAAAAAATTAATACTGAATGTACATATATATTTTAAATTAGCTGTGCTGACAGTTGTATAAAAGAATCAGCACTGGAAAAATATGTTCGGCTGTACAAAAACTTTCAAAATTGCTGTTAAATTTTGATGATTTTAGCACAACTTTTTAAATATTATGTAACGAGTGAATGTGGTAAATGCATATACAAACATTTTTAAAATCTTTTTAAAGCAAAATGTCCACTGCCCTACACTTTGAAAGACTCTGCTCTCGGCCATATAAAGACCACGACAAAAGCAAATGCATAATAATGATGAAATAAGCACATTGATTACAAATTCCACAGACGATTGACTCACGAGATCTCGCAAAATGGACGCATCAGAGCCGTAACAGAAGACCTCCTCCTTTTACACAGAGCCCCTTTGATGCAATCTGTAAAATACTTCAATTGCTTTTAAACACAACAGGACGGGAGAGGCACGTGCCATACTCACACACTGTTGTCCCACCTCTGTTACGGCTTTGGCAGCTGGAAAATAGCCACAAAACGGCGATGATAGTCGGGATGTTTCGGGACGGCAGTAGCTCAGCTGCAAGAACTTGGTGTCGGTTCAAAACCCTTCCAAAATATTGGAATTTGGGATTTGTTGCGGTAGGGTTGCTGGTTTACTTCCAACTTTCACTCTTGAAATCTCCGTCTGAGACATGCAAAGGCGGATGCTTGATCCTGTTAGGTGTGTGTGTGTGTGTATGTAGAATTGTAAAATATATAAAAGTGTAACATGGTTTTCCTCGCAGAGAGACAAATGTTCCTTTTAGGATGTCGCAGCAGACTTCGTGCAGGTGAGCGTGCGACCATGGCCAGAGAGACCGTTATCCGGTCTTAGGCGGCGGTGAGACAAAATCCGGATTGTACGCGGGCTGAGCCAGGTAGTCTGGCTGGGCCGGTGGAGCGTGAGCCTGTGGCTGCATGGGAGGTGGCTGCATGGGATGTGGCTGCATGGGAGGTGGCTGCAGTGGGTAGGAGGGTTGTCCGGGGCTGAATGCAGCTTGGCTGTAAGGCATCGGGTTGGGAGGGAAGGCGGGGGGGCCTGCTGGACGAGAGGAGACAAAAAACATTAGTCCTGCTGTGGTGTGACCACAATGTCGGTTCTGCCAGACAGGGAAGCCATGAATGTCTTTTTCTGGAAGCCACATTACATTGCAGGATGAGCCACAATTAAACAAGCAGTGATTTTATTCTATGTTGAAGCACCCAAACATGCGTAAAGCCGCACTCAC
>NC_084756.1:18019231-18119231 GCF_033978785.1 Entelurus aequoreus
GAGCCCATTGCAAAAGAAGTGCATATATCCATCTACCTTATACAGCTTGCTCCTAAAAAAGCTAACTTCTCTCAAGCTTATCACCATACAAATGGCTGTATGGTTTTTCAGATGACAATTTCATACAAGGCAACATTTGCACTACTTACAAAAAACAGGCACACCCTATTGAGGTTGAGAAAGTTTTGTTAATGTGTAATAACCAATACTTTTATTGATCCTTAATTTTGGTAATACAGACACTATTTTGTTTTTATTTCAATTTTATTTTAGTCATTTATTTTCCTGCTATTTATGTTACTACAAAAATGCACCTTTTTTTAGGATTTTGTAACTTTTAATAAACAAATACACTTCAGATTTTGAATTTTATTTGTTCAATATCAGATACATTTTTAACCTAAATTCTTTCTTCTGTTAATTATAACTATATCATATAATATCATACCACCATTAAAAGAGGTTGATGCTACAATTTAGGAAAAAACAATATAATAAATTTAATGAATCAAAGTTTATTTATATAGCCCTTAATCACAAGTGTCTCAAAGGGCTGCACAAGCCACAAAGACAACCTCATCCATAAATTGATAGAATTAATTTAACTCAAAACTGAAATAGATTGTTTCCGTGCTACCCACTCCCCCCTCAAAAAAACACAATTTTAACGTATAACATGCCTTTTTAAAAAGAAAAACTTTTAGATAAGAAAAACATTGAATGAAAAACAATACAATGTTCGCAGATATACACACACACATATATAAATATATATACATATATACACAAACACACATACATATATGTGTGTGTGTGTGCGTATATATATATATATATATATATATATATATATATATATATATATATATATATATATATATATATATATATATATATATATATACACCGTATTTTTCGGACTATAAGTCGACGTTTTTTTCATAGTTTGGCCGGGGGTGCGATGTATACTCCGGAGCGACTTATGTGTGAAATTATTAACACATTATTGTAAAATATGAAATAATATTATTTATCTCATTCGTGTGAGCGACGAAGAAAATGTCCGCAATCGTCACACACACGTCAGCAATTGTCACTCACACGCCAACCAATAAGAATTCGGCGGGGGCGAGTCCTGGCAGAAGTGCATTGTGGGCCATGATATGCTAACTGTTATATACTATACGCTACTGCCGGAGCTATTAAAATAGATCACATCAACAATCGCGGTAACTTATAAAAACTGAGAAGGACTGAACTAAAATGGCACCGAAAAGGAAATCATATACTGCAGATTACAAGCTGGACGTAGTGAAATATTCTGCAGAGAACAGCAATCGAACAGCAGAAAGAAAGGACGCTAGTGGGGCGCATACCAGAGGCGACACAGAGGAAAAAGATTTCATGGGATTTAGCGATCGGAAGTGACAGATTGTTTGGTAAACGTATAGCATGTTCTATATGTTATAGTTATTTGAATGACTCTTGCCATAATGTGTTGCGTTAACATACCAGGCACGTTCTCAGTTGGTTATTTATGCCTCATATGGCGTGCACTTATTCAGCCTGTTGTTCACTATTCTTTATTTATTTTAAATTGCCTTTCAAATGTCTATTCTTGGTGTTGGATTTTATCAAATAAATTTCCCCAAAAAATGCGACTTATACTCCAGTGCGACGTATATACGTACAGTATGTTTTTTTTCTTCTTTATTGTGCATTTTTGGCCTGTGCGACGTATACTCCGGAGCGACTTATAGTCCGAAAAATACGGTAGAAATATATGAAGTGAAATAGGGTTATTTCTGTATCTTTATTGTTGGAGTTATTTCTGTATCTTTATTGTTGGAGTGTGTAATTTTCCTGAGGGAACTCTCCTGAAGGAATCAATAAAGTACTATCTATCTATGTGTGTGTGTGTGTTTGTGCGTGAGTGTGTATATATATATACACGTGTGTGTATATATATATATATAGTGTGTGTGTGTGTGTGTATACAGTATGTGTGTTTATGTATGTGTGTGTATATGTGTGTGTGTGTATATATATAAATATATAAGTGACGTGCGGTGAGGTTCATGGCTGGTGAGGCACTGACTTCATCACAGTCAGATTTACGAACATATGAACCCTAAAGAGTATCTTATTCACCATTTGGTTGGCAGCAGTTAACAGGTTATGTTTAAAAGCTCATACCAACATTCTTCCCTGCTTGGCACTCAGCATCAAGGGTTGCAATTGGGGGTTAAATCACCAAAAATGATTCCCGGGGGCGGCGCCGCTGCTGCCCACTGCTCCCTCACCTCCAAGGGGGTGAGCAAAGTGATAGGTTAAATGCAGAAAACAAATTTCACCACACCTAGTGTGTGTGACAATCATTGGTACTTTAACTTTACACATACAAACTGTAGCACACCAAAAAGCACATTTAATAAAAAAAAACGATATTATGGTCTTACCTTTACTTATAAATGAAGTCCATGCGCCGCTCCTTTTGAACAAAGGCATTGATAACTTGTTTATAGAAGTCTTCCTTATCTTTCTTCAGTTTTAAAAGTCTCTCTGTCTCGATGGAGATCTTCCTCTAATTATTACCTCCTGCTTCGATTGAAAGTCCAGTTTAGAAAACTGTTTTATTTTAGATATGTAATCCTCCATGTTAAAAGTTCAGGCGAGAGGAAAAAATAAACGATCGCTGCTAACTGTTGCTGCTTGTTGTCACTTCTTCTGCAGCCGAGTAGTCACAAGAATGATCTCTGGGATCACTACCGCCCTCTACCACCAGGAGGCGGGATTACTGCGAGCCTCACACAGTGCGTCTTCGCAGCCGTTTTATGATTGCTCGGCACAAGAAATACGTTACACACATACAGTTGTGGACAAAATACACTGTACATTATATACCTCAGCTAACTAAACTGTGGAAATATATAATATAATTCATATAGCAATACGGTCTCACTGCACAGCAGGCCAGCAGTTAGCCGAGTCATTACGCAATCCATGGCGAGGCTCAACTGGCTGGTGACTCACCGCAAGTCTTCTCAGTATTTGAACGGCAAATGTGAAAATTCAGCGATTTTGAAAAACATAATCTAAAACTGGTGAAGTTAAATGGAAAATAACTTTATAATATAATCACTGGATACATATAACAATTTAATAAAAAAAAAAAAATTTTTACATTTTTTTTCTTTCCATGATGGCACGTGAGGTCCCGCCTCACCTGCCTCCCCTGACTGCACGTCACTGATTGATATATATATATATATATATACAAACATACATACACACACACACACACACATACATACATAAACACACATATACACACACACACTATATATATACATATATACTGTATATACACACACATATATATATACACACTCACGCACACACACACATATACACACTCCAACAGTAAAGATACAGAAATAACCCTATTTCATTTTGACTGGTCAAACAGAAACTCTCTACTCTTCGTGACTGATTCATCCGCCGCAAGTTTTAACTCGAGCTTGTGGCCTCTCTGGAATTTAACTAGGCAGCATCACGGAACAATATGGAGCAGACACTTTCCAAGGAATGTTTCTAGCAAAACGAAAGAAAGCCTGACTGAAGGCAAAGTGTACCAAATAGAATGAGTGTCACGCCAGTGCAAAATGCAAAAAGACCAAAACAGAGACACATCAGAATCAGAATGACAATTTAACCTACTAAAGGCCAGTGTCCAAGACAGAGGACATTTGTATTTTTCTTAAATGTGTACCTCTGATGAAAAAAAGATATCAAAAACAAATCCATTACAGAGAATGGTGGTTTTCAAATAAAACTAATAGTGAAGGGAAAAGTCCGGCCCTATTGTTCTTAGCTTTCTAGCTATGTGGCCCCAAAATAGGGCTGCACAACCCTGAGAAAAAACCTAACTGCGATTTTTCTCTCCAAAATTGCGATTGGATTTGCGATTTTTAGATTTTATACATATAAAAGCATAAAACTGCAAAAATAAAGAGTGAATAGGGGTGTCAAAAAATTAGGTTTTTCGAATGAATCGCAATTTTTATTACCAACGATTTTTAATGGATTAAACATCTTTTTTTTTTTTTTTAAATCCGTCCTGCTCAGCCACTCAGGTTGATGTAGATGCCCATATCTGCTGTACAGATTCACTTTAGAAAAGAGAAGTAAGTGATACTTCTCCTGTTGCCTTATTTGTATTTGACTTTATTATATATATAAAAACATAACCAATTTTATTTAAGCTAATATAGAAAATGTATCAGAGCTGTTTATTTATTTTATGGAGGAATGTAGTTAATCATGGAACTGGCACCCAATGTTATTAAAAAGTAAGGATTTTTAATCAAGAATTGTTTTGAATCGAAAATTTAATCTGAATCAAAGTGAATCGTGCGATGCTCAAAGATTCACAGCCCAATCAGTCAACATATTCTGGGCTCAAGGTGCCCACATTAGAACAATATGCAATCATTTACTTAAAAAAATATTAAGCTTCATGCAGAAAAACTCAGAGCTTTTGTTTACATCATGCTCCTAAACTGAAGAACTGAAGAAATAACCGATAAAAACTATACAGTGTTTATAATGTAATGTAATAATAAAGTATAATAATAATGCAAGTAACCATTTAAAAAGATATAAACTTCTATTTATTGTGACTTTAGAACTGTTTACCATTGCAATGTAATTGGATGGTAAACTACTTTGTTATCGGTATAATGATAAACCGCGGCAAAATTCCAGACGGTTAGTAATACCGTTTACATTTTTAATTACTAAAAAACCGTCATTTATTAATGCATTTTAGGCAACACTGCTTACTTCCTGAATACTGAAGCGGACTTTGCTTCGAAAATGTTTCTCCGAGCTAACGGAGCCGATCGCTTCGTTTCACTTTATTTCAATCGCTTCTACTTCCGTGGAGTCTCAGTGTGCGATTAAGAGTGCAATGCTGTTGGAGGAGAAAAATATTTGATGTTGCAGATTTATTTTGAACGAGCAGCTAGCGTCCTTCCGTCAGCGGGGACTGAGAGTTACCCTGCAGAAGGCGATGTGTCAGGA
This sequence comes from Entelurus aequoreus, assembly GCF_033978785.1. Classification (NCBI taxonomy): domain Eukaryota; kingdom Metazoa; phylum Chordata; class Actinopteri; order Syngnathiformes; family Syngnathidae; genus Entelurus; species Entelurus aequoreus. Next base: position 18,024,317 of record NC_084756.1, read on the forward strand.
ACATTGCCACAGCTTGTTTATAAAGTCTGTAGTTTGTCGACTGGGATGGTCACTCGTACTTTAATTTAACTGCTAACTTTGTTAGTGTTCCAATAACATCAATACTAAAATGTTTGGTAATTTCTTCAATTGAACATTGGTTAAGTTGTCGGTGAGGAACAAAGATTGTGTATTCAATGTATCACTCCTCTTTATTTTTGTTGGACAAACTGTTGCATTGAGGTACATGGTTGTTGTTAAAAAACAAATCTTGTTTATTTGACTTTATCTTTATTAGCCAAACTGCTTTGTGTTTTATATTGATATCCAAAAGTAAACACCATGTTTTTTACATTACTAGTGTTTTTTTTATTCCACAAAGTAATTACTTTAATAACCATCCATGTGACATAACATTTTGTTAATGTTTTATGGTGAATTATTAATACCTACATGATACAGCATGTACATGTACACACTTTAGTACATGTAAATGTAACATTAGTACATGTAAATGTACATAATTTAAAAAAATACCTCTCTCTTTGAAAATGTAAAAATAGAGATAAAGGCATCATGTAATAAAAAATCTGACACGGTAATACTATTAATGAACAAAAACACAAATATGCGTCATTAAATATATCAATAACATTTATCTAGGGCATTTTTATTAGACATTACAAATTACATGATGGCGTCGCGTTCACACCCCAACACTGTTTTACTTAACATAATGAATAATCATGATTAATAATCGTGATTTCAATATTGATAAAAATAATCCTAATTATTATGTTGCCCATAATCGTGTAGTCCTATGTGTAAGACTAGACCTCATACACGAACACTATTTCTATAGTCATTCACATTGACGTCCCACTGGGGTGAGTTTTCCTTGCCCGTATGTGGGCTCTGTACCGAGGATGTCGTTGTGGCTTGTACAGCCCTTTGAGACACTTGTGATTTAGGGCTATATAAATAAACATTGATTGATTGATTGATTGATCTACATGGACAAAAAGTGCAGTTACGTCTTACGTCCAAAGGGTGCCATCTTGCGAAATGTTCACATTTATTTTTAGTATTATTTTGTTTCTGCCATTTTGTTTATAATGCTTGTGTTGCTTTCATATGCACATTCAACTTTCTACTTGAGGTAGATATATACATTTTAAATGAGTTTGTGTTGTTTTTAAAATAATAAAACTCGGTTATAGGATTTCAGTATAAGTAGTTTTAGAACATTTTGAGCACATTTAAAATTACTGCGATAAAATGATAACCGTGATAGTTTTGGTCACAATAACTGTGATAAGAAATGTTCATACCATGACATTTATAGTTGCCATCGAGGTATTCTCGCTCGCTCGCTTGCTCGTTTGTCAGTGGTACTTTGCTCATTTTGCCCATTCAATTTATTACCACAAAGGAACATTTGACTTTGTAATATTTATTCTTCCTCCTAATTTATGTTACTTTGCTGAACTACTCACTGGTGAGTCGCAAGTCTCTCTGTCCATACTTGACTGGCGGTATGTCTCTTCGCCGACTGGGACAAAGACTGTGGATGACTGCATTGCTAATTCTACTGTTAAATACAGGCGCTCGAGAGCTGAAAGCAATGTTTGAAGTGAGAGACGAAGAAACGCCAAGCTCAGCAATTTTGACTGTCAAACATGTCTGTCACTCAAATGCCGGTGACGGCAGAGAAAAAAAAAACTCAGCCTCCTGCGGTTGCATCGTCGCACTAATTAAAACCTTAACGTCGATAATTTTGCAGCTCTAACGACATCGATGGACTTACGTCTGGGCTTGCGGCACATCTTGTAGAGGCAGCAGCAGGGACAGAGGCAGCAGCTGATGAGCACCACAAACACAAAGATACCAACGCCGATCACGCTGCCCACCAGTGATTCAGACTTCATCGATAGATTGCCCTCGCTGGAGAAGAGACAAAGTAAAAAAAACAATCACGACAATTTGCTGCTAACAGAAAATGAATATAAAATGAATTTCAGGTTTGGAAAAGTTGAATCCGAATTCATTAACCTGCTCGTAGTTAAGTGAAGAAATAGTGGACTTCAAATAGTTTGCAGCAACACTGCACACTAGCTCCATGCTAGTGGTCGTGCACAGGAAAACCATACTTCCTTTTACATTACATGAAGGCTCTGAGAAGCGCAACGACAAATGCAAAAGGAAAGAGCTAAAGGTTGTTTTTTTTCTGTATTAACGTCATAACACCAGTTTTTTGGTAGTGAAAAGAAGGAAAAACTGCATTACCACTCTTCTTGACTGTCCTCGGATAAACGAAGAAAACTGTTGGTGCAGCACTGTCTGCTGGTGCACATGCCACAGCAGAATCCTATGAAACATCGCTCGTAGGGGTGATGCATGCCTGACAAATCGGTGTAGGCTAGACAGACGTTATCATCCGCTGTAACAGATCACAAAAAGTAGCAGCATGACTTCTGAGGTCCAATGTTACTTATTACACTTTATCATCATCAATCATCTATCTTTATTGCAGACCTTAAGATCCATTAAACATATAAAAACAGAATACAAAGCATTAAAAACAAAACAATTAAACATTAAAAACAAAACAATAAAACATAAAAACAATAAAACATAAAGCCCAAATGCCAGTTTCTGACATACAAACATGTGTGCCAATGGTTCCACAGTCCAGATGAGTACCTAACAGAACTGCGGCCAGGGTTCGTTATCACAGAGATTATGTCATTTTCAGACTCAGATGCCCTACACATAAAATTATACATAAGGTTGCGTAGCAACGCTGAGAAAGTGGGCACCCCAACGCTAACAAACATCTGGCTTGCACTGGAGCACTGAACACACAGAGAAAATATCCACTAGTCACTTTAGTATAAGCTTCAAAGCCATTAGTTGCCTGTGCCTTTTTGTTATTTTAGTTTAATTTAGGAGCACAATACATGGTGTAGGCTGCAATACCACCAGTAACCCTTCTGTCCACTTTTGTTCTGATGGCAAATTGTTTACAACTAATTTTGTTGTATTTAGTCTTATTATACAGCGTTTCACGTAAGAGAAACATACTGTGTTTGTTGTCATATTTTAAATAGTGGATAAACTAACCGTTGACCTAAAATATTATGTCAGTCTACTTTGTTGCCACTCACAGGTCAGCCTTGTCATGTGTTTGACGTTGGACAGCTTGTTAAAGGGGAAGTGCACTTCTTTTGGAATTTTGCCTATCATTCACATTTCCCATGTTCGACAAAAAAATATGTTGGTATGTTGTCTATTACCATTGTTGGTATGTTGTCTATTACCATTGTTGGCATTTTGTCTATTACCATTGTTGGCATTTTGTCTATTACCATTGTTGGCATTTTGTCTAATACCATTGTTGGCATTTTGTCTATTAATATTGTTGCTATGCTGTCTATTACCATTGTTGGTATTTTGTCTATTACCATTGTTGGTATTTTGTCTATTACCATTATTGCTATGTTGTCTATTACCATTATTGCTATGTTGTCTGTTACCATTGTTGGCATTTTGTCTATTACCATTGTTGCTATGTTGTCTTTTACCATTGTTGGTATGTTGTCTTTTACCATTATTGGTATGTTGTCTATTACCATTGTTGGTATTTTGTCTACTACCATTATTGCTAAGTTGTCTATTACCATTGTTAGTATGTTGTCCATTACCATTGTTGGTATGTTGTCTATTACCATTGTTGGTATGTTTTCTATTACCATTGTTGGTATGTTGTCTATTACCATTGTTGGTATGTTGTCTATTACCATTGTTGGTATGTTGTCTATTACCATTGTTGGTATGTTGTCTTTTACCATTATTGGTATGTTGTCTATTACCGTTGTTGGTATTTTGTCTACTACCATTATTGCTAAGTTGTCTATTACCATTGTTAGTATGTTGTCCATTACCATTGTTGGTATGTTGTCTATTACCATTGTTGGTATGTTGTCTATTACCATTGTTGGTATGTTGTCTATTACCATTTTTGGTATGTTGTCTATTACCATTGTTGGTATGTTGTCTATTACCATTATTGGTATGTTGTCTATTACCATTGTTGGTATGTTGTCTATTACCACTGTTGGTATGTTGTCTATTACCATTGTTGGTATGTTGTCTATTACCACTGTTGGTATTTTGTCTATTACCATTGTTGGCATTTTGTCTATTAACATTGTTGCTATGCTGTCTATTACCATTGTTGGTATTTTGTCTATTACCATTGTTGGTATTTTGTCTTTACCATTGTTGGTATTTTGTCTTTACCATTGTTGGTATTTTGTCTTTACTATTGTTAGCATTTTGTGTATTACCATTGTTGACATTTTGTCTATTACCATTGTTGGCATTTTGTCTATAACCATTGTTGGCATTTTGTCTTCTACCATTGTTGGCATTTTGTGTATTACCATTTTTGGCATTTTGTCTATTACCATTGTTAGCATTTTGTCTATTAACATTGTTGCTATGCTGTCTATTACCATTGTTGGTATTTTGTCTATTACCATTGTTGGGATTTTGTCTATTACCATTGTTGGCATTTTGTCTATTACCATTGTTGCTATGTTGTCTATTACCATTGTTGCTATGGTGTCTATTACCATTGTTGGTATGTTGCATATTAGCATTGTTGCTATGTTGTCTATTACCATTGTTGGTATGTTCATTCTTCCTGCATTGTTGATACAAAATATTGTTACAGTGTAATAATTATTGTTACCTGTGGTAATGCCACCATGATACAACATTTGTATCATAATCCTTAAACAAAGTAACAATGTATTAATCACTGAATGGAGAACTGGTGGTGGGATTAAATACATTTTTTTCTTCCCGCTCCCTTTCAGGCAAAACTGGACCATCATGCTTACATACTGTTGCCTGAAATAAATGAATAAATGAAAAGAAGAAAAAAAAAAGTATATTAAAACACATAGCAGGCCCAAGAAAGGCTACTTTAATATGCTAACCCTGCTGGTTTTATCATTTATAACACACCCTCCGTCCAACCAATTTACCCAATACCATAACACAAGACAAAATATTTAGCTATACAATAGTTCATTTGAAAAATATGTATTTTGTTGTAACATTTCTTACATTAATTACACTTTACTAACCAATAACATGATTGTCTTCAATGGGAGACAGTAGAAGACAAAGTCAAACACAAATACAAATAGACAAGAGTAAATATTGAAAGGGTAAAAGAACACAATAATAATAGATGATAAAAATTTACTGGAAATCTCATGTAAAAAATATACAACATAAAGTAGCAAGAAACACGTCAATAATGAATAAAGCTAAACATGTTCTAGACCAAAAATCACTTCATATTCTTTACTGCTCGCTAGTGTTACATATCAGAGTTATTGTGTAGAAATATCGGGAAATAACTACAAATGTGCACTTCATTAACTAAATGTGTTACAAAAAAGATCAATTAGAATAATACATATTGTTGGATATAGAGAACATACAAACCCTTAATTTATTAAATCACAATTATTGAAATTCAACGATTTGGTGCTTTGCAAACGGCTAAAATGATGTACAAAGCAAACTATAACCTGCTACCCAAGAATGTACAACAATTCTGACTAATATAACCTTAGAGGAAAATCTAATTTAAAAACATTTGTATGCACGTACAACATTTAAAATCTTTAGCGTATTAGTGTGGGGAATTAAATTATGGAACGGATTGACCAAAGAAATCAAATAAAGCACCAATATGATTCAGTTTAAGAGACGGTTCAAACTACAAGTGATCACAACATACACAGAACAATAATTGTATTGTATTTTTTTAATTGAGACAAGATTATTTATGTATTTAATATTTGTATGCTTACTATGGTATATTATTTATTTGTTCACTGTTCTGTTACAGGGAACAAGGAAATGGGATAAAATTGCTATGGTATGAAAAGGAGGTAGAATTAAATAAGCTCTGCTTCTTCCTACTCCTTTTCGGACGTGCTGTAATGAAACAACTGGAAATATGTGATGCATTACATTGTATGTTCGAAATAAACTGAAACTGAAGTGTACAAATAATGTACCAAACGAAATGTTCGGTAACGCCCATAGACACTGCCTGAATCGTTTATGGTTAAATTATTTCATATAAGACCAAACAATGTATGTAAATGTCCAAAAAGTAGGACAGTTTCGATTATGTAGCTGACGTCATTCGACTGTTTTTGAGGCGTCCCCACAGCCCGCACACGTTCATGCCGTGGCGGCCGAAACAATAGCTAACAACATATACACACAACGACGAGAGGTCCGTAGTTGATTAAATTAACAAACTTACCGAACACCTCGGCGGCCAACATGGCACCAAAGGCCAGGAGTACAAGACCAGACAGGCCTGACGCCATGACGGCTTTCTTGTAGATGCCAGGGGAGTTCACACACGGAAGCGAGCTTCAGTGCCGAGAAGATCGTTTGCACACCGACAAGAGTCTCACTCTGCTGTCGTCCCGCCCCCACTTCCGGTGACGTCACGACTATTGCATCCTTTTTCCTGTTGTGCAAATGATTGCAGCATTTTATTCATAAGAATACGGTATTTCAACTCTATTGAATGTGTGTATCCCCGATTACTTTTTTCATTAATTTTCAAATGTGGAATTAAATGATGGAATGGATTAGGCAAAGAAATCAAAACAATGTACTAATATTATCCACTTCAAGAAACTCTTCAAACTTAAAGTGTTTACAAAGTACTTAAGAAGAACCATGATAAACATTCTGAATTTATTTCATCCATTCATTCATTTTCAAGATAATCTTACTCATCTCACCATATGAAATATAACTTACTTCACCAATTGTTATTCATTTATTTTTGTTGTTACTTATGGAGTATATTGTGAATAAATTGAGAACAGGAAGTGAACAAAAGTTTTAGCAACTGCTATGTAAAGAAAAAGGGGTAGGATTAAATAAGCTCTGCTTCTTCCTACTCCTTTTCGAACATGTTGGATAGAGAAACTGGAAATTGTGATGTATCATGTTGTATGCATGCATGTGTGATGTATCATGTTGTATGCATGCATGTGTGATGTATCATGTTGTATGCATGCATGTGTGATGTATCCTGTTGTATGCATGCATGTGTGATGTATCCTGTTGTATGCATGCATGTGTGATGTATCGTGTTGTATGCATGCATGTGTGATGTATCGTGTTGTATGCATGCATGTGTGATGTATCGTGTTGTATGCATGCATGTGTGGTGTATCGTGTTGTATGCATGCATGTGTGATGTATCGTGTTGTATGCATGCATGTGTGATGTATCGTGTTGTATGCATGCATGTGTGATGTATCGTGTTGTATGCATGCATGTGTGATGTATCGTGTTGTATGCATGCATGTGTGGTGTATCGTGTTGTATGCATGCATGTGTGATGTATCGTGCTGTATGCATGCATTTGTGATGTATCGTGCTGTATGCATGCATGTGGGATGTATCATGTTGTATGCATGCATGTGTGATGTATCGTGTTGTATGCATGCATGTGTGATGTATCGTGTTGTATGCATGCATGTGTGATGTATCATGTTGTATGCATGCATGTGTGATGTATCATGTTGTATGCATGCATGTGTGATGTATCGTGTTGTATGCATGCATGTGTGGTGTATCGTGTTGTATGCATGCATGTGTGATGTATCGTGTTGTATGCATGCATGTGTGGTGTATCGTGCTGTATGCATGCATGTGTGATGTATCGTGTTGTATGCATGCATGTGTGATGTATCGTGTTGTATGCATGCATGTGTGATGTATCGTGTTGTATGCATGAATGTGTGATGTATCTTGTTGTATGCATGCATGTGTGATGTATCGTGTTGTATGCATGCATGTGTGATGTATCGTGTTGTATGGATGCATGTGTGATGTATTGTGTTGTATGCATGCATGTGTGATGTATCGTGTTGTATGGATGCATGTGTGATGTATCGTGTTGTATGCATGCATGTGTGATGTATCGTGTTGTATGCATGCATGTGTGATGTATCGTGTTGTATGCATGCATGTGTGATGTATCGTGTTGTATGCATGCATGTGTGGTGTATCGTGTTGTATGCATGCATGTGTGATGTATCGTGCTGTATGCATGCATGTGTGATGTATCGTGTTGTATGCATGCATGTGTGATGTATCGTGCTGTATGCATGCATGTGTGATGCATCGTGTTGTATGCATGCATGTGTGATGTATCGTGTTGTATGCATGCATGTGTGATGTATCGTGTTGTATGCATGCATGTGTGATGTATCGTGTTGTATGCATGCATGTGTGATGTATCGTGTTGTATGCATGCATGTGTGATGTATCGTGTTGTATGCATGCATGTGTGATGTATCGTGTTGTATGCATGCATGTGTGGTGTATCGTGCTGTATGCATGCATGTGTGATGTATCGTGTTGTATGCATGCATGTGTGATGTATCGTGTTGTATGCATGCATGTGTGATGTATCGTGTTGTATGCATGAATGTGTGATGTATCTTGTTGTATGCATGCATGTGTGATGTATCGTGTTGTATGCATGCATGTGTGATGTATCGTGTTGTATGGATGCATGTGTGATGTATCGTGTTGTATGCATGCATGTGTGATGTATCGTGTTGTATGGATGCATGTGTGATGTATCGTGTTGTATGCATGCATGTGTGATGTATCGTGTTGTATGCATGCATGTGTGATGTATCGTGTTGTATGCATGCATGTGTGATGTATCATGTTGTATGCATGCATGTGTGGTGTATCGTGTTGTATGCATGCATGTGTGATGTATCGTGCTGTATGCATGCATGTGTGATGTATCGTGTTGTATGCATGCATGTGTGATGTATCGTGCTGTATGCATGCATGTGTGATGTATCGTGTTGTATGCATGCATGTGTGATGTATCGTGTTGTATGCATGCATGTGTGATGTATCGTGTTGTATGCATGCATGTGTGATGTATCGTGTTGTATGCATGCATGTGTGATGTATCGTGTTGTATGCATGCATGTGTGATGTATCGTGTTGTATGCATGCATGTGTGATGTATCGTGTTGTATGCATGCATGTGTGATGTATCGTGCTGTATGCATGCATGTGTGATGTATCGTGCTGTATGCATGCATGTGTGATGTATCGTGTTGTATGCATGCATGTGTGATGTATCGTGTTGTATGCATGCATGTGTGATGTATCGTGTTGTATGCATGCATGTGTGATGTATCGTGTTGTATGCATGCATGTGTGATGTATCGTGTTGTATGCATGCATGTGTGATGTATCGTGTTGTATGCATGCATGTGTGATGTATCGTGTTGTATGCATGCATGTGTGGTGTATCGTGTTGTATGCATGCATGTGTGATGTATCGTGTTGTATGCATGCATGTGTGATGTATCGTGTTGTATGCATGCATGTGTGATGTATCGTGTTGTATGCATGCATGTGTGATGTATCGTGTTGTATGCATGCATGTGTGGTGTATCGTGTTGTATGCATGCATGTGTGATGTATCGTGTTGTATGCATGCATGTGTGATGTATCGTGTTGTATGCATGCATGTGTGATGTATCGTGTTGTATGCATGAATGTGTGATGCATCATGTTGTATGTATGCATGTGTGATGTATCAACATGCATGCATTTTCCAAATAAACTCAAACTCAAACTCAAAGACATTTTGTTGTTGACGGTATCCCCCTCAGCCCCACCCACCCAAGCCATTTTGGGTGTGTTTAATGATAATCCATGTCTTCCCTATAGTATAGTCCAGGGGTTGAAAGAGCCATACTGGACCAAAAATACAAAAAAACAATCTGTCTGGAGCCGCAAAAAATTAAAAGCTGCATATAATAATAAGCAATAATAATACTGAAATAAACTGCAACAAAAAACAGTGCAATTAACAGTGCAATACCTTTTAAAGGTGCAATATACACATCACATCTTTCATATAATTGACAGTATTACTGACTTTCGTCATTTTTTTCTCTTCATAACATGGTCACTACTGCCTAGTTTCTCTTGCAATATTCTTATTTTTACAGTTATATTTTTATTCTTAATGTTACTTTTTATTTGTATTCTTATTTTTATATTTTGTTTCCATTTATACTTCCATTATTTACTTTTTCAATTCTTTTAAACCCCCTGGGGGGGGGGGGGGGGGGGGATTACCCACATATGCGGTCCTCTCCAAGGTTTCTCATAGTCATTCACATCGACGTCCCACTGGGGTGAGTTTTCCTTGCCCTTATGTGGGCTCTGTACCGCGGATGTCGTTGTGGCTTGTGCAGCCCTTTGAGACACTTGTGATTTAGGGCTCTATTGATAACCTCACTAACAACTTTGACGATGCCTTGCGCGAAATTATTGATAGTATAGCACCGCTAAAGCAAAAAAGGGCCCCTAAAAGGCGCACCCCATGGTTTACATAAGAAATTAGAGCTCATAAATGATCATGTAGAAAACTGGAACGCAAATGGCGCGCGACTAAACTTGAGGTTTTCCATCAAGCATGGAGTGATAGTTTAATAACTTATAAACGCATGCTTACCTTAGCTAAAGCTAAATACTACTCAAATCTCATCCGCCTCAACAAAAACGATCCTAAATTTCTGTTTAGTACAGTAGCATCGCTAACCCAACAAGGGACTCCTCCCAGTAGCTCCACCCACTCGGCAGATGATTTTATGAATTTCTTTAATAAGAAAATTGAACTCATTAGAAAGGAGATTAAAGACAACGCATCCCAGCTACAACTGGGTTCTATTAACACAAATACGACTGTATATACGATGGACACTGCCCTCCAAAATAGTCTCTCTATTTTTGATGAAATAACATTAGAGGAATTATTACAGCGTGTAAGTGGGATAAAACAAACAACATGTTTACTTGACCCACTTCCTGGGAAACTTATCAAGGAACTGTTTGTATTATTAGGTCCATCAGTGTTAAATATTATAAACTTATCACTTTCCTCCGGCACTGTTCCCCTAGCATTCAAAAAAGCGGTTATTCATCCTCTGCTCAAAAGACCTAACCTCGATCCTGACCTCATGGTAAACTACCGACCGGTCTCCCACCTTCCGTTTATTTCTAAAATTCTCGAAAAAATTGTTGCACAGCAGCTAAATGAACACTTAGTGACTAACAATCTCTGTGAACCTTTTCAATCCGGTTTCAGGGCAAATCACTCTACGGAGACAGCCCTCGCAAAAATGACTAATGATCTATTGCTAACGATGGATTCTGATGCGTCATCTATGTTGCTGCTTCTTGATCTTAGCGCCGCTTTCGATACCGTCGATCATAATATTTTATTAGAGCGTATCAAAACACGTATTGGTATGTCAGACTTAGCCTTGTCTTGGTTTAACTCTTATCTTACTGACAGGATGCAGTGCGTCTCCCATAACAATGTGACCTCGGACTATGTCAAGGTAACGTGCGGAGTTCCCCAGGGTTCGGTTCTTGGCCCTGCACTCTTTAGTATTTACATGCTGCCGCTGGGTGACATCATACGCAAGTACGGTGTTAGCTTTCACTGTTATGCTGATGACACTCAACTCTACATGCCCCTAAAGCTGACCAACACGCCGGACTGTAGTCAGCTGGAGGCGTGTCTTAATGAAATTAAACAATGGATGTCCGCTAACTTTTTGCAACTCAACGCTAAGAAAACGGAAATGCTGATTATCGGTCCTGCTAGACACCAACATCTATTTAATAATACCACCTTAACATTTGACAACCAAACAATTAAACAAGGAGACTCGGTAAAGAATCTGGGTATTATCTTCGACCCAACTCTCTCGTTTGAGTCACACATTAAGAGTGTTACTAAAACGGCCTTCTTTCATCTCCGTAATATCGCTAAAATTCGTTCCATCTTGTCCACTAGCGACGCTGAGATCATTATTCATGCGTTCGTTACGTCTCGTCTCGATTACTGTAACGTATTATTTTCGGGCCTCCCTATGTCTAGCATTAAAAGATTACAGTTGGTACAAAATGCGGCTGCAAGGCTTCTGACAAAAACAAGAAAGTTTGATCATATTACGCCTATACTGGCTCACTTGCACTGGCTTCCTGTGCACTTAAGATGCGACTTTAAGGTTTTACTACTTACGTATAAAATATTACATGGTTTAGCTCCAGCCTGTCTCGCCGATTGTATTGTACCATATGTCCCGACAAGAAATCTGCGTTCAAAGAACTCCGGCTTATTAGTGATTCCCAGAGCCAAAAAAAAGTCTGCGGGCTATAGAGCGTTTTCTATTCGGGCTCCAGTACTCTGGAATGCCCTCCCGGTAACAGTTAGAGATGCTACCTCAGTAGAAGCATTTAAGTCACATCTTAAAACTCATTTGTATAATCTAGCCTTTAAATAGACCCCCCCTTTTTTAGACCAGTTGATCTGCCGTTTCTTTTCTTCTCTCCTCTTCTCCCCTGTCCCTTGCGAGGGGGAGTTGCATAGGTCCGGTGGCCATGGATGAAGTGCTGGCTGTCCAGAGCCGGGACCCCGGGTGGACCACTAGCCTGTGCATCGGTTGGGGATATCTCTGCGCTGCTGACCCGTCTCCGCTCGGGATGGTTTCCTGTTGGCCCCGCTGTGGACTGGACTCCCGCTGATGTGTTGGATCCACTGTGGACTGGACTTTCACAATGTTATGTCAGACCCACTCGACATCCGTTGCTTTCGGTCTCCCCTAGAGGGGGGGGGGTTACCCACATATGCGGTCCTCTCCAAGGTTTCTCATAGTCATTCACCGACGTCCCACTGGGGTGAGTTTTTCCTTGCCCGTATGTGGGCTCTGTACCGAGGATGTCGTTGTGGCTTGTACAGCCCTTTGAGACACTTGTGATTTAGGGCTATATAAATAAACATTGATTGATTGATTGATTGATATATAAATAAACATTGATTGATTGATTGATTGATTGAAATTCTATCTCAAATCTGTACACTGCTGCTGGAATTTTTATTTTCCTGAGGGAACTCTCCTGAAGGAATTAATAAAGTACTATCTATCTATCTATAAGTGTTATAATGAAGACAACACATGACGTAAGTGTCTATATTAGCAGTTATAGCCTACTATCAAAATTATTATGTGTTGCAGGCTGAAGCAAATCGTCGTTGACAGAAATGTTGAAATGTAATATTTATTCTACGCATTTTTACAACATTAGAAACCATTAGTATATCAGAGGCTACTCAGAAGGTGAGATAACTCCTGGAAATTACTGACTTTTAATGGCCAAAGGTATAGATGTGTGTATCCAAGTTAAAGGAAACGGCAGGCTTTCTTCTTCCAATGGATTTATTACAATCTTTGGCAAGCTAGGTAATGTTTGCTGTGGTCTGGAACAACGTGGCACACAAACAACTATTTGAAATGCAGCCAATATTACATACAGATAATGTGTCATGAGACATGCAAAACTAAATTATATACAAAGAGGATGAAAGTAAAGGATATTAAATGAGCTCAAATATACCTACAAATGAGGCATAATGATGCTATATGTACATACAGCTAGCTTAAATAGCATGTTAGCATTGATTAGCTTGCAGTCATGCACTGACCAAATATGCCTGATTAGCCCCTGGGATTAGCCCCTGATTAGTCCCTGGGACCCCATCAAGTATTGGTCCATGCAAGACCGCAGCAGGTGGCTTTGGCCTGCAGGCCGGTTCTAATACTAATCAGATATCATCCCGGGGGCCATAGATAATTAATTCGCGGGCCGGATCTGGCCCGCGAATGGCCTTGACTTTGACACCCCTGATTTAGACCATTCCACAGAATTTGTGTCATTTATCACGCAAATGGCATCTTTAATTAGTACTGCAAAAACAGAATTTGTTGGTCGTCCCTTCTTTTTTTAAATAAACAACAATTTAGTGTTCCTGGGTTTTCACTCAGTGAATTAATGAATTAAAGTGAAGTATATATTTATATAGTGCTTTTTCTCTTGTGACTCAAAGCGCTTTACATAATTAAACCCAATATCGAAGTGACATTTAAACCGGTGTGGGTGGCACTGGGAGCAGGTGGGCTAAGTGTCTTGCTCAAGGACAACGGCAGTGACTAAGATGGCGGAAGCGGGTATCGAACCTGGAACCCTCAAGTTGCTGGCACGGCAACTCTACCAACCTGCTTGCCTAACTTATATATATATATATATATATATATATATATATATATATATATATATATATATATATATATATATATATATATATATATATATATATATATATATATATATATATATATATATATATATATATATGTGACGACCGGGTGCGGGTGTTCGTTCTCTCAGAGATGCAAACGGGCTTCGGACACAGCTTGCAGGTACAAAAATTATTTGTTTAAGAAAGAACAAATACTGGAAACAAACAAAAACGTGCACATGGCACTTAAAGTACAAAACTAAAGGAGCTAGCGTGGGAGCTAGAGAAAACACTAAACATACAGAGCCTTTAGCGTGGGAGCTGAAGGTTACCAGATCAAGAACAGAAGTCGTCACTTGATGTGAGAAGACAAACTACGAAGCCAGACCGACTGGCTGGGGAGGCAGGCTTTAAATAATAATGTCAATCATGAAAAACAGCTGCGCGTCGGGAACACCCGCGGCAGGTGAAAATAATCAGTATGGTAACCAAACTGAGAAGTGCTTAAACAGGAACTAGAAAGAGATCAAGACTAACAGAAAAACACAAGTGACTAGAAAACGTAAACAGAAATATGATCCGGGCAGCGGATCATAACAGTATATATGCATACCAGTGATTGTCACACACACACTAGGTGTGGTGAAATTTGTCCTCTGCATTTGACCCATCGTCTTGTTCACCCTCTGTGGGAGGTGAGGGGAGCAGTGAGCAGCAGAGGTGGCCGCGCCTGGGAATAATTTTTGGTGATTTAACCCCCAATTCCAACCCTTGATGCTGGATGCCAAGCAGGGAGGTAATGGGTCCCATTTTTATAGTCTTTGGTATGACTCGGACAGGGTTTGAACTCACAACCTACCGATCTCAGGGCGGACACTCTAACCACAAGGCCACTGAGTAGGTGGCCTAGTCTATATACATGTATATATATATATGTATATATATATATATATATATATATATATATATATATATATATATATATATATATATATATATATATATATATATATATATATATATATATATATATATATATATATATATATATATATATACACACATCCATCCATCCATTCATTTATATTTATGTATATACGGGATCTTTCTGTGTGGAGTTTGCATGTTCTCCCCGTGACTGCGTGGGTTCCCTTCGGGTACTCCGGCTTCCTCCCGCCTCCAAAGACATGCACCTGGGGATAGGTTGATTGGCAACACTAAAATTGGCCCTAGTGTGTGAATGTGAGTGTGAATGTTGTCTGTCTATCTGTGTTGGCCCTGTGATGAGGTGGCGACTTGTCCAGGGTGTACCCCGCCTTCCGCCCAATTGTAGCTGAGATAGGCTCCAGCGCCCCCCGTGACCCCGAAGGGAATAAGCGGTACAAAACGGATGGATGGATGGATGGTTATATATATGCCTCTATTCAATGACAAATGATCACCAAAGAGAACAAAGACAATGACAGCACTGTTTGAGTGGAGATCTGCTTCGTAATTAAAATAAAATGTATATGTTCCCAGTCGTATAGGATAAACACAAAATATTTTTTTTATTAAAGTAGCTTGAATAGTGATACAAAAAAAGGAAAAAATAGAAACTCGAAAGAAATGCGTATCAAAATACAAAATGCACATGAACAAATTTTTTTTTTGCTATTGACATGTTGTCAATGTTCTGGCATCACAAGTGTATTCACTTTGTTTTGGTTGAAATAAGCCATGAAAATGAACGTTACCAATATGAGTAGCTCTCTACCTTTTTTTTTATTTTGTAAAAGTAATTCTCAGAAGAAAATGAAAGTTGGATACCCCTGCCCTAACACAAAACTCCCTATGATCATTCCATGGAAAAACAAAAGTCAGTTCACTCATTTATTTGTCAGATATTTACAACAAACAAATGGCACTGATTTATTATTCACTATTAGATTATTATTGCAAGCAAACATTATTCAGAAAAATGTCATACCTAGGGACACCAGCAGAGAGCAGCAAAACATCAGAAAATAAGTGGAAAGGCACAGGGAAGACATTTCCAGAAGCTTTGTAAATAAACCAAGGCCATTTTCAGTTATGAGGAAGTAAAATGCAACAATGTTGCCTCATCTCGTTTTTTTTGTGTATAAACTAATTGTGGAACCTCATCGAGAGAATGCCAAGAGTGTGCAAATCAGTAATCAGAGCAAAGAGTGGCTATTTTGAAGAAACTAGAATATAAAACATGTTTTCAGTTATTCCACCTTTTTTTGTTAAGTACATAACTCCACATGTGTTCATTCATAGTTTTGATGCCTTCAGTGACAATCTACAATGTAAATAGTCATGAAAATAAAGAAAATGCATTGAATGAGGAGAAGGTGTGTCCAAACTTTTGGCCTGTACTGTATATAAATAATGTAGTAACAGGCACATTCATAAAAACATGTAATAATAACATTTTTTGCTCATTTCAAGCATACGGCGGCGTATTTATTTCTCAGTCGCATCGCAACTTTCGCTATTTCCTTCAACAATAACACTCGTACTCATGGCAAAATTCATGAGAGACAACAACGTCTACTTTGGGACAAATGATGATCCAGAACCATATATTTTTGAGCCTGAATATAAAGAGGATGAGCTACAAGTTTTAGACTCTGGGTGTTAAGCAAATCTAGCTTTTGTGAAACACTAAGCATCATGCAGAAGTATTGCTAAGGGCTAAACAAGTAATACAAACTATAAACGTATTCAAACAATAATTTAGTGGACAATGTTTGATCTCAAGATTTGTGTGTTCTGTTTAGATGAAGAATTGCTAACAATCCTTACTGAGGTAAAAAAAAAAGAAAAAAAAAGGTGACGCAAACGAGCATCTTTTTGTGTCAAACCTTGCAATGTTTTCGGGGCTAAATTGAATGTCAAAGTTGAGCTACTTCTCTGTTTATGGCAACAACTTTGACTATACAAGTGTCATGCATGATTTATAATCTAGAGTTCATTTACCAGCTCAGAGGCTATGCAGGAGTTCACCGGCTCATTATGTCTAGTTGCCTCTCTGTTAATAAAGGCGCCGCTAAAAGTAGTTCATTGGCATTAGTTCTCACAATAACAATGTCGCTAATACTTGGTTAATATGCATGTCACAACATGTAAATGGAGTATTTTGGATGTTTTTTGGGGGGGCTTCATGGGCAGGATATATTACTCCCATTTGCTGCATTGTTAGCCATGAATTACTAGCCAAATATTACAAATTAGAATGCATTAAGCAAATAATTGTCTCACGTAGAGATTTTGAATGATGGGCAAAATTCCAAAAAAGTGCAATTCTTCTTTAACAAGTGAACATTAAAACACAATAAATCAGAGGTGTCAAATGTACGGCCCTTTGTAGATGATGCTACATATGTAAAAAAAAACAAAAAAAAAAAAAAAAAAAACACATGATGTTAATGCACCAGTCGAGGAAAATGAGCAAACTACATTAATAACATCCTGTAATTTGATTTTGATATTATTTTTTTAACTTGATAGATTGAAAATTAACACCAATGAGTTGACTGATGAACATTATTACATAATTTATTCAGAAAGTATAAATAACGACAAATAAAGATAGAATACTGTTAACTGCAACATGTAAGTGTAAACAAAAACAAAAAACAACAACATTATGATTTGTACATTTTCAGAATGTGCTTGTTCTATTTTGAAACAAAGAAAACAATCTGAAGTTGTCTTTATTTTTAAGTTACTCCCCACTTGGGAGTAGATTTTTCTCCCTGATCTAAAATGAGTTTGACACCCCTGCAATAAATGAACATCATTACTTACTGACACAGGAAGGGGTATATGATTAAATAAAATCTGCTTCTCCTTTCATATTTTGGACACGTGTCAGCATCTGATGTAACTAATTACTAATTTTTATTGTTTGGCAAATCCTTGCATAGACCGTTTTTTTTGTATTGACATTTTTTTAATAATAATAATACATTTTATTTGGTCAAAGACGCTTTACAGTTCAAACAGTTCAAAGTAATAATACATGATACATACCGTATTTTTCGGAGTATAAGTCACACCGTAGTATAAGTCACACCGGCCGAAAATGCATAATAAAGAAGGAAAAAAACATATATAAGTCGCACTGGAGTATAAGTCGCATTTTTTGGGGAAATTTATTTGATAAAACCCAACACCAATAATAGACATTTGAAAGGCAATTTAAAATAAATAAAGAATAGTGAACAACAGGCTGAATAAGTGTACGTTATATGAGGCATAAATAACCAACTGAGAACGTGCCTGGTATGTTAACGTAACATATTATGGTAAGAGTCATTCAAATAACTATAACATATAGAACATGCTATATGTTTACCAAACAATCTGTCACTCCTAATCGCTACATCCCATGAAATCTTATACGTCTAGTCTCTTACGTGAATGAGATAAATAATATTATTTGATATTTTACGGTAATGTGTTAATAATTTCACACATAAGTCTCTCCTGAGTATAAGTCGCACCCCCGGCCAAACTATGAAAAAAACTGCGACTTATAGTCCGAAAAATACGGCAATACTGGAAATATAAAAGTTTTAATTTTTTTTTGCATCGACATTTTCCCCCCTGGTTTCTGCATTGACATTATTTTCCTTTTTTGCATTGACATTTTTCTCCCTTTTTTTGCATCGACAATTGTTTTCCTTTTTTTTTTTGCCATTTACATTTTTTTTCCTCCTTTACATTTGCACTCTTTTTCCTTTTCTTTTTTTTTTTTTGCATTGACAATTGTTTTCCTTTTCTTTTCCATTGACATTTTGTTTTTCCTTTTTTACATTTGCATTTGTTTTCCTTTTTTTTTTATTATTTTTTTTACATTGACATATTTTTTCTTCCAGTGGTCCAAGTTCCCATCGCTGTTTTTAAGGAGCTCCTGCAGAAAAGCCATCATCTGTATGCCAGTTTACGGAAATCTGCTGCAAAAATGTTAGTCTCTGCCAAGTTTTAAAGCTCATTAAAGTTTTAAAGCTCAGTCCAAAAACACTATTAGGAAAACAATGACCATTGTCTATCTGTGCTGGCCCTGGCGACTTGTCCAGGGTGTACCCCGCCTTCCGCCCGAGTGCAGCACCCCCCGCGAACCCGAAAGGAAGGAACAAGCGGTAGAAAATGGATGGATGGATGGAAATAAACTAAACAAGCTACCATTGCCTTTTTTTTGGTTACACAATGTCATTGCTGTTACACAATTTTTGTTGTGTAACTATGCGCTTATTTTTATTTATTTATCCATGATTAATTTACTCATCGTTTATTTAATTCCGCTGCTTACTCAACCAACTGATCAAATTTCAATTCAAAGTAAAAGTATAAACAACGAGCCCATACTTCTGAGGATGACTCACGGCTTGACAAAGTCTCGCGAGACTTCAGCTTAAAGCTCCGAGCCTTATTTAAGCAACAGCACATCCGCGCCCTTGTAGTTCGTCCTCAGTGTAGGATAACGAAGCGGCCAACTTAAGTCATCCTGCTCCGGTCCCTGTGTGTCCTTGTGCGTGCTCATCTCTCCAGGGTGACCTAGACCAAGTGGATTGTCTTGTTGAGGTTTTTATTATCGGTAAGTTGTTTCCCTTCCGTAGCGTTGACCACTCCTTACCTCCGCCATCACTTTCTGGGAGGCTAAAAGCTAGCTGCCATGTAAGCCGGTGCTTCTCTCAATAACAACGAGTATATATTTTGTAATATTTTCACCTAAAACAGTGTCATTTGTAATAAAGGCGTTCAACTTGAGGAACACTCAAGTAACACCGGTGTTGGGAAGTGAAGGCTAGTGGCCAAAGCAGCTAAGTAGGCATAAAAACTATTCCAGGGATTTTTACCCCCACCGAAGTTGTAATTGAGGTAAATATTGTGTTTTTTTACTGACCTTTATTAGTGTTACATATCTGAGTTATCGTGTAGAAATATGGGGAAATAACTACAAATGTGCACTACATTCATTAATGGTGTTAAAAAAAAAAGATCCGTTAGAATAATACATAATATTGGATATAGAGAACATACAAATCCTTTATTTATTAAATCAAAAATACTGAAATTCCACGACATAGTGCATTTGCAAACAGCTAAAATTATACACAAAGCAAACTATAACCTGCTATCCTCCTTCAAAACCGCAATAAAACAGTGCCGTGAATCTTTGGGCACCACACGATTCGATTCTCGATTTCAGAACGATGCTCGGTTCAAAATCAATACTTTTTTAATAACAATGGGTGATAGTTTTATGATTAACTACATTCCTCTACTAAACAGAAACAACTGTGATCAATTTCTATAGTTGTTAAAAGAATATATATATATATATATATATATATATATATATATATATATATATATATATATATATATATATATATATATATAAAACAAGTAATTTTGTTTAATAAAATTCTACCCAAACATTTAATAAAGTCAAATACAAATAAGGCAAGAAGAAAGTAAATCTGTACAGCAGATATGTGCATCTATATCAACAATGTAAATTGCCTGAGTGGCTGGACAAAACAGATTTATGAATATATATATATATATATATTTTTTTTTTAATCGATTAAGAATCGGGATTTGTTTAAATTATTTTTTTTGAGACGCCTAGAAATCAGACAGGTCTTATAGAGACGATTCCAGTGATACAAGTATCACTTTCTGTCACTCTGATAAATATTGAGAAAGTTAAGGAGTTTTAAAACCAATTAAATTGCACTAATTTCTAGTCAACTCCTTTGAAATTATTATGATTTGTTTTCTACACGTGAAACACTTCCTTTTCCATTTCGTCAACATTTTGCATAGATTATGTTTTACAGACCTTTTTCAAGCTGCTTTTTGACGTCTCTTCAGGATGCTTTGTTTTGTGGGTGGTCTTATTTGCATACCTCCACTTCAACAGTGTCTTCTCCCTCCTTTTGTTATAGCTTTTTGCGCTTCTATAGCGAGATTACCGGCAGAAATAAATTGAACTATACACTATCTTGTACTACAAATGGCAACAGCGGCGGATGCATGTGCATGTACCAGCTAGTTTGCCCCACAACAAGAGGATAGAGAAAAAGAAGGAGCTTATTGAATACAGCGTCAGACTACAATGACTACAATTTGGGTAAATTCATACCATGTATGGATAATCGGCTAACGTCACAGGGCAGAATCCGAAATACACAACAGCAGGTACCAATAGTTAATAAACGTTGGTTTTGCAATATAAGGCCCCTTTGATACAAAGTCAATGGGACTCAAGATTTTAGGTGTGACCTTTTTGTTAAAAATGTCATAAGTTTCCTATTTTAAAAAGGTTAGTATCTTTGGAAAGCTTGCTTACAGTTACAATCTATTTTTATTGACTATATACATGAGATTACATTGGAAGTAATGGAAATTTTGAGTAAACCTGGCTGCTCGGACTACTTATTTGTGAGTCAACACAGGCAATCCAAAAATTAAGTGTGCACATTGAAGATTTTAAAAGATATTCGTCAGACTCCCGGATAAATGTACAATCTATTTTATAATAGGGATTCCAAATAATATTTTACTCACCCAGGAATTTTTGCAGGGCAGGAAACTTGGCAAAATTTTGTCAGAGCTTTGTGGCGCGAGTACTTGTTCAATCTGAAAATGTGGATATTCTGGATAAAGGATATATGTGTTGTACATCATTAGTATTGGTGTAGAGTGATGATGAAAACAGCGGCCTGGTCGCTACTTCATTGCACGATCAAGCGTGAGAGGCACTCAGTGACCCCTGCTGCTATTCAGCCAGCAGCGAATACACTCTTACCTATTTTGTCATCAAGGTTAAGTAATCATAAAGTCACTTAGGTTTTCTATTTTTTATGGTGAGTTAATGATTATTAAAGTAGTCAGATATGAGTTATTGCCTGTGTTACAATAAGTCTCTCTTTATTTGACTTAACATATTGTAGCAGCCTGAAGAATCATTTAAAAAATGTTTCACCTTTGCTCTACTCTTTTGAAAAGCCAATGCGGAATATACCCGTCGACGCCAAAATGTGTCAACAAAACCATGTAGTCCACATAACAGCCTGTATGTAACACTGTAACGCCTACCATAGGAAAATACAGGGGCTATATTCGCTGTGTGCAACTCCACGCAGATGAGTAAGATTTCAGCCACAACGGCGAGTTAATGTGTTAATAAGTGTGTAATAACAATTAAACGGTTACTTTATAAAATGTAGACTTGAAGACTTGTCAATTGAAATGTATGATGTGAAGTATGGATGCAAATCATGGCCTGCGTAATTGTGCAGTGTTTCCCATAGGCCAAAAGTTTGGACTCACCTTCTCATTTCAATGATTTTTTTCATGACTATTTACATTGTAGATTGTCACTGAAGGCATCAAAACTATGACAACTGTGAAGTGAAAACCCTTTCGGGTGACTACCTCTTGAAGCTTATCGAGAGAATGCCAAGAGTGTGCAAAACAGTAATCAGAGCAAAGGGTGGCTATTTTGAAGAAAGTAGAATATAAAACATGTTTTCAGTTATTTCACCTTTTTTTGTTAAGTACATAACTCCACATGTGTTCATTCATAGTTTTGATGCCTTCAGTGACAATCTACAATGTAAATAGTCATGAAAATTAAAAGTGTGTGCGTGTGTGTGTGTGTGTGTATAGGCATATACGTCCATCCATCCCATCCATTTTCTACCGCTTGTCCCTTTCAGGGTCACGGGGGGAGCTGGAGCCTATATAAATATGTTTATATGTATAAAAATATATACAGATAAGTTTTATAAATAAAATGTGTTTCCCTCTTGTTTTCTCTTTCAGAGCTTTCACGTGGTAATCATGATGGACGTCATAATGCGCCGGTGTCCTTTCCTGGCTCGCGTGCCACAGGCCTTCATGCAGCAGCAGCCGAGGAACTCTTTGGTTGCCTACGCCCAGCAATGCCCCATTATGATGGAGTTGGCCTCCAAACCAATGGCCCCGACCTTTGCACGGGCCCTGTGTACGTCGTCCTCTTCTCGCCAGAAGACCGAGAACAATGCCACTGCTGAAGGTGACTTGTGGACGTCACGACTCTGTTCCATCGCAATGCATATGCTGTATCTAAAGGCAGCGTGTCTTCTAGGCCCCAAAGCGGAGGTGGAGACCAAGCTATCTGCTGGCCACTCTATGCTGTCCTCTGGTCAGGCTGTGGCCTCCAAATGCCCCTTTCTGGCGGCGGAGATGGGCCAAAAGAACAGCAGCGTGGTCCGCCAGGTTGGCATGGAGTTCCAAGAAGATGTTCAGGAAGTCCGCACTGTTCAGAAAGGTAAGATAACACTACAAAATGATTGACCAATTCACCAGATAAGCAGCATAACATAAAAAGTTGTTATTTTACTCATTTCAGAGGTGTCTCCTGACCAGCTGAAGAAGCCGTCCATGACCAGCACCAGCGAGTGCCTCATGAAGACCCTCTTGAAGCAGCGACCCAAGATGGTGTCTCACTTGCTGCAGGACAATTTGCCAATCAGCTGTAAGTTTCAGGGATTGTACCAACTAGTCCTTTCAACAAATTCTGGTCGGGTTGTTTAGTGATGAAACAATTTGCAACACACCGGTTGCATTGCGTTAAGCCATCTTTCTTCCTCCTGCCGACAGCGTCTCGCTTCCACTACGATGGCTATTTCGAGAAGAAAATCGAAGAGAAGAAGAGCGACCACACTTACCGCGTGTTCAAAACAGTCAACCGGTTGGCGAGTGAGTTCCCCATGGCTGAAGACTTCACCGGCTCCTTGGAAGACAAGAGGGAGGTGTCTGTCTGGTGCAGCAACGACTATCTGGGCATGAGTCGACACCCTTGGGTGGTGCAATCGATAATGTGAGTTTGATAGAAAATGTCACTCTAACCTGGCTCCATACGCGGTATCTCATGAAGGAGTATACCACCCACATTTTAGCTAGCTATCTCCTAGAAGTCACAAGAGCACATCCTCTTTAAATTTGCCTATCTAGCCGTGACGCATGTAATTGTAATGGACGTTTTCGATGAGATTAAAAACACATAAAAAAAAAAAATGCTCTGATGGGGGAGGGAAGCACAGCAGCATCTTTCAAAAAAGCAATATGTGGCTTCATGTCCATTTCAAATAACACCTGAAAAGTATCTAATTTCTATATATATTTTTTTAAGAACATTTTTTTGAAGGCTCCTAATATTGGGTAAATAAAGTGGTCAAGTCACCAAATCGGCAACAGTGACCCCTCATGCTGCTATGTCGTTTTATTCTTTGGTAAACTAGGCGTATGTGAGGTGTCAAGAATAGAGATGAGTACCAAAATCGGTACTTGTATAGGTTTCAAACGATATCTGTTGGTACTACTTAGTACAGACTCTCAAAACAATCTTAACAAATCACCCAAATCTACAATCAAATTTTGGTACCCTTTTGTTGCAAATGAGATCACATGCAAATGCAGACTACGCACCGGCTCAAGGACGTGGCGTGCAAACGGGCCTATTCGTAGCAGACTGCCTCTAGGTAATGTTACAATGTCATTTCCATGCCAACAAGGTAAACAAGCCTGATAGAAAGCGCTCGAAAGTAGAGCTCCACTTTTTAAAATGCGCTGGCTCAATGCATATTTACATTGGATATGCCATATACATGCTACAGATAAGCATTAGCAAATTTACATGGCATTTTTAACACCTTTTGTTAATCAAAATCTAGATGCACGTAATAAATCAAAATACTTACTTTGTTCAGTTATACAAGACTGGCACATTCAACTTAATGGCAAAGACTATTTCTGAATACAGCAACACAGCTAGGATAAGCTGAAATTACTGCATGCAAGATATAACAATCACTTTGGTTTTAGATGTTGACTATAAAAATGTTGATTTTAATATTAAAAAATATTTATTTCTTACCACATGAGCACACACAAAAGTATCGAAAATCGGTACTGTTTAGTATTAGTAATGGTTTATATGTGATCGGTCCTCCTCGAGTTAGGAAGGGCAGCTGCGATGCACACTGCCACCTACACCTACTGTAGTTGTAACGACAACCAGCATTCACAAACAATCCCATTATAATTTGTTCACAGAGACAAAAATTTAATTCATAGTCCATGGACCGTAGCCCGCCGGTGCCAGCACTCATGCAGCCCCAGACCAATGCAAGACTTAGTTATTTTAGTACAGTATTTGCTTGCATTGCACGTAATTGAATTACTAATTACTTTAATTTAATTCTGTATCTATTGCTCTCTCTTTTTTTTGAAATTTCAAATATCTGGCATTCGCAGTGGAGACGTTTCATGGGAGCAGAGTGCGTGAGTGTGTGCCTTTTTTTAAAAGGTAGTGCCTGTTGACAAGTGACGCATGATCTTAGCAAGAGCTTGTTCATAGTTTTGAGTCGTGGCCGTAGCTCAGAAATGGTAGTCTGCGGGCAGTGACTTACTGGAAGGACATGTTGCTCAGAGCAGCTCCTGTTGAATGTGTTCACTGGTTGTTAATAAAGTGTGCATCAATTGCTGTCTCGCCTTCTCCACAAACAAGTTATTGTAGGATTACACGATTTTCACTTCATTAAATTGTTGTTCATTCTTCCTGTCTGTGTATGAATGAGTGTGGCTGTTTGCACTACTAAGGAGCTACTTTTGTGAAGTGCACTTGCTGGGATCCTGACGCTGTCTCGCTGACGCAAACACAAGCACTTCAAAAGTAGAGTGCCATGTTACATTAAATGTATCGGTACAGTAACAGTGTTGTAATTGGATTACTCATTACTAGAAAAAGTAATGGTTATTCCTATCTCAGGATTGTTGTTTTCCCCCTATTTTAACTGCTCAGTGGCCTAGTGGTTAGAGTGTCCGCCCTGAGATCGGTAGATCGTGAGTTCAAACCCTTGATAATATAAATACATTTAATAAAGTCAAAATACAAATAAGGCAACAAGAGAAGTATCCTACACTTCTCTTTTGTAAAGTAAATCTGAACAGCCGATATGGGCATCTACATCTACTATATGATTTGCCTGAGAAGCTGGGCAGGACATTATAAAAAAAAACCCTGTCGAGTCATACCAAAGACTGTAAAAATGGGACCCATTACCTCCCTGCTTGGCACTCGGCATCAAGGGTTGGAATTGGGGGTTAAATCACCAAAAATTATTCCCGGGCGTGGCCACCGCTGCTGCTCACTCCTCCCCTCACCTCCCAGGGGGTGAACAAGGGAATGGGTCAAATGCAGAGAGTAATTTCACCACACCTAGTGTGTGTGTGACTAGCAGTGGTACTTTAACTTTAATCACTCTTTTCAGTTGATAGTTCTCTATTGTATACAAGCTGTTCACTGACTACTCTAAAGTACCGGTATACCAAAGTTGAATTTCTACCATATTGTCCGATGAGAATAAAATGTACTGTCATACAAATGTTTGCTGAAATGTGAAGGGCGTATAGATTTTGTGAGTTTTCTCCAGTGGCTGGACACAAAGGATCCGAGTTAGAACTGAAATTACATGACACCCAAGGGCAATGCATCCATTGTTTGCATGGCAATCCTTTAAAGGCCCTACATAAATATATTACTTATTTATGTTTAGTTTTTTCCACTGCAAATCTGAATTTAGTTTGTTTTCCCTCTATTTTCCTCCAGGGATACGCTACGAAAGCACGGCTCTGGTGCAGGAGGCACTCGGAACATTTCCGGGACCAGCAAGTTCCACGTGGAGCTTGAACAAGAGCTGGCGGACCTCCACAAAAAGGACGCAGCGCTGCTCTTCACTTCCTGCTTCGTGGCCAACGACTCCACCCTTTTCACTCTGGCCAAGATGCTGCCAGGTAGTTTTCTAAATCTTGTAAGTATTCCAAATGACCCGCTCTGTCCTAAAACGTTCTGCGTTATTGTAGGTTGTGAGATCTACTCCGATGCGGGCAACCATGCGTCGATGATCCAAGGAATCAGGAACAGCGGAGCTACGAAGTTCATTTTCCGCCACAATGACGTTGCTCACCTCCGAGAGATGCTGCTGAAGGGAGATCCCACGAAACCTAAGATTGTCGCCTTTGAGACTGTCCATTCCATGGATGGTCAGTTTACTCCGTGTTTGTCGCATTCGCAAATCAATTGTCTAGGAAATGACTAATTTTTTGTGTTGTCTTGTTCTTCCCATGATAGGTGCCGTGTGCCCACTTGAGGAGATGTGCGATGTGGCCCATGAATTCGGCGCCATCACATTTGTAGACGAAGTCCACGCTGTGGGTCTATACGGTGCGAGGGGAGGCGGCATTGGAGATCGTGACGGCATCATGCACAAGATGGATATCATCTCAGGGACTCTGGGTAAGCATATTCTATTCACAAGGTGTTTTTTCCCTTCCATCCAAAATGGAACAAGTGTCTTCCATAGTAGGAATATCTTGTTCTACTGAGCCGTGTCACCCCATCTGCTAGAGGGCTTAAAGGGGCTGTGAGCAGCTCCCTGGTTGCTAGGAGACCAGAGGCTTGAATTGCACGCAAATTAAATTTATATAACAAAAAAAAACGCAGGGGGCGTGAGAACAAGCATTGAATCCCGGCAAACGAGACCCCAAAAACAGGCCAAGTGATGTCATTTGGGGGCCTAATTTTACACAGTTTGGCGTATTTTTGTGACGCTGAGGATTCGAGCAGGTGTTACCAGGGAATCGCAGCCCTCTTGCTGGGCATCTTTTAGCACAGTTTCACATATTTTTGTGAGGCAGAGGAGTCCGGCAGTTGTTCCCGGGGAATTGGAGGCCTTTTGGGGGTGTCAAAATGTTGTTGTTTTTTTAAGTGTCACAAAATTGTCACAAAAAACTGATTTTTTTCTGTCACTTATTTAGGGTACCAGCAGTCGGAGGGGAAAAAGTCTGGATTTTTTCTAAGTGTCAAAAAGTCGGGATTTGTTCTGTCACTTTAGGGTACCAGCAGTTAGAGGAAAAAAAGTTGAGATTTTTTTCTAATGTCAAAAAGTCTGGATTTATTCTAATGTCAGAAAGTCTGGATTTTTTCTAATGTCAGAAAGTCGGGATTTTTTTCTAATGTCAGAAAGTCAGGATTTTTTTCTAATGTCAAAAAGTCTGGATTTTTTCTAATGTCAAAAAGTCAGGATTTTTTTTAATGTCAAAAAATCGGGATTTTTTCTAATGTCAAAAAGTCAGGATTTTTTCCTAATGTCAAAAAGTCGGGTATTTTTCCTAATGTCAAAAAGTCGGGTATTTTTTTCTAATGTCAAAAAGTCGGGATTTTTTTTCTAATGTCAAAAAGTCGGGATTTTTTTTCTAATGTCAAAAAGTCTGGATTTTTTTTCTAATGTCAAAAAGTCTGGATTTTTTTCTAATGTCAAAAAGTCGGGATTTTTTTTCTAATGTCAAAAAGTCTGGATTTTTTTCTAATGTCAAAAAGTCGGGATTTTTTTCTAATGTCACAAAATCGGGATTTTTTTCTGTCACTTATTTAGGGTACCAGCAGTTGGAGGGAAAAAAGTGGGGATTCTTTCTAATGTAAAAAATTTGGGATTTTTTCTAATGTCAAAAAACCGGAATTTTTTTAATGTCAAAAAACCAGGATTCTTTTTTTATGTCAAAAAAATCTGGATTTTTTTCTGTCACTTATTTAGAGTGCCAGCAGTTGTAGGGGAAAAGAGTCAGGATTTTTTCTAATGTCACAAAGTCGGGATTTGTTCTGTCTAATCCCTCCTCTTGTCCCCACAATTCCCCCCTCTGTCTTCCTTTTTCTCTCTTTCTATCCCCTCCTGCTCCGGCCCGGCTGCACCAAATGATAATATAAATACATTTAATAAAGTCAAAATACAAGTAAGGCAACAAGAGAAGTATCCTACACTTCTCTTTTGTAAAGTAAATCTGAACAGCCGATATGGGCATCTACATCTGCTATATGATTTGCCCGAGAAGCTGGGCAGGACATTATTTTAAAAAAAAAAATAGAGTGCCAGCAGTTGTAGGGGGAAAAAGTCTGGATTTTTTCTGTCACTTATTTAGAGTGCCAGCAGTTGTAGGGGAAAAGAGTCGGGATTTTTTCTAATGTCACAAAGTCGGGATTTGTTCTGTCACTTATTTAGGGTGCCAGCAGTTGGAGGGGAAAAAAGTCTGGATTTTTTCTAATGTCAAAAAGTCTGGATTTTTTCTAATGTCAAAAAGTCGGGATTTGTTCTGTCACTTAGTTAGGGTGCCAGCTGTTGGAGGGGGAAAAAGTCTGGAATTTTTCCAAGTGTCACAAAGTCGGCATATATTTTTCAGCATCCATTAAAACAAAACCATCACTTGTCTCATCCTGCTTTCAGGCAAGGCATTCGGATGTGTGGGGGGCTACATCGCCAGCACCTCCTCCCTGGTGGACACGGTCCGCTCTTACGCCGCCGGCTTCATCTTCACCACCTCGCTGCCGCCAATGCTGTTGAGCGGCGCCAAGCAGTCCATCCAGGTCCTCAAGGGCGAGGAGGGCCGCATGCTGAGGCGCAAACACCAGCGCAACGTCAAGCTGCTCAGACAGATGCTGATGGACTCCGGGCTCCCCGTGGTGCACTGCCCAAGCCACATCATCCCCGTGCGGGTAAGTCGCCATAAACGACGTCCTTCAGTCGACCGAAACTGAGGCTTGGTCCTAATGTCCCGCCGTCCTCTTCTAAGGTGTCCAACGCTGAAAAGAACACGGAGGTGTGCGACCTCATGATGAGTCGCCATAATATCTACGTGCAGGCCATCAACTATCCCACCGTGGCAAAAGGGGAGGAGCTTTTGCGCATTGCACCAACACCTCACCACTCTCCTGAGATGATGAAATATTTTGTTGGTAAGCAACCTAAATTATTGATTGAAAATGTTGAATAAATCTCAGCACTGTAGGAGTGAGAAAATTCCATACCCGCTGTAAGATTATTTGACGTGCAATATAAATCACAATTTAAGCCCTATTTACGCTGCACACCAAATCTGATGGGGTTTTTTGCCCTCAAATGACAAAGATCAGATTTTTTTGCCAGTCTTAATGCTCTGAAGTGCTTCTAATCTGATCTTTTTGCATCAGATTCAGGCCAAATCCATTTGGAATCTGAATTTTACAAGTGAGACTTCAGTCTAAACGGCAAAGCGAGCTGAATGTGACTTTTTCGTCAGCTTTGGGCGAGCCACGTTATTCACATCCATGAGTGAGATTGTACGATACCGATCACATGTATTAACTGTACTACATTTTTAAATGTATTTATGGAGAGTGCTATTTACAGTTAAATAATATCAATACAATATTTAAACTAGTTCCATATTTTCTTTCTCGGTGTGCAGTACGTTCAGCCTCGTTCTCCAGTGATTATGATGCATAAGATACAAAGTTTTGCAGTTTATTTGCCGTAATGGAGGTGATTATTAACATCTTATGTAGTGGCTCCATTTATGGAGACACATAAATAACTGCTAGCTGCTTATCAGCCGGGTGACTAATTATAAATACAGTGTTGGCCGATCGTGGTTGGTGGCCAATCTATTGGCACATCACTCGTTTTAGTGTTTTTGTTTTAATGATAAAGTCAAAACGGATGTTGTGCGATTTACTTGCAGTCTGTGATGTCACTTCCGGTTGCAGATGTCTTCTTCAGACAGGTCTATTCCTCGAAGTATAGAACGATTACCCTGTTCTAAGAGAGCACAGCTTGTAATTTCAATGTGCACGATTGAATATCATGAATATCAGTACGTTTAGAATTGGGCATGTCGTTTCTTATTGGGGAAAGACGTTAATGTTTCTTGTTTTCATGTTGGCATCTGTAACCTATCAAAGGGCAGTTTCACGATCATTTTGATTTAAAGAACAGTCATACTGTCAGTTTTACCATGGTTTACCATTACTTCCCTAATCCTCACCATGTATAATGGATATGTAGTTGACATAGTACCCTAATCTCTTCCCTTTTGCTGTGTACAGAGAGGTTGGTGCACACGTGGAAGGAGGTGGGCCTGCAGCTGAAGCCTCACTCATCAGCTGAGTGCACCTTCTGTCAGCAGCCTCTGCACTTTGAGCTGATGAACGAGAGAGAGAAGTCGTACTTCAGTGGCCTCAGCCACCCTATCTCAGCCCACGCATAATCAATCGTTGTTTCCATCGTCAACATCGGGCTCCAGGTGGCACAATCATGCCCAGCCCAGTCCTATACATGTCGTGATGTCTCATACATTATTTAACATTATAAAATACTCTGGTTCTAGATTATATATGCTTCAAATAAAATATGAGCTGGAAACTTTTGCATTGTCTGTGGAATCCATTATTGATTACCAGGAACTACTATTGAGATAAACCTCCTGCCTCCTACTGTTTGCCTTGTCCAAGCAAAATATGAACTTTCACCGGTCAGTCCTGAAGTACAACATGCTCTATTATACAAAACCAGTGAAGTTGGCACGCTGTATAAATGGTTAATAAAAACAATACAATGATTTGCAAATCCTTTACAACCTATATTCAATTGATTGTAAGGGCAAGATACTTAACGTTCGAACTACAAAACTTTAATTTTTTTTGCAAATATTAGCTCATTTAGAATTTGATGCCTGCAACATGTTTAAAAAAAGCTGGCACAAGTGGCAAGAAAGACAGAAAGTTCCAAACTTATTTGGAACAGGTCAACAGGCTAATTGGGAACAGGTGGGTGCCATGAAATGCTCAGTCATTAACAAGGATGGGGCGAGGGTCACCACTTTGTGAACAAATGCTTGAGCAAATTGTTGAACAGTTTTAAGAACATTTCTCAACGAGCTGTTGGAAGCAATGTAGGGATTTCAACATCTACGGTCCGTAATATCAAAAGGTTCAGAGAACCTGGAGAAATCACGGCACGTAAGTGGCAAGGCCGCGACCTTCGATCCTTCAGGCGGTACTGCATCAAAAACCGACATCAGTGTGTAAAGGATATCACCACATGGGCTCAGGAACACTTCAGTAAACCACTGTCAGCAACTACAGTTGGTTGCTACATCTGTAAGTGCAAGTTAAAACTATGCAAAGCGAAAGCCATTTATCAACAACACCCAGAAACGCCGCTGGCTTTGCTGGGCCGAGCTCATCTATGATGGAATTATGAAAAGTGTTCTGTGGTCTGACGAGTCCACATTTGAAATTGTTTTTGGAAACTGGACGTCATGTCCTCTGGAACAAAGAGGAAAATAACTATCCGGATTGTTATAGGCGCAAAGTTGAAAAGCCAGCATCTGTGATGGTATGGGGGTGTATTAGTGCTCAAGGCATGGGTAACTTACACATCTGTGAAAGCGCCATTAATGCTGAAAGGTACATACAGGTTTTGGAGCAACATATTTTGCCATCCAAGCAACGCTATCATGGACGCCCCTGCTTATTTCAGCAAGACAATGCCAAGCCACATTTTGCACGTGTTACAACGGCGTGGCTTCTTAGTAAAAGAGTGCAGGTACTAGACCATGGGTCACCAACGCGGTGCCCGCGGGCACCAGGTCGCCCGTAAGGACCAGATGAGTCGCCCGCGGGCCTGTTCTAAAAAAAAAAAAAAAAAGAAACTTTTTTTTTTTTTTTTTTTTTTTTTAAATTGAATCTACATAGAAAAAACACAAGATACACTTTCAATCAGTGCATCAACCCAAACAACCTCCCCCATGCACACTCATCCACACCCACTCACACAAAAGGGGTTATTTCTTTCTGCTACCAATATTCTGGTTCCCACAACATAGACAACACATCTGCAAGGGACACAGTCCCTGAACACAACATAGACAACACATCTGCAAGGGACACAGTCCCTGAAGCACACATGATTGTATAGGCTGCTGGTCCACTAACATTTTCATTAATTACTATTTTTTATGTAATTATTTTTATATTGTTTTACTTTCTTTTTTATCCAAGAAAATGTTTTTATTTATTTATCTAATTTTATTTTATTTTTAAAAAAAGGGCCTTATCTTCAACAGACCAGGTTGCCAATGAAATTAGATTTGTTTAAAGGGTTTTTTAAACCAGGCCCAGTCCAGATAATGTCCAAGTCGGACTCAGCAACACACACCTTCATTCATGTACACAGAAAAAAATTAGGGAACACAACAGATTGCATATAATTTATAAACAAAATTACATTTTCAAAATAAGCATGTATGTACAGTCCAGATTATGTCCAGGTCACTCAAATTAGGGAACACAACAACAGATATCATATAATCTATAAACATAATTATACTTTCAAAATAAGCCTTTGAGGACTTCTCATCTTTTTTAAATGTTTTTTGGCATCATTATCGTTTTCAACCATGTAACTTTCTAAAGTTAGAAAATACTGAATAAATGTTTTAAAGAAAGTAATACTAAGTGAATATCTGTTTTTGGCCTTAAAAATAAACATTTTACCGAGTACTATAATTAAATTGACTAAATCATGATTGTCAATGAACTCTCCTAAAATATCAGAAACCACATTAAGCTTCATAAACAAACCAATCCTTAAACACATTTTTTCAACTTCCACCCAAAACAAAGACACTATATGACAATACCAAAACAAATGCAGGGTGGATTCAGGCTCCTGACAACAAAATCGGCAATCATCTGACTCTGTCATATTCCATAATTTTAAAATTTTCCCTGTGGGTAAGAAGTTAAAAATAATTTTAATTTGAAAATAACGATTTTGCACATCGATAGTGGTTTTATAGATTAGTTTGAATATGTAAAAGCTAAATTGAGCAAATTGGCTATTTCTGGCAATTTATTTAAGTGTGTATCAAACTGGTAGCCCTTCGCATTAATCAGTACCCAAGAAGTAGCCCTTGGTTTCAAAAAGGTTGGTGACCCCTGTACTAGACTGTAGTCCAGACCTGTCTCCCATTGAAAATGTGTGGCGCATTATGAAGCCTAAAATACCACAACGGTGACCCCAGACTGTTGAACAACTTAAGCTGTACATCAAGCAAGAATGGGAAATAATTCCACCTGAAAAGCTTCAAAAATTGGTCTCCCCAGTTCCCAAACGTTTACTGAGTTGTTAAAAGGAAAGGCCACGTAACACAGTGGTAAAAATGCCCCTGTGACAACTTTGTTGCAATGTGTTGCTGCCATTAAATTCTAAATTAATGATTATTTGCCAAAAAAAATCTAGTTTCTCAGTTCGAACATTAAATATCTTGTCATTGCAGTCTATTTAATTGAATATAAGTTGAAAAGGATTTGCAAATCATTGTATTCTGTTTTTATTTACCATTTACACAACGTGCCAACTTCACTGGTTTTGGGTTACTATCTTTTCAAAGACTAGTCAGTAGAAAGCTTCATGCAAACAAGTGTAAGTATAATGTTACCATCACATGAGCTGGGCGTGTACATCTTCATTGTGCATGGCGTGGGCGCCATCGAAACCTCAGCGTGCGAGCAGCAATTGTGCTGAAATAATGCACAAAAGAAGACCACCAAACATGTTTGTGTTGCTGGAATACTGATTTGTCGCTCAAACAAACAGTGAAGCAGGTTCCTTAACACAGGGTTGTTGAGCCGATGGGAGGCTTAATGGCCTTCATTAAGCCATAAACAAAATTCTAGTTTTTTTCCGTAAACATAAAGAGAAACTGGAAATTGTGATGTATCATGTTGTATGCTTGCATGTTCGAAATAAACTCAAAACTCAAACTCAAACATTGACGTTATGTTAGAGTGAGGTGAATTATACCATGTACCATTTTCTTATATGACTTTTAACTAGCATGTGTTTGTATTTGGTCACAGAATTCTTTAGAGGATTATTCTACTAAGGAAATATGCCCTTAAATAACTTCAAAGATGCACATGTCAATCACAAACTCTCCAGAGAGTGGTGGCAATTGCCCCCAGGAAATTGTAATCCTACATGAATGCAGGTTTGGAGTTCAGGAGTGATAATAAAAACATTAGCAACATCTGGTAGGAAGCCCCCACAGGTAGGAGTAGAGGATAGGGGTCGGAGGTCACCCAACTCAAACTGATCAGAGGAATAACGTCAAGGAAAGATTGACTGGCCAGACTGACCAGCTCCAAGGCTGGAACTACAAGGAGTAAGGGTCTTGGTGTAAAAGGTATTTAAGGACAGTTGTCCAAGAAGACAGCAGAAGAGAGATCAGGCCCACTCTTTTTCCTGGAAGCTGCAGTTCCAGTCTGAGGCTCGCTGAAACAAATAAAGCTTTTTGTTCGACGATTCCTCGCTGGCGACTTCTTGGCGCATCACGCATCACACGACAAACAAAAGTAGAACAAGAGATACAATTGTCAAGACTCGACCCGTGTTCTTTTGTTGAACAGTCAGAGGTCCTGTTGTCTGGAAGATTTCACAAGCCTTCATTAAAACAGGTCACAGGGAAATTGTAACAGCGTTAGATTTAGACTTAGACAAACTTTAATGATCCACAAGGGAAATTGTTGTTGGTCTCACTCCCGCAGAAGAAGTCTGTCCACAAAGCAGTCTCTGCAGAAGTGAGCCCCGTTTGGGAATTGTTCTTTATAGTAAAAAGAGCAGACAAGTCCACCCGATCAAAGAGTCCACGGTTTTACAAGGGTGGCGGCAAGCCCAAAACTTTGATAAGGGGAATTATTGTCAAAAAATGTGTGGCTAATTAAAATAATTATCATGGTTTAAAAATAATGCCTCCTTTTGTACCACTGGAGGAGAGCTTGAACTTGAGGTTACACAGAGTCATCATTGTTTCGCCTTGAGCAAGTAATTTGAAATAGCCAAACATGCATCTATGTGTCTAAAACAGTGGTTCTCAACCTGGGTTTGATCGAACCCTAGGGGTTCGTTGAGTCGGCCTCAGGGGTTCGGTGGAGGTCAAGACACACCCGACTCATTGTGTAAATACAAACTTCTCCCTATCGGCGTATTACGGGTGACAGCTGACTGGTTTGCAAGTGTGTAATTTGTTGTGAGTTTATGCACTGTGTTGGTTTTGTTGTTTGAACAAGGTGATGTTCATGCACGGTTCATTTTGTGCACCAGTAAAAAAACATGGTAACACTTTAGTATGGGGAACATATTCACCATTAATTAGTTGCTTATTAACATGAAAATTAGTAACATATTGGCTCTTAGCTAGTCATTATTAAGTACTTATTAATGCCTTATTCGGCATGGCCTTATTATAACCCTAACCCTCTAACCCTGACCCTAACCCTAACCAAATAACTCTAAATTAAGTCTTTATTACTTAGAATATGTTCCCCTAGTGTCCAAAAAACTCTAAATTAAGTCTTTGTTACTTAGAATATGTTCCCCATACTAAAGTGTTACTAAAAACATATAACTTTGTCTTGAATTTGCAAATTTGTATTTTTTATTTTTCACTAAAGATGGGTTCGGTGAATGCGTATTTGAAACTGGTGGGGTTCGGTACCTCCAACAAGGTTAAGAACCACTGCTCTAAAACAATAGAAAGTATAGTTGGCAGGCCTGAATATCAAGGAATTAGACGCCAAATGAAGTACAAAACCAAAAGGATGAATTTACAGTAAGTCAACCCAAGTAGGGCAGGCCTTAAAAGGGAACTGCACTTTTTGGGGAATTTTTCACAATCATTATGAGAGACAAGAACACACGTGTCTCTTTATTTTTGGGATTTTAAAGATAATAAAAAACGCTAAGGGGAGTAACCATTGTAGCCTTCAAAGCCCTCTAAGACAACTTCAGAGCCCTCCAACGTATTATATACACACTGCAAGTCTATATATAATGTAGTAACAGACATGATCATAACAATATGTAATATGTACAATATTTACTGTATGTTAGTCATTCTATTCATTCATTTTATTCAATCATTGTATCTCTTCTCCCCTCAGGCAGGAGACTACGGTCCATCCAGACCCACAACTCCCGCCACCTGATCAGTTTTTTCCCCTCGGCCATCAGACACATGAACAATAACAAGATCTGATAGCTCAGTTACAGCTCATTTTATTACCTATTCTGTATTGTATGTGTTTTATGTTTTGCACGATTGCACCAAGAAAAATTCCTAGTTTGTGAACACGCTGTCAAACAAGGGCAATAAAAACTTTTCTGATTCTGATTCTGATTCTGATCGCGCATTTATTTCTGATTCCATAGCAGCGCACGTCTGACTTATGGCAACAACTGTGTGTCCTTCTTCCGGAAACAAACAAAGTGAGAGTCTTCTAATCATGGCAGATTTGGTAACAAACAACGGAGACAACTGTTTTTGGACAAATTAGGATTCACAACCTTATCTTTTTTAATTCCACCTGAAAAGCTTCAAAAATTGGTCTCCTTAGTTCCCAAACGTTTACTGAGTGTTGTTAAAAGGAAAGGCCATGTAACACAGTGGTAAACATGCCCCTGTGACAACTTTTTTTGCGATGTGTTGCTGCCATAAAATTCTAAGTTTCTCAGTTGGAACATTAAATATCTTGTCTTTGCAGTCTATTCAATTGAACATAAATTGAAAAGGATTTGCATATTATTGTATTCTGTTTTTATTTACCATTTACACAACGTGCCAACTTCACTGGTTTTGGGTTTTGTAATTACAGTAATTTAATTGATAATTTATATGTATTTCACATAGTTTTCTACATGTACAATTGATATTACAATGTATTTTCTGCATATATTTTTGTGTGTAAGTTGGATTTACATATTTTTATGGTAAAAAAATACTTCAGTTTCTGTACAGTTCGGTTTGGAATGGGTGACTAACAAACACCCTTGTATAGAATGTTGGATTTGTCTTTTCACCTGCTTTTCATAGCAACACAGTTACGTAAAACCCGCGTTATCATTTAACAGAATCCGATAATAAACAAACAAGCTATTTCGGGTCTTACACAAATGAGTACAACATGTCCAACCTCTTAAAGCACACTTTTAAATGTGTCACTTTTTGTCAGTCTTGGACTGACCGAGATGTCCTACTAACCCACTGCCCTGTGCGGATGTGACATAAGTGTTGCTAAGCAACCTGACCCAAACCTCCATCCACAAAATGAAACACAATGAGGGTCTTAACAACAACAGAAGCAGCAGCACACATGTTCCCTTATCTTCATCATCATCATCCTTGCAAGTCTCACCAGCAACCTCACACAAAAACAGTGAAGTAGGTCAGACAGACATGGATGGACCACGACTAAAAACCGAGTAGAATTCAGAATGCGTAAGAAACTAGTCCATCTTTTTCCGCTTATCCGGGTGGCTGGTCTCAGACGATCCTGAGGTGCACCTGCTGGATGTGGAGGTCCTGTGCTGGTGTGGTTACATGTGGTCTGCGGTTCTGAGACCGGTTGGATGTACCGCCAAATTCTCTGAAATGCCTTTAGAAGACGGTTTATGGTAGAGAAATGGACATTCAATTCACAGGCAACAGCTCTGGTGAACATTTCTGCAGTCGGCATGCCAACTGCACGCTCCCTCAAAACTTGCGACATCTGTGGCATTGTGCTGTGTGATAAAACTGCACATTTCAGAGTGGCCTTTTATTGTGGTCAGTCACTTCGTCTGGCTCCTCCCGGGGATCCCGAGGCTTTCCCAGGCCAGCTTGGCGACATAGTCCCCTCAACGTATCCCGGGTCTTCCCCGTGGCCTCCTACGGGTCAAACGTGCCCTAAACACCTCCCCATACTCATACCAAAACTTACTAGAATTTGAAATTCCGGTAAGAATTGCATGAGAATGCCCAATATTGGTAGGTCACCGAACCACAGATACGCATGAGCGGAACTGAAATGCTTGGATGTCCAGGGTGATTGGAGTGTGTGGATGTTGAAACGGTTCGAATTGGTGGAGAAATGTAGGATATGGAGAGATTTGTGTACTGAACCAAAATATAAACGCATCACTTTTGTTTTTGATCCTATATACACAAAAGACCTATTCCTCTCAAATATTGTTCACAAATCTGTCTAAATCTGATAATAATCTATCCCACCTCACAGGTGTGGCATATCAAGATGCTGATTAAAAAGCGTGATTATTGCACAGGTGTGCTTTAGACCAGTGTTTTTCAAACTTTTTTGAGCCGAGGCACATTTTTTGCATTGAAAAAATCTGGAGGCACACCACCAGCAGAAATCATAAAAAAACGAAACTCAGTTGACAGTAAAAAGTCGTTGTTGCAATTGTTGGATATGACTTCAAACCATAACCAACCATGCATCAACATAGCTCTTGTCTCAAAGTAGGTGTACTGTCTCGACCTGTCACATCACACCGTGACTTATTTTGATTTTTTTGCTCTTTTCCTGTCTGTAGTGTTTTAGTTCTTGTCTTGCGCTCCTATTTTGGTGGAATTTTTCTTTTATTGGTATTTTCCTGTAGCAGTTTCATGTCTTCCTTTGAGCGATATTTCCCGCATCTACTTTGTTTTAGCAATCAAGAATATTTCAGTGGTTTTTATCCTTCTTTGTAGGGACATTGTTGATTGTCATGTGATGTTCGGATGTACTTTGTGGACGCCGTCTTTGCTCCACAGTAAGTCTTTGCTGTCGTCCAGCATTCTGTTTTTGTTTACTTTGTAGCCAGTAGTCAGTTTTAGTTTCGTTCTGCATAGCCTTCCCTAAGCTTCAATGCCTTTTCTTAGGGGCACTCACCTTTTGTTTATTTTTGGTTTATGCATTAGACACCTTTTTACCTGCACACTGCCTCCCGCTGTTCCCGACATCTACAAAGCAGTTATCTACCTGCTGCCACCTACTGATATGGAAGAGTATAACATGGTTACTCTGCCGAGCTCTAGATAGCACCGACACTCAACAACAACACATCATTTGCAGACTACAATTACTGGTTTGCAAAAAATATTTTTACCCCAAATAGGTGAAATTAGATAATCTCCCACGGCACACCAGACTGTATCTCACAGCAGCACAGTGGTTGAAAAACACTGCTTTAGACTGACCACTACATGCTATCGTATACCTCGATCCACAGCATCCCAAACATGCCCAATGGGTGACATGTCCGGTGAGTATGCTGGCCATGCAAGAACTGGGATGTTTTCAGCTTCCAAGAAATGTTTACAAATCCTTGCAACATGAGGTGATGGTCTCGGGGGAATGGCACAACAATGGGCCTTAGGATCTCGTCACAGTATCTCTGTGCATTTAAAATGCCATCAATAAAACGCACTTGCGTTCGTTGTCCATAACAAACGCCTGCCCATACCATTACGCCACCCCCACCATGGGCCACTCCATTCACGTTGACATCAGCAAACTGCTCTCCCACACGACGCCACACCCACTGTCTGCCATCTGCCCTTAACAGTGAAAACCGAGATTCATCCGTGAAGAGAACACATCTCCAACATGCCAGTATCATGATCCGTGGCCCGGATCATGTTTTGTTTAGTCATGTTCTGTTAGTTTTGGACTCCCTCACTTCCTGTTTTGTGCACCCCTGGGTTTGTTTTGGTTACCATGGGTACTGCTTGGTTTCACCTGCCTCTGGTTAGTGTTCGGCACGCTCACCTGCTGCCGAGCACTAATCAGAGAGCTATTTATTCACGTTTCTCGCCACGCTCAGTCTGGTTTTGTTGTTTGCTGAATGCAAATGGTTTCCTAGTTAATGATTCCTGTGCTAAGTAGTTGCCTTAGCTTCCCGTGCGATCGGCACGCTTCCCTTTTGTTTGTTTCCTGTTTCTTTGTATGGTGTATGATTTATGACAAATAAATCATATCCTACCTTCACGCTTTCGTCCGGAGTTGACCGTCTGCATCCCGGAAGAACAACCCCACATAAACATGCGACTGCGACGTGACAACCAGACGCCACCGAATGTGAGAATTTCCCCACTCAAGTCGGTTACCACGACAAACTGCAGTCAGGTCGAGACCTCAATGAGTACGACAAACATGCAGATGAGCTTCCCTGAGACGGTTTCTCACAGTTTGTGCAGAAATTATTTGGCTATGCAAACCAATTGTTGCAGCAGCTGTCCGGGTGACTGGTCTCAGACGATCATGGAGAAGCACCTGCTGGATGTAGAGGTCCTGTGCTGGTGTGGTTACATGTGGTCTGTGGTTGTGAGGCCAGTTGGATGTACCGCCAAATTCTCTGAAACGCCTTTAGAAGACGGTTTATGGTAGGGAAATGAACATTCGATTCACAGGCAACAGCTCTGGTGGACATTCCTGCAGTCAGCATGCCAACTGCGCGCTCCCTCAAAACTTGCAACAATTGTGGCTTTGTGTTGTGTAATAAAATTGAACATTTTAGAGTGGCCTTTTATTGTGGGCCGCCTAAGGCACACCTGTGTAATAATCATGCTGTTTAATCAGCATCTTGACATGCCACACATTTGATGTGGGACGGATTATCTTGGCAAAGAAGAAATGCTCACTAACACAGATTTAGATAGATTTGTGAACAATATTTGAGAGGAATAGTGTATATAGTAAAAGTTGTAGGTCTTTGAGTTCAACTCATGAAAAATGGGAGCAAAAACAAAAGTGTTGTGTTTATATTTTTGTTCAGTGTATATTGCCCATTCATTTTCAATGGTGGGAAATTCCTGATAATTCTGGGTAATCGGAGAATTTTCGGACCCGGGAAACATGCTGACTTGAATGTCTAGGGTGAGTAGAGTGTGTCGATGTTGGAACGGTTCAAATCGGATGAGAAATGTGGGATATGCAGTCGATTGTATATTTCCTATCCATTGTCAATGGGGAGAAAATTACCGGAAATGCTGGGAACACCGGGAATTTGGGGAAAGGGAAAACATGTTCTGCGTTAATATACAGCATGGGTAGAGCAGTATGGGTGAATGGTCGAAAGTTTGGAATCTGTTAGGGTTTGGTGATGTGGATCCCAAGGATGCAGAGACGAGTTTGGGTTTACAATTGTTCTTCCTCTTTATTTGGCGGAAGCACAAGGTAGCAAAAACAATGGCGATGGTGGAAAACACAACACACCATGTAACAAACTACTGAGAGAGAAAAAACATAAAACGAAAAGCGCTAGACAAGGCTAGGAAAAATATACTTCATGAGAGAAGTAATAAAACAAGGTACAAAAATAAAACGCTAGACAAGGCTAGGATTATACGGGCCAACCTGAGGTGAAAGGTACACGACTTAGTGAGTCCTCTAGCACGACCAACCGTTTGGTAGCAATGGCAAAGTTCCGGCGCTCACCGGCCGTCAGCAGCCAGTTAAAATAGGCTGCTGCTAATCAAGGTCAGGTGTGTGCTGCTGCCTTGCGTCAGCTGCACTCCATACTGTGGATGAGAGAGAGAGTGAACATGGTGCAGACAATAGAAATGAACAAGGAAATTTCAGATTACCACAGTACCCCCCCCTCAACGGACGCCTCCTGGCGGCCTACCTGGCTTGTCTGGGAATCGAACGTAAAATTCCTTGATCAAGTCTTTGTCAATAATAAGCGATCTAGAAATCCATGACCGCTCCTCCGGGCCGTACCCCTCCCAGTCCACCAGGTATTGGAATCCCCTGCCCCTTCTTCTTACATCCAAGATGGTGTTTACTGTAAACGCTGGGTGACCTTCAACCAGCCTGGGTGGAGGAGGCGGTACCTCAGGAGGACTGAGCGGGCTGGATGAGACAGGCTTAATGCGGGACACGTGAAAAACAGGATGGCATTTAAGAGATCTTGGGAGACGGAGTTTGACTGCAACACGGTTGATTATCTTGACAATGGGGAATGGTCCAATGAACCTGGGAGCCAGTTTCCTAGAGTCGGTGGCCAATGGTAGGTCCCGAGACGATAACCAGACCTTCTGTCCCAACTGGTAGTGTGGGGCTGGTGTGCGATGTCGGTTGGCTAAGACCTGGTTCCTGGCCGATGTTCTTTTTAACGCAGCCCTGGTGTTGCGCCAAGCCTGGTGAGCCCGACGCAGGTGTGCCGTTACGGATGGTACGTCGGCATTGGGTTGGGTAGAAGGAAAAACTGGGGGTTGGAAACCATAGGCGACGTGAAATGGAGACAGACCGGTGGCGGAGCTAATGAGAGAGTTGTGAGCGTATTCTATCCATGGGAGATTTTCAGACCAGGTTGCGGGTTGCTGATGACAAGTGCACCGGATGGCCGCCTCCAGGTCTTGGTTGGTCCGCTCGGTCTGTCCATTGCTCTGAGGGTGGTAGCCGGAGGATAGGCTAGGGGAAGGCCCCCAGAGACTTGCAGAATGCTCTCCAGACGGCCGAGGAAAACTGTGGCCCTCTGTCGGATACAACATCAGTGGGGATGCCGTGCAGCCGGAAAGCGTGGAGCACTAATAATTGGGCTGTTTCAAGAGCAGACGGCAGCTTGGGGAGGGCTACGAAATGGGCCATCTTCGAGAACCGGTCCACAATGGTCAAAATGGTGTCACTTCCCTCAGAGGGGGGCAGTCCTGTGACAAAATCCACAGCTATGTGTGACCACGGGCAGGAGGGGATGGGTAATGGGTGTAGCAGTCCTGCTGGGGCCTGGTGGGATGCCTTGTTCCGGGAGCAGACCCGACATGCTGCCACAAACGCCTTCGTATCTGCCAGAATGGATGGCCACCAAAAACGCTGGGAGAGGATAAAACTGGTGCGACGAATACCTGGATGGCAAGCGATCTTCGACCCATGTGCCCAATCCAGAACGCTGGAACGGAGCCGAGGAACCACAAACAGCCGACCTGGTGGGCAGCCCCGCGGAGATGTGTCCGACTTCAGGGCCTCCAAGACCTGCCGCTCGATGTCCCACTGGAGTCCCCCAATGAAGTGGGTATGGGGAACAATAGGTTCAGGTGAGGAATCTTCCAAGGACGAAGAGTAGACACGGGACAGGGCATCGGGCTTCCCATTCTGAGAACCAGGTCGGAAAGTGATGATAAAGTTAAAACGGGTCAGAAATAGTGCCCACCTGGCCTGGCGAGGGTTCAGTCTCTGTGCGGTCCTTAAGTAGGACAGGTTCTTGTGGTCCGTGTAGACGATGAATGGTAGCTCCGCCCC
This sequence comes from Entelurus aequoreus, assembly GCF_033978785.1. Classification (NCBI taxonomy): domain Eukaryota; kingdom Metazoa; phylum Chordata; class Actinopteri; order Syngnathiformes; family Syngnathidae; genus Entelurus; species Entelurus aequoreus. The sequence continues at coordinate 18,068,554 of NC_084756.1, forward strand.
TTCCAGCCAGTGTCTCCACTCCTGAAGGGCCAAGATGACCGCCAGAAGCTCCCTGTTGCCAATGTCATAATTCTTCTCGGCAGGGGATAGGCGACGAGAGAAGAAAGCACAGGGGTGCAACTTCTGGTCGCTGGTAGATTGCTGGGAGAGTACGGCCCCTACACCTGAATCAGAAGCGTCCACTTCAACAAAAAATTGGAGAGAACGGTCAGGGTAACAAAGCACAGGAGCCGAAGTAAACAATCTTTTTAGCCTTAGGAACGCGGAATTAGCATCGGGTGTCCATTCAAACAGAACCTTAGTAGAAGTTAGCCTCGTAAGTGTCTCAGCGACGCGACTAAAATTGCGAATAAATCGCCGATAAAAATTAGAGAAGCCCAAGAATCTCTGGAGGTGCTTCTTGGACACCGGAGTGGGCCAGTCTACTACTGCTTTGACCTTAGCAGGGTCCGGTCTGAGTCTACCCTCCTCAATGATAAATCCTAAGAAGGGTATGGAAGATGAGTGAAACTCGCATTTTTCTGCCTTGACGAACAGTTTATTTTCGAGCAATCGTTGAAGGACTAACCGAACCTGCTGCACATGTTGGTCAAATGTCGAAGAATAAATTAATATATCGTCCAGGTAAACGAAGAGAAACCGCCCTGTCATGTCCCTAAAAATATCATTAATGAAGCCCTGAAAAACGCCAGGTGCATTTGTAAGTCCAAACGGCATGACAAGATACTCAAAATGTCCGAGAGGAGTGTTGAATGCGGTCTTCCATTCATCCCCCTCTCGGATGCGAACTAGATGGTACGCGTTACGTAGATCGAGTTTAGTAAAAAACCTTGCGGACTGTAAGGGAGTAAATGCAGAATCAAGGAGAGGAAGAGGATACTTATTCTTGACAGTAATCAGATTAAGAGCGCGGTAGTCTATACAAGGCCGTAGGGACTTGTCCTTCTTTTCGACAAAAAAAAATCCGGCGGCTACAGGTGCGGTCGAGGGGCGAATGAGGCCCGCAGCTATTGAAGTGTTTATGTATTCCTCTAGTGCTTTGAGTTCGGTGTTCGACACCTTGTACAAACGGGTCGATGGTAAAGCCGCTCCGGCTAGCAAATCGATACCACAATCGTAGGGTCGGTGGGGGGGAAGTGAGAGTGCTCTATCCTTGCTAAACACCGCTCTTAAGTCATGGTAGTTTGTGGGCACGTTTGTCAAGTCTATGTTCTCTACAACGGCGGTAGGTGGCGGTGTGTGAGATCCCGCTGCGGAACGGAGACAATGTAGGTGGCAGGTAACACTCCAATTAATAATGGCCGAACGAGGCCAGTCTATGCTCGGGTTATGTTTCTGTAACCAGGTTAACCCAAGAATGATGGGCGCGGACCGTGATGGCACAATCAAAAAAATTATTTTCTCACAATGATTTCCAGACAAGCGCAGGTTGAGTGGGAGTGTCTGGTGGGTTATGCTGGCTAATAGGCGCCCATCTAGAGAATACACCCTCTTGGGTACATACAGTTTTACAACAGGAATCTTATGGAGTCTCATGAACTCAAAATCCAAAAAGTTATCATCTGCTCCCGAGTCAATGAGAGCGCAAATGTCTATTTGTTGGTTAGGCCAAGAAAGAGTACCTTTTAGCTGCATTCTGCCTGCGGCCAACGAAGGAGAACGGCGACCTCTGGTGGACGTGTCCTCTGGCGAGTGAGGGCGCACTCGTGGCCGTGCGGCGGGGCGCGGCAGTTCCTTGCAGCGGGAGATGAGGTGATCAGCGCCTCCACAGTATAGGCAGAGTTGGAGGCGAAAACGGCGTTCCCTCTCGGCGGTGGTGAGTCGACGGCCTCCCAGTTGCATTGGCTCGTCTATCTGCCATGAAGGAGAGGTGTCTTCGGGGACGAGTTGCTCCGTCTTGCAGATGGCGGGTCTAGCAGGCGCTGATTGGCTGCTAGGTGGGGCTTGTCTTCCCCGTCGATCCCTCCTCTCCTCTAGTAGGCGGAAGTCGATTTGCACCGCCAGCTCAATTAGATCATCCAGGTTCGTCGGGAGTGACAGAGGGATCATCATATGACGAATTTCGTCCGCGAGACCCAGGAAGAAGGCGTCCAACAACGCCGAGGGACCCCAGTCACAGTCGGCCGCCATGGTGCGGAACTCGATCGCGTAATCCGCGACCCGTCGTGAACCCTGTTGCAGCCGGAAAAGGGATCTCGCTGCCTCTCTACCTGGGAGTCGTCGTTGGAATATTTGCTTCAAGGACTTGGAAAAGTTCGCGTATGTGGAGCTGGAGGTGGTCTGACGGTTCCATTCGGCAGTCGCCCAGGTGCCAGCACGGCCAGACAGGTGAGAGATCACAAACGCTACTTTAGCCCGCTCAGAGGTGAAAGCGGACGCGTTTAGCTCAAAATGGAGTTCACACTGCGTCAGGAATTGTCTTACGTCTTCCTTTTCCCCGGAAAAACGTTCGGGTCGGGAAAGCCGTATATTGCTAGTACTAGCGGGTTGTGTAGGCTGGGCGGATGCCTGGTCAGGCACGGTGGTCGAGGTGGGTACGACGGTGGCTAACAGCATGTTGATTCGCTCCAACATGGCGTCTTGACGCTCCGACATCCCCTGTAGACCTCGGCTCAGGTGGTCAAGCTGGTCCCCCTGCTGGTTGATCCTTTGAGCCTGGCCTTGCAATGCTCTTTTCCAGGAGTCTGTCTCTGCGGGTTCCATCGTTTGGCCGGAACTTTCTGTTAGGGTTTGGTGATGTGGATCCCAAGGATGCAGAGACGAGTTTGGGTTTACAATTGTTCTTCCTCTTTATTTGGCGGAAGCACAAGGTAGCAAAAACAATGGCGATGGTGGAAAACACAACACACCATGTAACAAACTACTGAGAGAGAAAAAACATAAAACGAAAAGCGCTAGACAAGGCTAGGAAAAATATACTTCATGAGAGAAGTAATAAAACAAGGTACAAAAATAAAACGCTAGACAAGGCTAGGATTATACGGGCCAACCTGAGGTGAAAGGTACACGACTTAGTGAGTCCTCTAGCACGACCAACCGTTTGGTAGCAATGGCAAAGTTCCGGCGCTCACCGGCCGTCAGCAGCCAGTTAAAATAGGCTGCTGCTAATCAAGGTCAGGTGTGTGCTGCTGCCTTGCGTCAGCTGCACTCCATACTGTGGATGAGAGAGAGAGTGAACATGGTGCAGACAATAGAAATGAACAAGGAAATTTCAGATTACCACAGAATCGGATTTTAAACATATGCAAAATTACGAATTATGAATACGTCCGTTCATTTGAATGGGAATTTCCTGGAAATTGGGGGATTTCAGTAAAAAGGTGAATTTTTGAAAATATTCATACTAGCACAATTGTCCTAGATGATATAAATGGATTGGTGTTGGAATTTTTTGGAATTGGTTGAAAAATGTTGACAAAGCAACAGTTTGAATTGAGAATGGGTATTTCGAAATTCCTGGAATTTCAGGAAAACCAATAATTTGTACAAAAAGAAAATGGGTAATGTTGTTGTCCCAAGTAAGAGGAATATTTTGAAAGTGGAATGGTCAAAAAAATCTTTGAAAAATGTGGACTCCGAAAACTTTCCAGCAAGAGGTGAAAATAGGGCTTTGGAGAACCAGATATTCTGTGAATTCCTGGAATTTTTTTGAACTTGGAACAAGAATGGCAGTTTGATTGTCTAAGGTGAGTGGAGTGTGTGGATAGTGGAACGGTTCCAATCGAGTGAGCAATGTGGGAATTGTGCAAGTTTGAAAAATGTCCAATTCATTTTCAGTGGGAAAAATGTCCCGAAAAACTGGGAATTCTGGGTAATCTGGGATACTTTTGAAATTTTTTTGGTGAGCACACTATTCCCGGTCAAACTGAAGGTTTTAAGTGAAAACTTTGGGCTGTAGCCTCTGGCAAACCTTAGCACATTTGGACAAATAATAATACATTTATGCATTTTTTTGTGGGTATTGGGCATTCACACAATAATACTTGAAATGTTTTGAGATCCTTAAATCAGTTTGATATTGTGTTCATTAGAAATGGAACAAAGGACCAAGAGTCCCCGAATCCACCGGGGACGAGTCAGGTGGCGGCAGCGAGTGGAACGCCGCTGCAGCAGGCGAGGCAGGCGACCACGGAACGGCCACATTTGTGGCCGTCGAGAAGGCGGACACCTTTTGCGCCAACAGCAGCGACGCCCAGGACTTAGGCGTAGAGCCCTCTGGCTGATGAATGTCTGGCGCCACTCACGTGCACCTTCTCGACGGCCACGAATGTGGCCGTTCCGTGGTCGCCCGCCTCGCCTGCTGCAGCGCCGTTCCATTCGCCGCCGCCACCTGATTTGTTCCCGTGGATTTGAGAACACTTGGCCCCGCGACCCACCACCAGGTCCCCCCTCCGCCCTCCCGTGACTTTTGAACTTCTTCTTAGTTTTTTTTTCAGGGGACATCTGGAATCTGTTCTTAAGGGGGGGTGATGCTCCATTGTCTGGATCATGTTTTGTTTTAGTTTAAGACTCACTTAGTTCTGTTTTCAGCACCCCTGGGTTTGGGTTTCTTGGTTGTCATGGGTGCTGATTATTTTCACCTGCCTCTGATTAGTGTTCGGGACGCTCACATGCTCCTGGGCACTAATCAGAGAGCTGTTTATTCCTGCCTTTCGCCACACTCTGTCTGGCTGTCTTGTTTGCTGTAAGCAACAAGTTACGTTTGTATATATATTGCTTCTGGTGCCTATGCCAGTTTATCTTTGTCCTGTGCTAAGTTTTCGCTTTAGCTCCCCGTGCTATCGGCACACTTGTTTGTATTTTGAATGATTTATGAGAATAAATCATCATCTTACCTGCACCTTGCCTCTGGCGTAAAATGCGACCCGAGCAAAACAACAGCAGCCCCTGAGTTCAATTCAAAACTTGGGAGACAAACATTTTGGCTGCAAATTCCTAAAAACACCAGCGTGCTCCTGTTGTATAGAAGAACTTGTAACACTGTAAACACATTGGCAGATCTTTGCACTGACATTTAAACCTTGTTCGCGAATACTTGGGTTTAAACTTGTGATTTACTTAACAGAGATGTTATGTAATTCTCTGGTATGCCTTTAAATCCACTCCTTTTTGGCAGTTAGACATTTTTTTGCTAATGTGATTTATGTAACTAGGGTGTTGCTGTAGCTTGATTACTCCAGGTGCAGTCAGTAGTCATTTGTTCAACTTCTTCAGCTATACTAGGAGTGTTCCTCAAGGTTCCATTTTAGGTCCTCTCTTTTTAATCTATTGTATGTGTCAAGGTCAAGGCCCGCGGGCCGGGTCTGGCCCGCGGATGATCTATGGCCCCCGGGATTATATTTGATTAGTATTGGAACCGGCCCGCAAGCCACAGCCGCCTGCTGCTGTTTTGCACACAACAATACTCCAGTGTTGGCGCTAGGAATTTTCAAAATGGGGACCCCATCAAGTCATAAAAATGGGGTCCCACAGTAAGTTTTTGGGGTCCTACTTTTGTGTTTTGAAAACCAATGATAAATGTATGCATTATCCTGTTATATCTCACATTCTATATCGGGTTTCGGAAAAAAAAAAATACTAAAGAAAACTAGTTTTTATGCATATGTAAATGTATTCAGTAATAAACATTCATTCACTTTCTTCTTTCCTTCATGGATCTTAACTTCACCGCTGCCGGTATTTTTTTCTATATTTTTATTGTAATATTTTGGATTTTCAGAATGTGTTTGTTCTGTCTTTATTTTTTACTTTTAATGCCATGATTTTAATAGTCCGGCCCGTGTGTGCACAGATTTTCCTCCATGCGGCCCATGAGCTAAAATGACTTTGACGCCCCTGGGGCTATTCAACTGGTGGTCTCGTTAGTTCAGTAAAAAAAATGTGTGGGTCCTCAAAAACAGCAGATTGTTCTTCTGAAAATACAATAAAAGAATAATAGTAAAGGGAGAAGTCCAGCAATCAGGTCTTCAGATTTCTAGAAATGTGCCCCCCAAAACAATTTAGTTGAATAACCCTGGTAAAAGACCGTGTAATGAGATCAACAAAATACTACCTTGGGTTTCGTATGCCTCATCTTTCGTATGGTTTACCGTATTTTTCGGACTATAAGGCACACTTAAAATCTTTTCATTTTCTCAAAACTCGACATTGCGCCTTATAACCCGGTGCGCCTAAAGTACGGAATAATTCTGGTTTTGCTTACCGACCTCAAAGCTATTTTACTTGGTACATGATGTAATGATAAGTGTGACCAGTAGATGGCAGTCACACATACGAGATATGTGCAGACTGCAATATGATGGCAGTCACACTAAAGAGATACGTGTAGACTGCAATATGACTCAAGCAAACCACACCAAAATGTTATATGTTCCATTGAAAATATAGAACATAACAAACGGAGCTCAAAAATATATCGAAATGTTTTAGTACGACTTTGGTAAGCTATGAAGCCGCACCGCTTGATGAATTGTACTGTGCTTCAACATAGGAGTATTATTATGGCGTGCGTATAAGGTAAGACATATTATCTGGCGTTTTGTTTTGCAATATTATGCAAAAGCAACTTTTCTTACCTTCCGGTACCTGCTGATTTGTATTTGGGATCTGCATAAGTCCTGAACATTTGCGGGCGTCCGCCTTTGTAGTCGGTGCCGACACCGTAGTCGATAAGCATCTTCTTTTTGTCTATCTTCTTGTTGTGGGACATTCATCCTCCTCTGTTGCCATTTGTAATATAAAGTAGTGTAAAATTATTACTTATATATGTCAGTAAACTCGCCGTGCAAGTGCTAAAACATACCGGTATAGTGAGTTTACATTATTCACCCAAGGAACTTTTTTTTTTTTATTTCATTTTTTTTTTTTTGTCATAAAGAAATACAATCATGTGTGCTTACGGACTGCATCCCTGCAGACTGTATTGATCTATATTGATATATAGTGTATATAATGTGATTTGTATGTTGATTTAATAAAACAATTTAAAAAATATTTTTTATTATTTATTTTTTTAACTTCTTGTGCGGCCCGGTACCAATCGGTCCACGGACTGGTACCGGGCCGCGGCCCGGTGGTTGGGGACCACTGATGTAGACCACAAGGAAGTCTTTTACATTTAGGAAAACATTTTAAATAATATGACCCCTTTAATGCGCCCTATAATCTGCTTTTTGTATGAAAATAGACCTGACTAGACCCGCTCATCGGCAGTGCGCCTTATAATCCGGTGCGCCCTATGGTCTGGAAAATAGGGTAGTTTTTGGCAAAAAACGTCCACCAAACGTTTATCCCAAATGCATCCCTCCTGCATCAATACTATTGATATTTACCCCTAACTGCTGATACCAGCACATAGCTACATTTTGCACAGTCTTGTCATCATGTCATGCTCGGATACGGGGCTGATTTTTTTCTTTTTAATTCCAGTGAAAAGTTAGCATCTGGTCCTTGCAGCTGTGAAAACAATACAACCCTTATTGGGACTCCAGTATCGCCTTTCAAGTTGAGACACCTGGTAATGTTATCTGGCCGGCAGAAGGAGGCGACCTCATCGGCTCACATGTACGGACGACGGATCAATGTTGCCTGTTTGGGATTTAAAAGTGGCGTCCTTGTAAGAAGGAAATGTGTTGCGTTATCTGGCCTTGCGTGCAGCCTTCCTGACTGCGGGTCCTTGGGGCCTCCAGGAATGCGGTCATGTGACTCACTTTGATGACGAGCGCGTGAGCTGCACGCCTTGCATTATCTCTAATAGCACAGGAACAAATCAAAGTAATCATCTTTTAAGGCTGAAATTGCCGCAATGGACACGGTTGGTGGGTGTGGGTTTACGCACACTGACTACCAGGCTGCCAAAACCACTATGATGACGCCTGTGCTGACTCTACATAATTGCTGCAACAAAGACATGGAAAAAGTCCCCATGAACGCATGCCATACTTGTAGTTAATGCTTCCTGTTCCAGTTGGATGGAAATTCCGTTGACTAACAGGTCTAGCAAACAAATTTTTCATGATATTCTATTTTAGTACTTAATTGTAGGCAAATATGCAGTTACACTGGACTCGTCGGTTTAAAGATAGCTTTTAGTTGTGTATACTTGGAATGGAAAATGGAGAGGAGTGTACTAGGATGACAAGGGGATGCAAAACAATAACCGTGCAATACTTTTTCATAACATGGTCACTACTGCATAGTTTCTCTTGTTATATTCTTATTTTTACTGTTATATTTTTATTCTCATTGTTGCTTTTTATTTTTATTGTTAGTGTAATATTTTCTATTTTATTTCCATTTATACCCCCATTATTTACTTTTTACTTTTTAAATTCGATCTCAATTTTTATTTTCCTGAGGGAACTCTCCTGAAAGAATCAATAAAGTACTATCTATCTATCTATCTATCTATCTATCTATCTATCTATCTATCTATCTATCTATCTATCTATCTATCTATCTATCTATCTATCTATCTATCTATCTATCTATCTATCTATCTATCTATCTATCTATCTATCTATCTATCTATCTATCTATCTATCTATCTATCTATCTATCTATCTATCTATCTATCTATCCATCTATCCATCTATATATCCATCTATCTATCTATACATCTATCTATCTTTTCAACTTTGCGCCTATACCAGTCCGGATGGTTCTTTTCCTCTCTGTTCCGGACGACACGACGTCCACAGTTTCCAAAAACAATTTGAAATGTGGACTCGCCAGACCACTTTTCCACTTTGTATCAGTCCATCTTAGATGAGCTCGGGCCCAGCGAAGCCGGCGACGTTTCTGGGTGTTGTTGATAAATGGCTTTGGCTTTGTAGAGTAGAGTTTTAACTTGCACTTGCAGATGTAGCGACGAACTGTAGTTACTGACAGTGGTTTTTCTGAAGTGTTCCTGAGCCCATGTGGTGATATCCTTTACACACCGATGTCGCTTTTTGATGCAGTACCGCCTGTGGGGTCGAAGGTCCGTAATATCATCGCTTACATGCAGTGATTTCTCCAGATTCTCTGAACCTTTTGATATTACAGACCGTATATAGTAAATAATCAAATGTAAATAATCAAATGTAGACACTTTTTCTTATAATTTCTGATCTCTCTCTCTCTGTCCACTACCTGCTGTACATAGCCTACCAAGTCAGTACTACACTGTTCCAATGTCCATTTCTCTGATGCAATTGTTGATGACTGAAGTGTTGATACCGCGTGGCGAAGTTGGTAGAGTGGCCGTGCCAGCAATCGGAGGGTTGCTGGTTACTGGGGTTCAATCCCCACCTTCTACCTTCCTAGTCACGTCCGTTGTGTCCTTGGGCAAGACACTTCACCCTTGCTCCTGATGGCTGCTGGTTAGCGCCTTGCATGGCAGCTCCCGCCATCAGTGTGTGAATGTGTGTGTGAATGGGTGAATTTGGAAATACTGTCAAAGCGCTTTGAGTACCTTGAAGGTAGAAAAGCGCTATACACGTATAACCCATTTATCATTTATTTGTCCACGCCCAAGTGAATTATTTCCAGGAACAAGGAAGTCCTCAAAGGAGGAAATGTACTTCTAGCAAACATCACCCTGCTCTGGTCCAAAAGCCGTCAAACCGGGTTGGATGTTTTTGCTGGAAACTTCCGGCTCCTCACTACTGTTAGCTCTGCAGGGAAAGTAAGTGAAAGGAGAGTGTACACCAGTGGTTCTTAACCTGGGTTTGATCGAACCCTAGGGGTTCGGTGAGTCGGCCTCAGAGGTTCGGCGGAGCCTCCGCCACAGAGGTGAAGACACACCCGACTTATCGTGTAAATAAAAAATTCTCCCTATCAGCGTATTATGGATACCCCCAAACAATGTTCCCTCTAATTTTCCATCTGATTTGCAGGTTGTTTGATTGATCGATTGAAACTTTTACTAGCAGATTGCAAAGGAAGAGAATACACAGTACAGTTTACACAGTACAGTACATAATCCGTACGATTGACCACTAACTGGTAACACCCGAATACGTTTTTCAACTTGTTTAAGTCGGGGTCCACGTTAATCAATTCAAGGTAATGTGTGTAAGGTGTGTAATTTATTGTGAGTTCATGCACTGTGTTGGTTTTGTTCTTTGAACAAGGTGATGTTCATGCACGGTTCATTTTGTGCACCAGTAAAAAAACATGACTTTTTCTTGAATTTGAAAAAAAAAACATTTTATTTTTCACTAAAGAAGGGTTCGGTGAATGCGCATATGAAACTGGTGGGGTTCGGTACCTCCAACAAGGTTAAGAACCACTGGTGTACACAAAGTGCACATGCAAAGGAACAACCTAAAAGAGGCCAACAAGCGGTACATTTCTGGGGCTTCTCTGTCAGGATTCTAAGTGTGATGATAACCATAGAACCAGCCACAACAACACTAATAATCACGGCACACTTCATGAGAGACATCAAAGACTATTCAGAAACAAATGATGATCCACAACCTTATATTCTTGAGCCTGAATATAAGGACGAGCTACAAGTTTTAGAAGCTTAGTACTAAACAGATGCAGATTCAGTGCTAAGTGCTACACAAACAATGAACATAATAAAACAACCACTTACTGTACAATGTCTGCTCTCACTGGGATGCCGACTGATGAGATGCTCTTATCTTCCCGTTTAGATGAGGGATTAATCATAACCATCATGCAAGTTTTTTAAAAAGTTGCCGCAAACCAGCGTATTTTCGTGTCTTCCTTGACATCTCGGGACCGAAGTTGGATGTCAAAGTTGACCAGCTTCTCGGTTTATGGTCACAACCTTCCACTATCCAGGTGAGAGGCATGAACTTTTATCAACTCAGAGGCGACGCAGCAGCTCACCGGTTCAATATGTAATAGCTTATTAGATCATTAGATTAATAATAATGATTATTAATATAATCTCATTACTTGTAATTTAATTTACAAATTAAATGTATTAATCAGAACTCTTACCCTTCTTTTATATATCTTCTTCTTCTTACTCTTCTTTTATTACTCTTCTTGTATGACACTTCTTACTCTTCTTTTATTACTCTTCTTCTTACTCTTCTTTTATTACTCTTCTTCTTCTTACTCTTCTTCTTCTTACTCTTCTTTTATTACTCTTCTTTTATTACTCTTCTTTTATTACTCTTCTTCTTACTCTTCTTCTTCTTACTCTTCTTCTTACTCTTCTTTTATTACTCTTCTTCTTACTCTTCTTTTATTACTCTTCTTTTATTACTCTTCTTCTTACTCTTCTTTTATTACTCTTCTTCTTCTTACTCTTCTTCTTACTCTTCTTTTATTACCCTTCTTTTATTACTCTTCTTCTTTTTACTCTTCTTTTATTACTCTTCTTTTGTTACTTTTCTTTTCTTACTCTTTCTCTTCTTCTTACTCTATTTTCTTACTGTTCTTGTTACTGTTCTTTTTACTCTTCTTTTTGTTACTCTTCTTACTTATCGTTCTTCTTACTCTTTTTTGTTACTGTTCTTTTGTTAATCTTCTTTTATTACTCTTCCTCTTCTTGTTACTTTTTTTCTTACTGTTCTTGTTGTTACTGTTCTTCTTACTTTTCCTCTTATTCTTCTTTTTGTTACTCTCATTTTACTTACTGTTCTTCTTACTCTTCCTGTTGTCAGTGGGGTTTTTTTGTGGCTCTTCTTTTACTTTTCATTTTGTTACTCTTCTTTCTAATCTTCTTACTCTCCTTTTTGCTACTGTTCTTTTTCTAACTCTTCTTTTTGCTCCTATTTTGTGACTGTTCTTTGTACTTTAGTTTTTACTCTTCTTTTTAATTATTATTTATTCATAAATTATGCCGTGATCTCATTAGATCACGGCGCCCCTAAAATAGTTGGTCTGCCTTAGCGCTTATAATAAACTATTGCTAATAGTTTTTAGTTTTAGAGGGCGTTATGGGTGGAATAGTGTACTCCCTTGTTACATTCCACGTAGTGGTGGTTTGTTCATTTAGTTTATGCATTTTTATGTTGCGTTCTCCTAAGACCCCTAGACTCAGAGCCATCTGGGAACGTAACATCCCTTTAGCCTCATTGTTAGCCATCTCACACTTGCCGTAATTTACTTCTCATAAAAAAATAAAATATGTCTTCTTGTCTTACATAGGGATTGTGAATGATAGGCAAAATGGCAGATCCCGTTTGTCATGTCTGTGTTAATCATGTTTTTATTTGGCCATGTTTTGCTTGGTTTTTGGACTCTATTTTTAGTTCCGGGTTTCACTTCCTTGTTTTGTTTGGTTTCCATGGTCACCCATTAGTTTTCACCTGCCATGTCACGCACCTGTTTCACGTTTAGACTCACTCACACCTGTCACCAATCATGTCACTGTTATATAAGCCCACCTTTGTTCATCACTCGTTCTACCTGCATTGTCTTTATGTCACACCGGTTCATGTCTCTTTCTGACCAAGTAAGTTTCATAGTCCATGCCATAGCTTCTGCTAACTAGCAGCTTCACTTGTGTTTTAGGCACGCTTGCCTTTTTTGTTGTATTTTTGTGTTTATGGTAGTGAGTTATTTATGTTAAATAAATCCAAGCCTACCTTCACGCTGTCGTCCGGAGCCGTTTTTGCGTTGGAAGAACAACCCCGCAGCAAGCTGCGACCCCCACCTGACACCGTTTAATAAAATGGTTTGGTTAAATCGTAAATAAAAACAGAATACATTGATTTAAAAATCCTTTTCAACCTATATTCAATTGAATAGACTGCAAAGACAAGATATTTAATGTTCGAACTGGAAAACGTAATTTTTTTGCAAATATTAGCTCATTTGGAATTTGATGCCTGCAGCATGTTTGAAAAAAAGCTGGCAAAAGTGGCAAAAAAGACTGAGAAAGTTGAGGAATGCTCATCAAACACTTATTTGGAACATCCCACAGGTGAACAGGCTAATTGGGAACAGGTGGGTGCCATGATTGGGTTTAAAAGCAGCTTCCATGAAACGCTCAGTCATTCACAAACAAGGATGGGGTGAGGGTCACCACTTTGTGAACAAATGTGTGAGCAAATTGTCGAACAGTTTAAGAACAACATTTCTCAACCAGCTATTGCAAGGAATTTAGGGATTTCACCATGGTCCACAATATCATCAAAATGTTCAGAGAACCTGGAGAAATCACTGCACATAAGTGGCAAGGTTGTGACCTTGGATCCCTCAAGCGGTACTGCATCAAAAAGCGACATCAGTGTGTAAAGGATATCACCACATGGGCTCAGGAACACTTAAAAAAACACTGTCAGTAACTACAGTTTGTCGCTAAATCTGTAAGTGCAAGTTAAATCTCTACTATTCAAAGCGAAAGCCATTTATCAACAACACCCAGAAACGCTGGCGGCTTTGCTGGGCTCGAGCTCATCTAAGATGGACTGATGCAAAGTGGAAAAGTGTTCTGTGGTCTGACGAGTCCACATTTCAAATTCTTTTTGGAAATTGTGGATGTTGTGTCCTCCGGACCAAAGAGGAAAAGAACCATCCGGACTGTTATAGGTGCAAAGTTGAAAAGCCAGCATGTATGATGGTATGGAGGTGTATTAGTGCCCAAGTCATGGGTAACTTACACATCTGTGAAGGCACCATTAATGCTGAAAGGTACATACAGGTTTTGGAGCAACATATGTTGCCATCCAAGCAAAGTCTTTTTCATGGACGCCCCTGCTTATTTCAGCAAGACAATGCCAAGCCACATTCTGCACGTGTTACAACAGCGTGGCTTCATAGTAAAAGAGTGCGGGTACTAGACTGGCCTGCCTGTAGTCCAGACCTGTCTCCCATTGAAAATGTGTGGCGCAATATGAAGCCTAAAATACCACAATGGAGACCCCGGATTGTTGAACAACTTAAGCTGTACATCAAGCAAGAATGGGAAAGAATTCCACCTGAAAAGCTTCACAAATTGGTCTCCTCAGTTCCCAAACGTTTACTGAGTGTTGTTAAAAAGAAAGGCCATGTAACACAGTGGTAAAAATGCCCCTGTGACAACTTTTTTTCAATGTGTTGCTGCCATTAAATTCTAAGTTAATGATTATTTGCAAAAAAGAATTAAGTTTCTCAGTTGGAACATTAAATATCTTGTCTTTGAAGTATATTCAATTGAATATAAGTTGAAAAGGATTTGCAAATCATTGTATTCTGTTTTTATTTACGAATTACACAACATGCCAACTTCACTGGTTTTGGGTTTTGTAGTTGCAGGTTCCATATTGATTTTTTGGGGTTTTGGAATTTGAGTGTGTTTTTATTACATAAGCATGACTCCAAACAGATAAGAGCAGCGGGTGTACAAGGTCCTCAAAATCTCTCCCACCATTTGTAGGCCACTTAAAGTAATGGACGGTTTGTGTGGGCTGTAACAATATTACGCCATCTGGAAAAGCAGGTTTTGAAAGTCTTTAAGGTGCTGAACAAAAAACCCCACTTCCTCTTAGTCTTCACAGACGGACGCACTTTTTGATAGATGTCCAAAAACCTTCAAAGTCATTCCTGTGAGTGACATTTAAAGCCTGTTACTGACAACACACTCACATGCTATTTTCATAAACACTGCGCGAAGAGAAGCACAAACAGAGGAAGAGAGGAACACAAACATAAGGCAAAGCTCATATAGCAAACATGAAGAGAATGCACTTCAAATATTTGGCTGCAGGCACATGAACAAGTCCTCACACCTACAAATGTGTTTTTTACACAAGGAAAACTCAGCTGCTCATTTTAAAGCTCCACTATACAACATTTACTGGTACTCAATAATTATTCCAGTAATCTATTTCCCTTTCCGGCTCCTCAGCCTTTCCTGGAATCATTGCAGTATAAATGATTGCCTTTCAATATTTCCATATTTGGACTGTAACGCCTAAAGATATCATATTCGGTAATAAAGTACAGGTTTACTGGAAAGGGAACAAACGTTACATTTTTATTTTTGTTGTTGACAAAAGTCAATAATATAGAAAAAGAAAAGTTTTATAAACTCACGTTTTAATGATCCGTTTAGCTAACGTATAATATTTTAGTAGTTACAAATAATAGTGCAGTTAGGAAATACCTTATTCAAAAAAGTACATAAATTAATTACTTTTTTTTAAAAAGTCATTGCTAAATAAATAATTGACACATTTTTTTTATTTTTTTTTTGGAGAAACTATGAATACATACAAATTAAACATTTAAAGTTTAGATTTATAATAATTAATGGACATTATTTTACAAAATGGACAATATAAAATAACTCCTATGAATTAGAAAAGGGCTAGGATTAAATAAGCTTTGCTTCTTCCTACTCATTTTCAACAAATTTGTAAATTGTATGATGTATTATATTTTAACTGTATACGTGTTCGAAATAAATTCAAGTCTTCACCATATTCCGATACAACGAAAAAGCTCTTTTTTTTTTCAACAAAAAGATTACAAAAAGTATTTTTGTTTTTGTTTTTAAGTAACCAACCTTGAAAGGTGACACACAGGAACAACTCAACGAGGTCAAACTGGTTCAGCACAGCACACTGCTGACATCTGCTGGTGAGAGGCTAGGATTGCAATTTGAAAAAACTCATTAAATCAATCAACCAATAGGGGGGAAAAAATTCTACATAAATGTCGATTTATTAAAGTAAGACCTATATTTTCTAATTGGCTTAATGGTTTACAATTATCAATCAAATATTGGAGGATGCTTAAGAGTACAACAGCCCTTAAATTGGTATCTTTGTTAAATGGATGAAGTGCTGGCTGTCCAGAGCCGGGACCCCGGGTGGACCACTAGCCTGTGCATCGGTTGGGGACATCTCTGCGCTGCTGACCCGTCTCCGCTCGGGATGGTTTCCTGTTGGCCCCGCTGTGGACTGGACTCCCGCTGATGTGTTGGATCCACTGTGGACTGGACTTTCACAATGTTATGTCAGACCCACTCGACATCCGTTGCTTTCGGTCTCCCCTAGAGGGGGGGGGGGTTACCCACATATGCGGTCCTCTCCAAGGTTTCTCATAGTCATTCACCGACGTCCCACTGGGGTGAGTTTTTCCTTGCCCGTATGTGGGCTCTGTACCGAGGATGTCGTTGTGGCTTGTACAGCCCTTTGAGACACTTGTGATTTAGGGCTATATAAATAAACATTGATTGATTGATTGATTGAAAAACATTTAAAGTGATTTAAGTAGCCCCTTTTGTCTTTTTTCATATTTTTTTTATTATTGTTATTTATTATTATTTAATACTCTGTATTTGCTTTTGTTTTCTTTCCTTGACATGTTTCGGTGATGTTGAAAGTGCCCTGACTTTTGTGTGCATTATATATGTGTGTTTGTTGTTCAATAAAAATAAAATAAATTAAATAAATCAATAAAAAATAAATACATAAATAAATCAACCAATCAATTAAATAACTACATTTCATTAATTAATTCTAATTTTTATTCATCTCCTTCATTGATGTGCATTTTTGATCAATAGACAATTAAACTTTAGCAACTAAACACATATTTACACACCTATGCTTGAGAAGGAACAGGATGAAGAAAATCTTATATTTCCTGCAACCTTCAACATAATAAGTAGTCTTACTTAATGGACAGCCCAGATTCACAAGCATACAAACCAAAAAAAGACATCCAAATATAATGAAAACAAACAAAAAAAAGCAAAACTTCATGAAGTACAAAGCGAACAAAAAAAGTAATATACATCTCACGGGATGATACAAAACCAGACAAAAAATAAGTAAAATAATAAATATAAAGCAAAATGCAGACACTTACGGCTGTCCATATGATCTTATTGTTCTGTCTTTATATTTTTTTTTCAATTGGAATATACTTCTACAATCTTTTATCTCATTGTAAAGAGAATTCCATAGTGTAACCCCGACCACTGATATACACCTTTGTTTTAAAGTTGTCCTTGAATACTGATGTTGGAAATGACCTTTTCTTCTATGCTCTTCATTCTCAGAAGTGATGACAAACATTTTTTGTAAATTTGCTGGTAATACTTTACTTTTAGCCTTAAACATAACACATAATGTCTGTAACTTTACTAGCTCCTGTTGTTTCAATAAACCACAATTAATAAATGTTAGTGTGTTCTAGATAATCTGCTTTATGAATAATCCGTATAGCTCTTTTGTGTAGTTGATATGATGCCTTTATGTTACTCTTATATGTGTTCCCCCACACTTCCACACAGTAGCTGATATATGGCAATATAAGTGCACAATACTATAATCCAACACATATTTTACCTTATTTAAAATAAAAATACTCATAGACATCTTTTTCCGTACATGTGCAATATGAGATTTCCATGTCAGACCGTCATCCAGTATCACTCCTAAAAATCTAAGTTCAGAAACCCTTTCAATATCAATTCCATCTATTGAGTTTGATCGTTTCCTCCCTTTTCCTCTTACAAAAAATCCTAAACTTTGTTTTTTTTTAAATTGAATGATAATTTATTGACATCAAACCATCTCTGAAGTTTAATCATTTCCTGTTCAATAATGTTTGATAACGTTTTTAAGTCATGTCCTGAACTATACTCCGGGTTGGGGAGGAGATCTTGCCCCAAGTGGAGGAGTTCAAGTACCTCGGAGTCTTGTTCACGAGTGAGGGAAGAGTGCATCGTGAGGTCGATATATTATATATATATATATATATAATATATATTATTTATATGTATAATAAAATTAAAATAAAATATATATATAGCTAGAATTCACTAAAAGTCAAGTATTTCATATATATATATATATATATATATATATATATATATATATATATATATATATATATATATATATATATATATATATATATATATATATATATATGTATATATATATATATATATATATATTATATATATATGTGAAATACTTGATTTGGTGAATTCTAGCTATATATATATTTTATTTTAATTTTATTATACATATAAATAAAAGACATACTTGAATTTCAGTATTCTGCAGGCTATCCGGTAGGTGGCAGTATTGTCCTGTTTAAGAGTGTCACAACATTGCTGTTTATGGCAGACGAACTGCTCTACAGTAGACTAAACAAAAAAAAAGGCAAAATATACTAAAATGAAATCATAAGGCGTAGTATGCTAGAATGTGGAATTCCACAAGGTTCGGTTTTGGGACCAAAATTGTTTATTTGATATATTAATGCATACTTGCCAACCTTGAGACCTCCAATATCGGGAGGTGGGGGGGCGTGGTTGGGGCGTGGCCAAGGGCGTGGTTAAGAGGAGAGTATATTTACAGCTAGAATTCACTAAAAGTCAAGTATTTCATACATATATATATATATATATATATATATATATATATATATATATATATATATATATATATATATATATATATATATATATATATATATATATATATATATGTATATATATATATATATATATATTATATATATATGTGAAATACTTGATTCACTAAAAGTCAAGTATTTCATACATATATATATATATATATATATATATATATATATATATATATATATATATATATATATATATGTATATATATATATATATATATTATATATATATATGTGAAATACTTGATTCACTAAAAGTCAAGTATTTCATACATATATATATATATATATATATATATATATATATATATATATATATATATATATATATATATATATATATATATATATATATATATATATATATATATATATATGTATATATATATATATATATATATATTATATATATATATGTGAAATACTTGATTTGGTGAATTCTAGCTGTAAATATACTCTCCTCTTAACCACGCCCTTGGCCACGCCCCAACCACGCCCCCCCACCTCCCGATATTGGAGGTCTCAAGGTTGGCAAGTATGCATTAATATATCAAATAAACAATTTTGGTCCCAAAACCGAACCTTGTGGAATTCCACATTCTAGCATACTACGCCTTATGATTTCATTTTAGTATATTTTGCCTTTTTTTGTGTGTATGAAATGTGCAACGTCCCCTTTAAGAACTCTGACCGGAAGTCTCCTGCCCAATATATAAAATAAACAATTTTGGTCTCAAAATTGCTAGAATTCCACATTCTAGCATTATGATGTCATTTTGATATATTTTGCCTTTTTTTTTTGTATGAAATGTGCAAGGACTCTGACCGGAAGTCGTCCGCCCAATATATAAAATAAACAATTTTGGTCCCAAAACCGAACCTTGTGGAATTCCACATTCTAGCATACTACGCCTTATGATGTAATTTTAGTATATTTTGCCTTTTTTTTTTTTTTTTGTATAAAATGTGCAACGTCCCCTTTAAGGACTCTAACCGGAAGTCTCCCACCCAATATATAAAATAAACAATTTTGGTCCCAAAACCAAACCTTCTGGAATTCCACATTCTAGCATACTACGCCTTATGATTTAATTTTAATATATTTTGCCTTTTTTTTTTTTTTGGATGAAATGTGCAACGTCCCCTTTAAGGACTCTGGCCGGAAGTCGCCCGCCCAATAGCGGCGCGGAAACTAAAACGTTGTTGTTGTTACTAAGCTAGTTTACCTATCAGCAGCTAACGGTAGCCGGTCGACGGCTTCGTTATCTATCTCCTTTAAGCACCGTGTCACTCCTAAAATAACACATTGAGGTGTCTTCTTCCTTCCAGTAGTCCTCGCTTGGCTTCCAGCAGCAGACATGATGACTTCTGTTCTGGTAAGTTCTGTCAAAGCTGATACTCGATAGCTAGCCAGCTAGCTGCCAGCCTGAAAGAAGTTACGTTTGTTGTTCGTAGCGGCATAAAAAACGTTTTCATGTGTAGCTGTGTTTGTGAGGCATTTACGTTTCTGCGTAGAAATGTTCATTTGGGTATTAACATGGAATTATAAGACACTACCTAATGGCAGAATATTCGCTACGGTCGTGTATTTATACGACATACAGTGCAGCTGTTTGTGTGTGACGTCACCTTTATTCCGTTTATCCAGCCATCAATTTTTTACACCTTGTGTGGTGTTCGGGTTTGTGGGACCCGTTTTCATTTTTTATTCAAAGAAAAATGATACAATTAATTCATTTTTTAAACTGAGACTCACTGACTTTGGCTCATTTTCTGTGAAGCATATATCAGAATACATATTTAATGACCACACACCATACACCCCCCCTACACATTTCTATTACATATAAGATGTCCGGGTCCATTGGACCCGGGGGCTAAAAGAAGTGTGGAAATTGATGTTCTGTGTACCACACACACACCATTCTTGCCAAACCTCCCGATTTTCCCAGGACACTCCCGAATTTCAGTGCCCCTCCCGAAAATCTCCCGGGGCAACCATTCTCCCGAATTTCTCCCGATTTCCACCCGGACAACAATATTGGGGTCATGCCTTAAAGGCACTGCCTTTAGCGCCCTCTACAACCTGTCGCCACGTCCGCTTTTCCTCCATACAAACAGCGTGCCGGCCCAGTCACATAATATATGCGGCTTTCACACACACACATAGGTGAATGCAACGCATACTTGGTCAACAGCCATACAGGTCACACTGAGGGGGGGCCGTATAAACAACTTTAACACTGTTACAAATATGCGCCACACTGTGAACCCACACCAAACAAGAATGACAAACACATTTCGGTAGAACATCCGCACCGCCACACAACATAAAGACAACAGAACAAATACCCAGAACCCCTTGCAGCACCTAACTCTTCCGGGACGCTACAATATACACCCCCCGCTACCACCAAACCCGCCCACCTCAACCCCCCCAAAACCCTGCCGCCCCAACCCCAACTCCCGAATTCGGAGGTCTCAAGGTTGGCAAGTATGGCACACACACACACACACACACACACACACACACACACACACACACACACACACACACACACACACACACACACACACACACACACACACACACACACAGTAGGCCTAGACAAGAGGAGGACCGAGTGTAGGTACACAGAACATCAGAGGGTCAAATGTGTGAGAAAATGAGAGCAGACAGTGTTGACGAACAATGTTGCAACCTTGTGTGGGAACCGCAGGTGCAGAAACACAAAAGAAAAATCCCTGTGGGATGCAGAAACTGGCAGAGAAATTTTCTGTGCAACATTCATATTGTTGTTACTCAGCCAGCGTTTGTGGGTCTGATGGACCCGTTGCATTTTGTGGCTTTTAATGCCTCACAATCAAACACTTTTATGGTAAAATACTGAACAGATGTTTATTGGGATAAGGCGCTAACCGCGGCCCTTCTGGAGCAGGGGTGAAGTGTCTTGCCCAACGACACAACGACCATGACTAGGATGGCGGAAGCTGGAATTGAACCTGGAACCCTCACTCCTGATTTCCACAAGACGCCTCTCGGACCGGCAACACCATCTGCCGTCCGGCAATCCCCACGGTCGTTCTGTTGCGGCTTAACCCTGCAGCGAAATAGTGCAGACTTTTACGAGATCTAGCAAATTTGCTCATAATTCATGTGATAAAGTAAACACTGAATTAAACACCGCGGAACATCTCAAGTTTTGCCGTCAATCAAACGCACAGGTGGGCGCGTCTGTGACTGCATTGACTTGACTAGTGAAAAAGACAAAAGTTTTGCCTTGCAGGACGACCATTTTTTTTTTGTAGCAGGCAACAACACAACAGTAGACACAACAACCACAAACCAAGCCCCTGCCTCCCCGGCCCCCGTATCACCTGCCATTTGACACAGGACCCTATGTGCCCGGGATGTGTCTAAATATTCTTTAATTTTGGACCTCCAGAATCAGCATTTGAGTCAACAAGGTGAAATTATGTCTGAAAACCTTTGACAAGTTGACTTCATGTCAGTCCCCGCCCATCAGGACGTTTAAAAGTGTAAAATACGATCCACCATGAAGACGGACTATTTTATTTTAAAAGCAAACCGGATAATTTATTTTGTGTTATTGCATGACTTACTGTCCATCACAAGAATATAAGAAGCTCTGCGTATTAGCAATTGCCTCCCGAACGTACCACAGGCTGTGGAAACGGACACGTAGACTTGAATAAAAACAGAAAGAGTCGGCCGGCGTGGCGGTTACACAAGGCTGCCATGACTCATCTTGTGGATATCAGGGGTTAAATTGCTGGCACGCCCGCTCTCCCATCTGCGCCACACGTTTCCCCCTATTGCTTGGATTTTACTTAAGTCAAGTCCGGCAAATTAAATATACGTGGTGGTCAAGCTGGCTCTGTTCTCAATGGGTACTCGGCGCCATTCAGCCTTTCTCAAAGACAAAATGCCCTATGCTTGTTTTTGGCCGTACGAATCATTCAAATCGCGAAAAGCATAAATGTTTCTTCAGAGTACTTTTGAGAGGTAATCAAAAAGGGCAGAAGAGTGCAACATTTTACGAAACGACAACGAGAAAAGCATGCAGCTCACACTCCCTTCCAAAGGAGCAATCGAAGAATGCGTGAGTTTGCAGTGGTCACTTCGTTAAAGGTTTGTTTGATGTACTTTTAAGGTTTATTATTTCCCATTTAAGTATTATCTTGATATTATTTGTATTAAACATGTTTGCTATGAGTGTTTCAAAAAGCACCAAGTCTAAAAGAAAGCAAATGTGAGCAAAACCTAAAAGAGTTAAGTTTTTACCAAAGGCAGTAATCATAAATTAATCTTTCAACACATACACAATATTGACATCTATAGTTATATTTTCAGATAGGCAGGGGAAACACGCTTCTCGTAAACTGGAACAAACATGCCAGTAGACGCAAAGTTAAATCATGAAATGCAGCCTAACCCGAGCAAAAGTCTTGAGACCAATTTCCTTGACCCAGCCACACACAAATAAGTTGTAGACCTCCATGCCTTTCCATATTTCCACCTGTTTTGTCGTGTAAAAATGGACAATAGTTTGATATGTTTTGATAAGGGAAGGCGACCGACGTATAGTCCTTGATGGATAAGAGGCATGGAGTGTCTTATTCACTTTTATGCAGATGACTGCCAAATTTACATGCCGATTTCAAAAGGCCACGGCCCCCTGACACCCCTTCTCAACTGTCTATGTGACATCAAGGCTTGGTTAGCCCAGAATGTTTTAATAATGAATGAGGGAAAAACGG
The DNA here is from genome assembly GCF_033978785.1 of Entelurus aequoreus. Lineage (NCBI taxonomy): Eukaryota > Metazoa > Chordata > Actinopteri > Syngnathiformes > Syngnathidae > Entelurus > Entelurus aequoreus. The sequence goes on from NC_084756.1 coordinate 18,091,678, forward strand.
AAATTTCAGTTTTTGGTCCGGCCCTCACTGACTTGGGACCATTGTAAAATTATGTGCGTCCCAAAGTCACCAGCCTTGGCGTCACTATAGACAGCGATTTTAAACTTGACAAACAAGTCAATGGCGTTTTAAAATCGTGTTTTTATCATCTTCGTCTTTTAGTAAAGGTAAAACCGTTTTTATCTTTTTACCTTTTTGAACAAGTCGTGCATGCTTTTATTTCAAGTGGCCTGGACTTCTGCAATGCACTTTATGCTGGCATTAGCCAAAAAGATCCTCCAGATCCTCCAGCTATACGGTATACCATCAAAGTACGTCAACATCTTCAGAGCCCTGTACCACAACTCCACCTGTCGAGTGAAAACACCAACAGGACAACCGACGACTTTGACATTGTGACCGGGGTAAGACAGGGTTGCATCTTGTCTCCCTTACTGTTCATCATTGTCATAGACTTTGTCATGAGGAAGTCTGTCGTCGGAGCAAACCTCGGCATTAAGTGGGGAGGGGGCAGACTGGCAGATCTGGACTTTGCGGACGACTTGGCTCTGCTTAGCCATTCCTACGCTGCACTCCAAAAATTGACCAACAATCTGCATGAGCAAGGGGAAAAAGTCGGCCTACGTATAAGCCAAGAGAAGATCAAGGCCATGACCATCGCACAAGACCAAAACGTTCCACTGCTCACCGTAGGCGAACAAGGCATAGAGTATGTTGAGAACTTCACGTATCTTGGAAGCAACATCTCAAACACTGGAGACGCAGAAAAGGATGTATAGACCAGAATCGGAAAAGCTGCAGGAGTCTTCTAACGCCTCCGGAACATCTGGTCATCAAAATCTATCAGTACGTCCACAAAGCTGCGCCTCTATATGTCAGTGGTCATCCCTACAGTGACCTATGCCTGTGAGACGTGGATGAAGACATCAAGCATTACTAACAAGCTGGATGTCTTCCACCGACGGTGCCTCAGATACATCTTGAGGATCTCATGGACAGACCACATCACCAATGAAGAGGTGATGAGAAGGGCAGGGGTAGCACCATTGTCTGACATAGTCTCTGACATGAGAAGGAGAATGGCTGGACACGTACTCCGACTGCCAAAAGAGAGACCGGCAAGTGTGGCAATGGACTGGGTGCCAGAAGGGGGAAAGAGGAAGAGAGAACAGCCAAAGAATACGTGGAGACAAACAGCCAAGGAAGACCTGAGAGAGATGGGAGTCAGCTGGCATGGAGCAAGAAGGGTCGCCAGTGACCGGAACAAATTGGGGGGACTTGTCGCCCAATGTTCCAACAGGAATGGGAGGAACTAAGTCTAAGTAAGTAAGCCAAAAAGCTCTCTCACGGTTGCAGTTAGTCCAGAACGCGGCAGCACGACTTTTAACTGGGGCCAGGAAACGCGAGCATATGACCCCAATTCTTCAGAGTTTGCACTGGCTCCCTGTTCATCTTAGAATTGATTATAAAACTTTGCTGTTTGTTTTTAAAGCTTTACATGGACTGGCACATCAGTATATTTTAAATTTACACTCCTGTTCGCGCTCTGAGGTCCGAAGGCCAGCTCCGGCTCGTGGTGCCCAAGACCAGACTTAAATCTAGGGGAGACAGGGCCTTCTCTGTGGTCGGCCCTAAGCTCCGGAACACTCTGCCCCTCCATGTTCAAACTGCTCCCACAGTGGAGTGTTTTAAGGCTCGTCTTAAGACCCACTTTTATTCTTTGGCTTTTAACACTACGTGAGTTGTGTGGTCCTCAGTCCTCTGTTGTCCTATGTGTTTTTTTATAAATTTTGATTTCTATTTACTGTTTTAATTGGTTTTACCCTTTAAAATCGTATCATATTTATTTTTATTTTGCTTTTATATTGGTTTTATATTCATTTATTTTTTGTTATTATTCAGTCATTGGTGGAGCTAAGGATAATATTTGAATATTGTTTTTAATATTATTTTTAATATTGTTGTGCAGCAGTTTGGAAACATTTTTGTTGTTTAAATGTGCTATACAAATAAAGTGGATTGAATTTGATTGGATATCACTTGACACATTTTTTGATAAAGTATAGGGATAGATTCTATTGCATAGTTTACATTTTTGCTTGTATCTTCTTGTTGCAGGAAGATTAAAGCCTATTTTGTACTCAGATAGTTTGCGCGCTGTTTGCTGTACAACAGCCAACTTGGATGGGTTGAGCACCACATGTTTTCGCTTCCGGGAAGAAGTCACGTGTGGGTATACAAGCAATTGTCATTAATACGATCTTTAACTAGCATTCTTGCAATAAGTCCTTAAAACAGCAGTGTTTCTGTCTTATATAAATTGTTCAATCTTTCTGTGTGGAGTTTGCATGTTCTCCCCATGACTGCGTGGGTTCCCACCTGGTACTCTGGCTTGCTCCCACCTCCAAAAACATAAATTGGCCCTAGTGTGTGAATGTTGTCTGTCTATCTGTGTTGGCCCTGCGATGAGGTGGCGACTTGTCCAGGGTGTACCCCGCCTTCCGCCCGAATGCAGCTGAGATCGGTCGGGTCCAGCACCCCCGCGACCCCGAAAGAGACAAGCGGTAGACTTTTTTGCGCAAGATTCCTAAAGACGACAGACTGCTGCCTTTCATGTAGAACAGGGGTGTGAAACGTACGGCCCGCGAACAGGTTTCATCCGGCCTGCGGGATGAGTTTGCTAAGTATAAAAATGAGCCGACATTTTTTAATGAAAGAAACCGCTGTTCTAAATGTGTCCACTAGCTGTCGCAATAGCAATTCTTGTATCTTTGTAGATTATGCTACATGTGAAAAAAAAACAACCACATATTAGTGCACCAGTCGAGCGAAATGAGCAAACTACATAAATAACATCCTGTAATTTTATATTGATCATTTTTTCATCTTGATAGATTGAAAATTATTATTCAGAAAGTGTAAACAACGACAAATAAAGATTACTATTAAACGCAACATGTAAGTGTAAAAAAAAAAAACAACAACATTATGATTTCTAAAATTTTCAGAATGTGCTTGTTCTAGTTTTAAACAAAGAAAACAATCTTATGTTGTCTTATTTTTAAGTTATTGCTCAGTGATTTTACCAGTCCGGCCCAACTTGGGAGTAGATTTTTCTCCATGTGGCCCCCGATCTAAAATGAGTTTGACACTCCTGACGTCGAATCTTTGATCTGATATGAACATTTTGCAGCAAATCATTGTAAACAGCAGATTGTTCCTGTCATAAAAAAAGGATCTTTAATTCGCGTTTTTGCAGTAGACTTAAGTCACATTTCATTCGGTATAGATATACTTGAGGGACATATGCAGTTGTATCTATACCGTCGTTATACATGCTAATAAAAGTTATATGTAAGCATCTAACTTTGGTCAAAAGCACCCAGATTGAAGATGCCAACACCAAAAAAATCAAATCTCGACGCCATATTTGTCAAAGTGTCTCATGATGATGCCGAGCTCAAGCTCCACGGTCCCCATAGCCTCGGTGTACAGCCTGTATCTATCCGCTCCGCTGTAGATGAGATCCGGGCTCTTGAGCTGCGGTCCCCCGCCAACAAACGTCTGCGTTAGCTGCTCCTGCCAGGAGCCGAGTGGCCTCCAAGTCCCGCAGCTAACACGATGGTGTCCGGGGCTGGAGGGAACGTGGCAGTAGCCGTAACCGTAGAGCTGGCAGCGGCCGAAGGAGTCCTGGTGCCAGACCTGCAGGTGAACCTTGGGCCAGCCCTGGAGTCCCTTGGTGGCGTAATGTAAGTCAATAGGGTGGAACCAGTACGCCATGTCTCCCGTTTGGGGGCTATCCACCTGGGTCTGTCCTTGCTTTAAGCCCGAAAGAAGGCGCCATGCTCCTCCAGTGTGAACCCCCCATTTGCAAAACAGGCTGTTGCTGGGGAAGCCAGTAGCTCCAACCAGCTGCCCTATAACGTGCAACTCTGCCATGACACCTACACGTCCATCTATCCCCTCAGCATAAGAGCTGTGTTACGCCAGCGTCAAAGCGTAGGTCTCCTTGGCAACGTCGCTTGTTCAAAGCAAAGGTGCTGTCCAGCGCTTTGCCTGTCAGAAAATACGAAAGAAAAAAAAAATTCTGTGACACTTGAATGGGAGATCAGTGTCGCCCTTTGTATAAAGAACACTTTTTACAAAACAAGTTGACAACGTGATTGGATTGTGGAATGCGGCGATGGATGTACAAAGGAGAGACCGTGCCTAAGAGACAACAGGCGGGACAGCCCAAGTTAAGAATGACCACTTCTTCGACGCCTACAAACAAATCCAAGCAAAGAAACAGCGCCTCCAGGCGGGTACATAATAGAGCACTTGACATTCTCATTGGGCCAGAACAGTAGGAACCAAATCAGTGATTTGCCTCTACAAAGCTTGCAATTGTTTTATAGATTTAAAATAAAATTCGCAGTGGTGTTAATGTGCATGCATATATGCTAATGGGTGTCTTGATATATTGCTTACCAACCTTATTTAGTCAAGATGATGAAATGCACACAGTGTCGTACCACTAAGTAAGCATGCCAGTCATTGTCTCTAGAGGTCTTTTTTTTCTTCATTTATTCATTTATTTCAGTCAATGTCATAAAAAGTACAAGGTAGACAACACATAATTTAAATTAATATGATGCAAACAGTAATGTACAGTATGTAAGCATGATGGTCCAGTTTTGCCTGAAAGGGAGTGGGAAGAAGATAATTTATTTAATCCCACCCCCAGTTCTCCATTCAGTGATTATTAATACATTGAGTTTCACTGTTACTTTGTTTAAGGATTATAATACAAAGGTTGTATCATAGTGACATTACCACAGGTAACAATAATTATTACACTGTAACAATAATTTTTATCAACAATGTAGGAAGAATGAATATACCAACAATGGTAATAGACAACATAGCAACAATGGTAATAGACAGCATAGCAACAATGGTAAGGAAACATTGAGCACATGTTAACACTATGAGACAGAGTACAACAGCAGGTCAAATTAAAGACCCTCATCTCTATATTTGAACCAGACCCGATGTTTGTATAATAGTTTAAATCGATTAATAGTTTGGCATTGCTTGTGTTGTAAGTCCAGTTTGTTCCATAGTTTTACTTCGCATACAGACACAAAAAACATTTACGTGTGGTTTGAGCTCTCGGCAATGAGAAATATCCAAAGCCTCTCAAGTTATGAGCCTGCACTTGTTATAAAAAAACGTTGTAGATTAGGCGGCAATAATTTGTTAAATGCTTTATACAAGACTATTGATGTTTAACAAGATCATCAAGTTTGAGCAACTTTGATTGCATAAACAGATTATGAGTTTGTTCTTAAAAAACACTGTTGTGAATGAGGTCTGGATAATAATCTCTATTGAAACGTGTGTGTGAATGTGTGGACATTACAAGTTCTTCCACTGTGTGTGTAGGTTTTTGCGGGTATTCCGGCATCCTCACAAATCTCAAAAAGCTGGCATAGGCTCTAACTCAGCTGTGACCCTAATGAAGTGGTATAGATGTATTATAACAAGTGCAGTTCTGCATCAGGTTATAATGACAGATTTTAAATACAGCTACTGCATTGGATACCATGTGTATACACGGTTATGAGAAAATATGCAATATGTTGTGAGCTTCAGGCTGCAATCAAATTGATGCTTAGACTGATTGTTTAAAATTTAGGCAATGCAAGAAGGTCCATGGGGTGTCTTAATATTTTCACATGATTGTATTGTGTTTGTTTGTGAGGGGTAATGCTATCTTCAAACCCCTGTACACAAAATAATGAAATATTTGTCCAAACACGCACCCCTACTATGTAGCCTGTGTTATTGAATGTTTAGCCCATTGTGGCAACAACATCACTGCACATTGTTAGTTGCTTCTGAATGTATGCGCTGCATGCAGATAGTAAACGACAACCACAAATGCCAGATTAATTTCTCGGGGGACAAGCACTTTTATATTCAATATCATTAGTAATTGTGAAAAAAATAACATTTTGGAAGGGGTTTAAAAATTCATGTGATTTAAAAATATATATATATTCTCTTAAACCACTAATGGTTTTTACTATCCTGTTCCGTGCTGTTCTTGTTATATTTTTTTATTACGAAGATTTTTGCTTTGAACAAGGTTCAAACAGCTAGTTTAGTTTAAAACTTCTCAAACAGCTCAACAAGCACTACAAAACAATCCACTGTATTTTTAGTGTGTTTTGGTGAATCACCATGAAATTTAGTACACTCCTTTAGTATACAATTTGATTATGATTGGTTTGAAAACAAGACATGGTCCCCATCAAGCAAAACGTTTTTGCAGAGCTCCTAGCAACCAATTGTTCATAAGTTAATTATTATCTATCTTAATGAGTATAAATATATATGTATATCGATATCATACTTATGAATATCGCACATAATTCATCATTTGACTTTACTCTGTGTTAATTGAATGTCTTTCCACACAGCCTGATCCGACACTCGAACGAAACTTTAAGGGCCACAAGGACACCGTGACTGGTGTGGACTTCAGCAGCAACATGAAGCAGATTGGTAACGGCTCTCTTTTTTCATTATAAAGTGTTTGGATATTTACTCTATTCACCTCTGCTCCATTTTCCTTTAGCAACAAGCTCAACGGACTGCTGTGTGATGATCTGGAACATGAAACCTCAAAGGCGCGCATATCGTTTTAACGGCCATAAAGACGCTGTCACGTCGGTCCAATTTTCTCCCTCGGGTCACCTCGTAGCCTCCAGTTCCAGAGACAAGACTGTACGCCTTTGGGTGCCCAACATGTATGTTTAAAGACATGGATGAATTTATGAATTATCTTTCAGTACCAGCCATTAATAAACACAACAAGAAACATATTTGTGTGTGTGTGTGTGTGTACAGGAAGGCTGAATCAACCGTATTCAAGGCTCACACTGCCACGGTGCGAAGCGTCAACTTTTCCAGCGACGGCCAGTCTTTGGTGACGGCGTCCGATGACAAGACGGTCAAAGTTTGGACCTTGCACCGGCAAAAGTTCCTCTTCTCTCTCAACCAGCACATCAACTGGGTCCGCTGTGCCAGGTATGAGACACGCACTTACTGTAGATTGCTTTGCAGCCGGTTCCCATGAATAGCAAAATGCTTTCAGTATGGAATATATTTTTTGGGTTTGGTTTCTTAAGAACAGCAGAGTGATCCTGGATATTTGACTCCTATTTTTGCAGCAAGTTCCTGAAACGGGGCGGCGTGGCTCGGTTGGCCGTTACCTCACCCACCTGCGCTCAGTGCCACCCACACTGGTTTAATTGTAACTTGGATCATGGGTTTCACTATGTAAAGCGCTATATAAATATAATTCACTTCACTTAAAACAGCAGAATCATGTCATAGAGGGTCTCTGCTGTCATTTATAGGATCTTTGACTTGCATTTTTATTAAGTCCTTAAATCAGCAAAGTGATTTTTGTTTTTGATTAAATCTTTGACTATTACTAGTACTCCTAAAACAGTAAAATACTGTCATATAGAGGATCCTAAACTAGTATTTTTGCAGAAGGCTCCTAAAAAGCAGAATGGGGACAGATATAGGATATTTGACCAGCACACTGTCAGTTATGTAATTGTTGACTAGTGTTTTTGGCCTAGATTGTCAAAAATAGCAAAATACTCCTGCCTAATGAGACCTCTGACTAGTGTTTTTACAGTTGGTCCTTGATTAGCATTAGGCTTATGTTAACCTTTGTTTTGGTGTATGAATGAATGAATGATCTTTATTGTCATTGTGCATGTACAGGTACAGGTCCAATTAAATTTAGAGGGGCACATGCAGTTTTATTCATGGAACCTTTCATAAAAATGACCAAAAAGTACATGAAGCCTCTCAGCAAGCAGATAGTTTAACCATCCATCCATCCATCTTCTTCCGCTTATCCGAGGCCGGGTCACGGGGGCAACAGCCTAAGCAGAGAAGCCCAGACTTCCCTCTCCCCAGCCACTTCGTCCAGCTCTTCCCGGGGGATCCCGAGGCGTTCCCAGGCCAGCCGGGAGACATAGTCTTCCCAACGTGGCCTCCTCGGATGACAGAGCTTCTCACCCTATCTCTAAGGGAGAGCCCCGCCACCCGGCGGAGGAAACTCATTTCGGCCGCTTGTACCCGTGATCTTGTCCTTTCGGTCATAACCCAAAGCTCATGACCATAGGTGAGGATGGGAACGTAGATCAACCGGTAAATTGAGAGCTTTGCCTTCCGGCTCAGCTCCTTCTTCGATACAGCGTCCGCATTACTGAAGACGCCGCACCAATCCGCCTGTCGATCTCACGATCCACTCTTCCCTCACTCGTGAACAAGACTCCGAGGTACTTGAACTCCTCCACTTGGGGCAGGGTCCCGGAGATGGCACTCCACCCTTTTCCGGGCGAGAACCATGGACTCTGACTTGGAGGTGCTGATTCTCATCCCAGTCGCTTCACACTCAGCTGCAAACCGATCCAGTGAGAGCTGAAGATCCTGGCCAGATGAAGCCATCAGGACCACATCATCTGCAAAAAGCAGAGACCTAATCCTGCAGCCACCAAACCGGATCCCCTCAACGCCTTGACTGCGCCTAGAAATTCTGTCCATAAAAGTTATGAACAGAATCAGTGACAAAGGGCAGCCTTGGCGGAGTCCAACCCTCACCGGAAACGTGTCCGACTTACTGCCGGCAATGCAGACCAAGCTCTGACACTGATCATACAGGGAGCGGACCGCCACAATCAGACAGTCCGATACCCCATACTCTCTGAGCACTCCCCACAGGACTTCCCGAGGGACACGGTCGAATGCCTTCTCCAAGTCCACAAATCACATGTAGACTGGATAGTTTATGACAACACCAAAACATCAAGGAGGCACATTTAACCAAGTATTTTATTCAAAGAAACACCATTATTAGAATTGTAAAAGCCTCTAAAATGAGCAGGATAGGACCCCTTTAAATGACATTGACTCTCTGTTGCAGGTTTTCTCCAGACAATCGCTTGATCATCTCTTCGAGTGACGATAAAACTATTAAATTGTGGGACAAAAACAGTAGGGAATGCATTCACTCTTTTTATGAACATGCAGGGTGAGCACCTTTTCTTAAAATTTTTCGAAGAACTTGCATAAGTAAAGCGTAACTTTAATGTATGTGTGTTTTCCTGCGTTTCTCCAGTTATGCAAACCATGTGGATTTTCATCCCAGTGGAACATGTGTGGCTGCAGCGAGCACTGACAACTCAGTCAAGTTGTGGGACATCAGATCCCTGAAGATGCTCCAACATTATCAAGGTAGGTACACCTCTTTACAAAAACAATCAGAGCCTTTTTCAGGTCAGTTAAGAGTAGTTCATATTTATGGTGTCGTTTATTTCCATACCAAAATATTTATACTCTTACTTGTTTTAGTTAGCAATCCTAAAAAGATCTTAGCTGTGATTTGAGCTAATAATGAACAATAGTTATCCACTGCTTACACTTACTTTCGTCGCTAAATTATTTTCAAAAAGCGTGGCCCAAGAGTGTGTTCCAACTACATGTGGATCACACTCCCCAGCCTGAGCAGCTTCCCTGGGAAAGTTTTTTTTCCCAGAGTGTTAGAAAGAATGGTACTACTGTTAATTTAACCTTGGCTACAGGAGGTGCAATGTGGTTCTCATCCTGGTCCTGGAACATTGGATATGGTGCACATGCTTTGTGCACTGGGAAAAATTATTTGACCGTGTCCCTTGCAGTATCACGTGAAGGGTGTTCTGGGAGTAATGGATTTGTGGCACACTACTGTACTTGTACAATCGAAACAAGAGCCTGGTTCACATTGTCAGTATTAAGTCGAATTTGTTAACTTTGAATGTTGGCCTCTGCCATGGCTGCTTTTTGTCGCCAGTTCTGTTCATAATTTTTATGAACACAATTTCTAGGCGCAGCCAAGGAATTGAGGGTGTCGACTTTAGGGGCCTTAGGATCACATCTTTGCTATTTGCAGATGATGTGGTCCTGATGACTTTGTCAAACTGTGATCTCCAGTGTTTACTGTGGTGGCACAGCTGAGTGTGAAGCTTCTGGGATGAGACTGAGCACTTTTAAATCTGAGACCATTGTTCGCAGCTGTAAAATGGTTAGTTTGAAACCTTGGGGTTGGGAGCAAGGTGTTTCTCCCAGGTGAAGGAGTTAAAGTATGTCAGGGTCTTATTCACAAGGCAGGAGGGTCCGATGGACAGATGAATCTGCAAAGCATCTGCAGCAATGTGTTCGCTGTATTGTGCCTTCATGGTAAAGAGAGAGCTGAGCCACAAGGCAAAGCCCTCGATCTACTGGTAAATTTACCTTTCTACCCTCAGATATGGTCACCAGCTTCAGGTAGTAACCGAAAGCGCTAGATCCAAGTAAAGAGTAAAAGCGGCCAGAATAAGTTAACTCTGTAGGGTGAAGATGATAATATTTATTGTCAAAATATTCATGTAACTTTATCTTTTTCTTTGTGGTGTATAACTACTGCATCGTACTGAGAGATGTTAGTGTTGTAGACATTACTAGACACCACTCTTCTCTTCTGTCTAGACATGTATTATATCATTCCAACCAGCAGAGAGCGCCCTTGGTTCACTTCTGCAGTGCTCCCAGAATCCACTTACTGCATGCCTTAATGCAGGGGTCACCAACGCGTTGCCCGCGGGCACCAGGTCGCCCGTAAGGACCAGATGAGTCGCCCGCGGGCCTGTTCTAAAAAAAAAAAAAAAAAAACAATTAAAAAAAAAAACAATTTAAAAAAAAAAAAAAAAAAAAAAATTAAATCTACATAGTAAAAACACAAGATACACTTTCAATCAGTGCATCAACCCAAACAACCTCCCCCATGCACACTCATCCACACCCACTCACACAAAAGGGGTTATTTCTTTCTGCTACCAATATTCTGGTTCCCACAACATAGACCAGGAGTCACCAACGCGGTGCCCGCAGGCACCAGGTCGCCCGTAAGGACCAGATGAGTCGCCCGCGGGCCTGTTCTAAAAAAAAAAAAAAAAAAAAAAAATGTAAAAAAAAAAAAATTAAAAAAAAAATAAAAATATTTAATCTACATAGAAAAAACACAAGATACACTTTCAATCAGTGCATCAACCCAAACAACCTCCCCCATGCACACTCATCCACACCCACTCACACAAAAGGGGTTATTTCTTTCTGCTACCAATATTCTGGTTCCCACAACATAGACAACACATCTGCAAGGGACACAGTCCCTGAAGCACACATGATTGTATAGGCTGCTGGTCCACTAACATTTTCATTAATTACTATTTTTTATGTAATTATTTTTATATTGTTTTACTTTCTTTTTTATCCAAGAAAATGTTTTTTATTTATTTATCTTATTTTATTTTATTTTTTAAAAAAGGGCCTTATCTTCAACAGACCAGGTTGCCAATGAAATTAGATTTGTTTAAAGGGTTTTTTAAACCAGGCCCAGTCCAGATAATGTCCAAGTTGGACTCAGCAACACACACCTTCATTCATGTACACAGAAAGAAATTAGGGAACACAACAGATTGCATATAATTTATAAACAAAATTACATTTTCAAAATAAGCATTTATGTACAGTCCAGATTATGTCCAGGTCACTCAAATTAGGGAACACAACAACAGATATCATATAATCTATAAACATAATTATACTTTCAAAATAAGCCTTTGAGGACTTCTCATCTTTTTTTTAATGTTTTTTGGCATCATTATCGTTTTCAACCATGTAACTTTCTAAAGTTAGAAAATACTGAATAAATGTTTTAAAGAAAGTAATACTAAGTGAATATCTGTTTTTGGCCTTAAAAATAAACATTTTACTGAGTACTATAATTAAATTGACTAAATCATGATTGTCAATTACCGGTAACTCTCCTAAAATAACAGAAACCACATTAAGCTTCATAAACAAACCAATCCTTAAACACATTTTTTCAACTTCCACCCAAAACAAAGACACAATATGACAATACAAAAACAAATGCAGGGTGGATTCAGGCTCCTGACAACAAAATCGGCAATCATCTGACTCTGTCATATTCCATAATTTTAACATTTTCCCTGTGGGTAAGAAGTTATAAATAATTTTAATTTGAAAATAACGATTTTGCACATCGATAGTGGTTTTATAGATTAGTTTGAATATGGCATCCCATGGCAACGGGCAGTCAAAAAAGTCCTCCCATTTTCCATTTGTGTTGTATGAGGCAGCCTTCAGAGATTTCTTTATTAAATAAAAATTATATATTTTTCTATTTATTTTAGTTCCTTTTTGCCAACTAGAATTTCTTATTAGAGGTTTACAAACTAATAATTTAGTAGTTCCATAATTAATTATTTGTTTCCATCTTTTCCCAATTACTCCAGTTAGTTGATAAAATGAAAAGCTTGAGCAAGCATCACCATACATAGCTCTAAATTCATCATACTTCATAATTTTACCATTCTCATTGATGATATCATTGACAAAAATGATTCCTCTTTCAAACATATTTTTCCAAAAGAAAGGCTTTCCATCTATTACAATATTAGAGTTCATCCATATTAACTGCTGCAAAATATCGTCTCTTTTTTCTGGCACATAAAATTGAAAACACCACTATGAGTGGATTGTTTCCTTTATGTTTCCCAGCAGACTCTCTGGGAGGGGATCACTTGTAAAAAAGGATACAATTTATTTTGATACAGTACATGTTTTTTGTCCAACAGGACATTTGTGTACCACTCAATGTTTAAATACATCTTTGGAACAATTGAGGCTTTTAAAGACAGACACATAGCTTCAAGGTTGAGAAGTTTCAGGCCCCCATATTCATACTCTTTGTACAAAACCTTTCTTTTAATCTTTTCTGGTTTGCCGTTCCAGACAAAATCGAAGACACTCCGCTCATAAATCTTAAAAAAGTTTTGTGATGGAGCTGGTAATGACAAAAACAAATAAATAAATTGAGGAATAATTAACGAGTTGGCAATAGACATTTTACCATACAAGGTTAGGGATTTCCCTTTCCATAATTGCATAATTTTGTCCAGCTTTCTTAGTCGATTATCATAATTTACTGAGCCTAGATCTTCCAGATTTTCTGGGACAACAACACCAAGTATGTTAACTGGTCCATCTGTCCACAAAACAGGCACTTTGCATTCCATTCGAAAGGACGTTCCCTTTAGATTTCCGATCCTTAACATTTTACATTTATCATAATTAAGCTTAAGGCCAGATTGCTGTGAAAATATGTCCAAAAGATTAAGAAGGTTCCGCAAACAATGAGGAAAAATCTTATCTTTGTGAATCAGCCTTTTCTGACATGAACTTCATCAAGAACAAACACAGAACACGCCTCACTGATGCACATCTGTAAGACTCACTCAGAGTTGCAGTGTCAAGTTACACACCAGAGTACAACACACTAGTTAACAGCATGCAATGCCAGGCTTCCCACTAACTAACAAAGAAACAGATAACAGATTTGGTGTCCATTTCAAAGTGTGACATGATTTAAAAATGTGAGAGTTTACTTTTGTATTTTACATGAGTTATTATTTGTACAAACATGGTGCAAAGTAATTCATGATTTGTTAAAAAATGTTAGTGGCTAGCTAGTTAAAATGGGATATTGTGATTTCACAAGACTGTCTTAGAAGTAATCATTTGAAAATGTTCAATTTGAAAAATGTGCACTTAGAGAAAATATAAAAATAAAGTGTTGCATATTGATATTTATCGGTTTCTATATATATTTATTGTGAGAAATCATTAAGATGATCAGTGTTTCCACAAAGATAAATATCATTAATTATTAATAATAACAGAGTTAAAGGTAAATTGAGCAAATTGGCTACTTCTGGCAATTTATTTAAGTGTGTATCTAACTGGTAGCCCTTCGCATTAATCAGTACCCAAGAAGTAGCCCTTGGTTTCAAAAAGGTTGGTGACCCCTGCCTTAATGTATGAAATGTGCACAATGAGTTTGTCAAAAGCTACAATGGAGTACATAAAATAACGGTCTTGTGTTGTGTTGAAGGATACGCATGAAAAGTAAAACTTATTGTGTAGTCTTTATACTGCTCTTATTGTAAATGTTGTTTGAAGTTTTACAATACGTGCTACATTTATGTTTCTTATACAGTTCATCATAATGATTTATTGTGTGTGTGTATGTGTGTTCTCCAGTCCACAGTGGTGTGATGAACAGCTTGTCTTTTCATCCGTCTGGTAATTTCCTCCTCACTGGGTCCAATGATTCGACAACCAAGATACTGGACCTTGTTGAGGGAAAACTGTTGTTCACACTTCACGGACACCAGGTACAACACACAAATATACTGTGTAGGTAAGTCTGAAATTATTCAGAGTCTGGCCAAATGTTGGTGATAAGAACGGAATGTTTTTGCTGCAAATGACACAAAGTAGCAAAAGACTGCTTAGGATAGATGTAGAATATGCTAGATATTTTTTAAATACTTTCAGAACAATGCAAAAAGGTAAAAAGCACAACAACAAAACAATTGAATATCGCATACCGTAGCATATATGCGATTCGACACTCATGTTCATGCAATTTCAGAGCTGTTTAGTTAAAATAATTATTTATTTGTGGAAAAACTCCCCAATTGTGCTTATCCTCAACAACAATATGCAGTTTGTTTTTTTACCACAAAAAGACATCACATTCATCCTAACTCTGTAAAAATGTATAAATATGTGATAATAAAGCATAAAATACAGCGAACAGTACAGCATACATGTCCTATGTTACGTTCTACATTCAACTTTCTTACAGTCAGGCCTCAAAACATACAGTGAGGTCAACACAAGTTGCTACTGAAATTACATTACGCAAGCAGTGAAGCAGCATTATAACATCTTACCTTCTCTGGCGAGCAAGCAGCAACACACCTGAGCTGCGTAGCACGACCAGCTGCCTAGGAAGATGGAATTGGCAGTTCTAGCGCCAGCCTGATGACCAGGCTAAAGGCTAGACTTTCACCCCGACTCCCTCTGTTCTATTGATCATCTTTTATGATCATTCAGTAATGTTGAGTACATATACATGTTGTCATTTAAAATACCGGTATGTTTATAAGTCTGTGAGGCATACATAGGGCATAAACCTTGTTTGTGCTTCTATACATTTGGCTTGTTAGCTTCCTTTATCGCTAGCTAACAACGACGATTGAGGAAAGACAGGGAGGGTTCTGGAGTCGAATCCAATCTAATAATTGTAACGAGGGATGCACAATTAGTTTTTTTCAAGCCGACACCAATACCAACAACTTCCTGCCTCTCTAGACAGAAAATTGATAACTGATTTATATCTTTTGTAATATAATTATTATTTAGAAGCTCAATTTTTTTTTTTTGCTCCTTGTGCGATGTTTGCAGAACATTTGGTGCAAATAGCACCCCAAAAGTCTTTCTCTGAAACCGTGAAGAATGGCACACAATCGACGCCAAGGTTATTTGCACTGTGAGCTCAGGTTGTGATTTTTTTTCCCGATGAATGTAGGCTATTAATAGACAGCATGCTGAATTATTGGTGAAGGACTAAGATTGTGTATTAGATAGGGTCGTCCCAAAACCAATATTTTGATACTTTTTGAAATAAAGGGGACCACTATAATGTCACTATTGACTTAATTTTAACAGAAAATATTGATACATTAAAAATAAGTTTCTTATTGCACCTAAAGACAATTTTATAAGATTAGAATTAAAAATAAAAGTCATTAAACACACTGGGCTTTTCTTAATGCACTTAAAGAGTAATTTACAGTTTAATATATTACATAAAGCCTGCCATAATCTACAAACCCCGTTTCCATATGAGTTGGGAAATAGTGTTAGATGTAAATATAAACGGAATACAATGATTTGCAAATCCTTTTCAACCCATATTTAATTGAATGCCTGACAAAAGACGAGATATTTGATGTTCAAACACATAAACTTGATTTTTTTTTGCAAATAATAATTAACTTAGAATTTCATGGCTGCAACACGTGCCAAAGTAGTTGGGAAAGGGCATGTTCAACACTGTGTTACATGGCCTTTCCTTTTAACAACACTCAGTAAACGTTTGGGAACTGGGGAGACACATTTTTTAAGCATCTCAGGTGGAATTCTTTCCAATTCTTGCTTGATGTACAGCTTACCGTAAGTTGTTTAACAGTCTGGGGGTCTCCGTTGTGGTATTTTAGGCTTCATAATGCGCCACACATTTTCAATGGGAGACAGGTCTGGACTACAGGCAGGCCAGTCTAGTACCTGCACTCTTTTACTATGAAGCCACGTTGATGTAACACGTGGCTTAGCATTGTCTTGCTGAAATAAGCAGGGGCGTCCATGGTAACGTTGCTTGGATGGCAACATATGTTGCTCCAAAACCTGTATGTACCTTTCAGCATTAATGGCGCCTTCACAGATGTGTAAGTTACCCATGTCTTGGGCACTAATACACCCCCATGCCATCACAAATGCTGGCTTTTCAACTTTGCGCCTATAACAATCCGGATGGTTCTTTTCCTCTTTGGTCCAGAGGACACGACGTCCACAGTTTCCAAAAATAATTTGAAATGTGGACTCGTCAGACCACAGAACACTTTTCCACTTTGTATCAGTCCATCTTAGATGAGCTCAGGCCCAGCGAAGCCGACGGCGTTTCTGGATGTTGTTGATAAAGGTCCCAACTTCTTTGTCACGTGTTGCTGGCATCAAATTCTAAAGTTAATGATTATTTGCAAAAAAAAAAAAAGTTTATCAGTTTGAACATCAAATATGTTGTCTTTGTAGCATATTCAACTGAATATGGGTTGAAAATGATTTGCAAATCTTTGTATTCCGTTTATATTTACATGTTACACAATTTCCCAACTCATATGGAAACGAGGTTTGTAGGATTAGGTTAGAATAGAATAGAAATATTTATTGACATTGTATTAAATGCATCAT
This sequence comes from Entelurus aequoreus, assembly GCF_033978785.1. Classification (NCBI taxonomy): domain Eukaryota; kingdom Metazoa; phylum Chordata; class Actinopteri; order Syngnathiformes; family Syngnathidae; genus Entelurus; species Entelurus aequoreus. Next base: position 18,108,670 of record NC_084756.1, read on the forward strand.
GATTTATGGTTTCCACTCTTGGCCTGTGCTTTTTGACAAATACAATAATTAATAAATATTAAAAACTATATTATGGCTAAAACTATACAGACAAGACATGTAGCAAGTAAATCACGCATTGTTAAAGATAAAACAAATCAAATTGTGGGAATTTGTTACAAAGTTCAGTCATTTTACTTGCATTAGTTTACGCTATGTGGGTGTTTTTCACTCCGCTAATAATTGGCAACAAGCCAACTAGCTGTCTGCACATCTATGTATCCATATGTGAACAACGGGAGCTGGTTAACTACATTACCTGTCGCTCTTGAAACTCCTTGTGCAGGTCTAAATCTTGCATATTTAAAACGTCACCTTTATCCTTAGTTTTGAAGCCAAAATACCTCTATTTTGCCATTCTTCCTCTCCGCCCTGTTTCTGCTTGTATACGCTCTGTGTGTGCGTGTTGACTCACTCAACCTTTTGCCTCAGCTCAGCATGGTCACTGCCGCATGGCAGCATGCGTTTGAAAAAAGTAACACTTTTTTTCTAAGAGAGTATAGTACCTTTTTTAATTCATTAGGTACTAGGGTACTCTATAATACTGATACACCATACAACCCTAGTATTAGACGTGAGAGGCATCACTTCTATTTATGTTTGTTAGCCAAACTGTTGCACTGATCCTCATGGTGTTCTTGTAGGAGAACAATGCTTGTTTATTAGACTTTATTTTCATAGAATAAAATGCTTTACGTTTTAAATTGACATTAAAGAGTGAACAATTAGTTTTTCCAAGAATTTTAGTTTTTTTCTGTCAGAAAGTTGTTTTTTTAAAGATCTAACTATATGACAGCATTTTGTGGATGTTTTGTGTTGTAGTTAATTTATGACAATTTTATGCTCAAACTATTTACGAATTTGTCTGGTTTTTATGTTAAACCTATTCTTACGCCCTTGCAGGTAGAAAAAGTCCATACTGTCTTTTGTTTTTTTAATGCAGGTAATTATGTATTCCATTAATTATTATTTTCATGGTGCCATTAACAATGTAAAACGATTCTGGGCTGGCAAAGTAATGAAAACACTGCAAGCCAGGTTGATTATTGCTAAGCAGTAAGTTCGCTGTTCTAAATGTTAACCAGAACTATATATTGAAGTGTGAATTGTGTCAGCTGGAGTCTCAGTTATTAGAAGTCTTGAAGTGTAATGCAATAATTTTTTCAATTAAGTTTTTGTAAACTTCATAGAAAGTAAATTACCTTGAAACATTTTTAATATTATAAATAATGTTGGTTTAAGGTTCAACCCATTCCGCCTATCTTTGTACCAGACCAAATATGTCACTGTGTCAGGGCTGTCCCAGGCTAAATTGGGGCCCTAAGCTGAATTTAATTTTGAGGCCCTCGGGCCCCCATTACAAACAATATTCAAACTTTTTTCTATTATTGTCAAACATATTTATGCTTTTATAGAGGGACTAGTGGTAGAAAATGGATAATCAAATCGGAAATTGATTTGATGAATGTTTTGTACTAAAACGTATTAATGGGAAATACATTGTCCAATAATGTATGTTTTCGTGCAAAACAACACATTTTAAATGATTAAAGCATAAAGTTGAACATGTTTCTGGCACCCCCACTCCCCAAAATCCCTGTACGTAAAATTACCACAGGAGACAACAAAAATGCTTGACGAAATCTTCCATTATATTCTTATCATTTACGGAGCATATGTTTGCGGGGGTCTGAGGGCATCTTGGTAAGGGGTGCCGTATATTATCTTACATTTTTGTCCTTGGCCGATCACACCTATGCAGCATGCACGTTAGAGCAAAGTTGTGCTTGATTTACTCACACTAAGCCAAAAATACTTATTATTAAATAAATAAAAAGTATCAGTTATCAGACCTACAGTACAGGCCAAAAGTTTGGACACACCTTCTCATTCAATGCGTTTTCTATATTTTCATGACTATTTACATTGTAGATTGTCACTGAAGGCATCAAAACTGAATGAACACATGTGGAGTTATGTACTTAACAAAAATAGGTGAAATAACTAAAAACATGTTTTATATTCAAGTTTCTTCAAAATAGCCACCCTTTGCTCTGATTACTGCTTTGCACACTCTTATACTTCTCTCGATGAGCTTCAAGAGGTAGTCACCTGAAATGGTTTTCACTTCACAGGTGTGCCTTATCAGGGTTGATTAGTGGAATGTTTTGCTTTATCAATGGGGTTGGGACCATCAGTTGTGTTGTGAATGAGAAAGTGTGTCCAAACTTTTGGCCTGTACTGTATATTAATGTTATTTAAATAATCGGTGTGGTGTCATAATTCCTAATATCAGCCTAAAAATGATAGGTTAAAATGTTAAACGTGCACCCTTAATCACAGCAATCACTTTTATTATTTTTTACAAGTGATAGGAGGGTGTTTTGAGCGAGAGGAAGTCAGTGTACAGCGTACAGTGACATCTTGATGCACCAGCATAATCTAGGTCCAAAATCTCAAAAGTAGACTTTTTTTTTTTAATGGGCGTCTCAATTACTTGAGTTTTTTCACTATTTTTGTGTGGTCTCTGTACGCAACCCCTCAAATAGCTCAATCCATTGTTTGAAGGTACCTATTCACCAGATAACTCAAGTTTAATTCAACATTCGGCTGGTGCATTAATATTTTTTGGCCTGGATGTAAAAAGTGACTCAATAATGTAACACTAGTTGTTCAACAGGTTTGTGTTGGAATGTAGCCATGGTCCTACTTTTACTCATTGTGTCAGCTTTTTGATGACCTTCTACAACTTTGTTTTGCTGAAGACAGTACAGAATTTGTGTTCATTTACTTCTTTTTGTGTGTATGTGTATACAGTTTATTTTAGTACTTGCCAGGCAAACAGCCCACTCATAATGACTCATCTCAGAAACAGAACGTGTTCTTCCTCTGTTCATACAGATCCTCTCCACCTCCTGTTCTTCTTCCTTCTTTGTTTCTGGTCCTTCCGTTTGTCCAACTGCTGCCTGTTTCCTTCAATGTCTGATGTTCTCACATTTTATTTGGCCAGACTGGACTGGTATGAGGTCTAACAACCAGTGAAATCCCATCTTGCACATTTTAGTGTTATATGTGCTAGCTCACTTGTCATGAGTCCTTGCTTTGTTTGGTTCTCTCTCCTGACACCTATGAATTTGTCATCTCATGCACACTCGCCATTTGTGTCATTGTTCTTTTTGGCTCAGCAACGACTGCAGTCTGTTGGAGCTGGGAGCCTTCAGACTACAGTGAAACCTCTAAATTCAAAGGCCCCTCAAGACATAGAACTTGTGGGCCATTCCTCCGAATCTGTGCCATTTGCTTGTTTTAAAGTAGCTTTATTATGATTTTATTTCTACATTTAAAGAACTATTGACTTAATTGTGGAGTACATGTTATGTAGAGCACAATTTGGTCAAAACTTTATATAGATTATGTTTTACAGACCATATTCAAGCTGCTTTCTGACAGTATCTCCAGGATGCGCCGTTTTGTGGTCTGTTTTAGTTACGTGCCTCCACTTTGACAGCGTCTTCTCCCTGTCATTGTTGTAGTTTTTAGTGCTTCCATATGTAGTCTACTGACAAATTAAGTTTGAACTATATGCTACTTTGTATTAGAAATGGCAACAGCGGAGGATGCATGTGCAAGCTAGTCAGCCCCAAAACAAGATCATAGCGAAAAAGAGGAGCTTATTAATTACAATGTGGATCACAATGGTGGACCCGCGCAAAGCACTTTGGGTAAATCTCTACATTGTATGGATAATCTGCTGACGGCACCAATAGGGAAAATGACAGATAGCTTGTTTCCTGGAAGTATGAAAGAAGCTAAGATTGTTTTATAAATATTTCCTCAATGCCTCAACGATTTGATTTAAAATTTTCGGGACCTATCCAGCTTCCAAATCAGGGGTGTCCAAAGTGGGGCTTAGGGACCTTTTATTTTTAAAGGCCCGCGACACATTTGAAAAATAATGTGTAATTGATTACACAAAAAGCATTAAAACGTGGAGTAAAAGAGCAAACAGGTGTAATGTAACGAGAACATTTTGATGTGTTACTAATCTAATAACAAAGTTGCCATGTAGGCAGTTTTTTATTTTGGAACTGTCTTTAAAAAAATAGCCAAATCTATTACAGGCGGTTTTGACAAAAAGGCATAAAACATAGAATTTAAACTTTATGTCAACAGATAGATCTAAAGTTGTTCTATAAATATTTAAGCGTTGAAAGTAAAAAAAAAAAAATATATATCACTTTTAACACTTTAATGAAAGAGACCCTTTTAGGTCCCCGGGACCTTTTAACATTTACCAAAACTGAAGGAAGCCCTAATGGCTACAATATATGTTGTATTGGTTTTGAAAATGAAAAATATCAAAATGGCCCCCGCATGCTTTAATTTTTCAGTGTGCGGACATCAGTGGAAAAAATGTTGGGCACGCCTGTACCAAATACACACCAGCAGGTACCAATAGATAGGAAAGGGTGGTTTTGTATAATAGGGCCCTTTTAACTTTCTCAAAATGTATGTACTTTTTAGTCTTTTTTTCCAACTTTGGATCTAATAATACAAATTGAACTGCTTAAATATGTCCATATCCATCCCAGGCAACTTTATTTAATTTACAAGATACAAGGAGTGAAAGTAACGAGAATGAGTTTTTAGCATAAAATCAGCAAATAAATTAAATACAACTATATAGCATGTATGCTGACAGCATGTTGACACTCAGCACATTACAGTGATTCAACTACAAATTGCATTTTAAAAATAAACAAATATCGAAAAAATTGGCTGGAATGTGCAGCTATTTTGCTGGATGCTGACTATTAATATTATTTAAAATGCAGCTATTGTCCTCCTTGCACAGTAATAAATTAGATACTGATGACAGCGCTGTGTTTAACACTTTTTTTCAACCAAAAATGTTTTCTCTAGTTACAGGGTACAGCATACTTTACTTACTACATACTTGCAAATTAGCCACACATTGGCTGTCCTGTACATGCATTTTTTTCCAGGCTGCCCAATCCCTAAAATATGCCAGAGCTTGAAAAAGGTCATCGGGGTTGAGTGTGTTGACAGAAGACCTTTAGTGTGGGCCATTATTTTCATTTCTAATGGGTGGATGATTGGAGTAAAAAGCTGAAAATGCGCAAATCATAACACAACCAACCTAAAGCTATGGTAATGTACAGCATGTGTGTGTGTATGTCTAGTCATGGCAAGTGCCAGCCTGGCAGCAGGCATTAGTCAGAGCAGAAACAGAACATACTGTCTGTCAGGTTGTTGCGTTGCCACGGTGACAGTGTCTGTTTCTCTCAGGTGCTTCTGGGAAACCATTCCTCACACAAACCGGCCTGTTCATTCCACTCACGTCTACAGAGATCATTGTTGGCACTGACCAACGTTTGACTCTGCCCCTTCCTCTGCATCTCTGCTTTCTTTCTTAGGCCCCCATGCTGGGGAAGTAGTTTGCAGTAAAAATGTCTTGAGGTGTCTTGAAGATGCGATGTGATTGCCTCTCTATTTCTCTGCAGGGTCCTGTAAATAGTGTGGCCTTTTCCAGAACCGGAGAATACTTTGCTTCAGGGGGTTCTGATGAACAGGTCTGATTTAGCCAATTTAAATGTTTCATAGTAACCATTGATATATGTAAGTTACTGTGACCAACGATGCATTGAACTCTAGGTGATGGTGTGGAAGAGCAACTTTGATGAGTGCAGTGACACAGTCAGGGTGCAGCGGTCCACCTCTTGCCATCACCAGGTGCCACCCGCCAGCTCAGCAGACTCTGTGCATTTCAAATGGCAGACATATGCTTACCAAGGCCAGGTTGGTTCAAACAGTAACACACACACGCACACATTTACACTCACAATAACACGCACACACCAGCTCCCCTTAAATACACAATTGGCGACAGTAGTGCAGAAAAGGGAGTATGTCGGTTTCAGTATATCTACTCAGACTGTAAATATGACTTGCATATACTTTCAAGTAGTGTACAGTTTATTGGAATATATATTTAATGTCCACTGAAAACGATTCACCGCACAACCACTCCTTTATTGTCTAAATAGCTGGCAACACAAATGAGTAGCAAGATTGTGTCTTGCCTATTATCGAGCATGGTACTGGATAGAGGTGGGAATCTTCTGCACCTCACGATTCAATTTGTTTTTTTGCTTTATTTTTTGTGGACTTTTTCTATATGCACTGCAACCACATAATTTCCCCATTGTGGGATAAATAAAGTCTATCCTATCATATCCTGATTCAAGGGCTACGATTCGATTATAAATCCATTATTTACACCTCTATAATTATTATATTATATATTTTTAATATATCACAAATGAAATATATATTCTACATGTATTACATTCAATTAGTAATCATATTAATAACATGTCTACAAGGCTACATATATATGTGTGGATATACCGTATATATGTGTGTACTAGATGCGTTTGAGCTGTAGTAGCCTGCTAAGCGGAAACAATAAATAAAAGTGCGTACTTGGCGAGCAGGCATCCTTAATTAAATGTATTTGCCTTCTAAAACCACAAAATGTTCAGGCATGTTGGACCCAGTTGCCTTAAACGAGCGGCTCAAAGACGTGTGTCGTCTATCTACTGACCGGGGGCCGGACTGTATTGTTATTTTCGTCTTTCCTGACTTATTAATCTACTGGCCAATTTCCTGTTTTTGGCTGGTTACTTTCTGCTGTAACGTGGTTCCTATTAGCCTTCTGTTGAAGTGTACAAAGTATTTATTCTTTTCTTGTTTCACTACTTCACATTCACGCCAGTTAAGCGCTCTGCCCATCATAGCTTTTCCTCTCCAGGCTAACCCAGCTAACACAGAATGTTAGCTAATGGTTCTCCCATGGTTAGTTAAAACCAAACGTTTACAGAACATTCACAATAATACCGCATTTTAGAGCTGTCCGCATTATATTATTCAACATACATAAATAATGGATCGAATAATCGTCCATGTTCTAATCGCGATGCATTGGATAATCAATAATTTTTTAACCTCTGGAGGTGGCGCTGTTGGGCAACATGTGTGGTGCAGGCATTCATAATTTGCGTTTTTTTGGGGGAGGAATAAATCATTCCAACATGTATTGTTGAGCATTTTACAAGTATTCCAACAACCTTTGCAGTTCTGGTGAATTCCATGTCCAAGAGGATTAATGTAGTCCAAGATAATACTCAGACTAAATATTCCCACGTCACACAGGTGTGCTTATTTGTATTCCCATATGTAGACACTAATGGCTGTGTGTTAACTCATTTTCAGTGGACAATAAATTTATACTGCTATAAAAGCTCTACACCGACTACTCTAAAATATTTCTAATTTTAATCTTGATAGTATTGTCCCTTGAGTAGATGTGATTTAAAAGGCTGCTGAAATGTGCTGAATTGTACGGTTACAGTACATAGCATAATCTCACAAGATTCACACACAGGTTTATGCAAACAAATGCTGTACACTTGTATAAAAATAAACATATTGATGGCACAGATGCCCTCATGTTTAGTGTTTTCATGCCGCCTTCTCCCTCAGAGCACATTGAAGCCTTTGAAGTCTGTGTATTTCTCATTCATACCTCTCATGCAGGGCGACAAATATTCATCTTGCCCTGCACCTTTACTTTGATGTGAAAGCATTTCTGACCTCATGAATTAATTTGAATAGTAAAGTGTGCGAATATTCATACTATATAAAGAATCATGTATAAGTATCAGAATATGATGTAAGGTGATTTGCATACATTCCACTAACATTGCTGCATACACTTAATTTAGTTCTGAGATACCTGAATGGTCAGAGACACAGAATAACAACAACAAAAATAACCTCCTTGCAGAATAGTATGCAATGTTTTAATTTGACATCATATATGTTGTATGCTAACGCAAAACATCAATAAATGCCACAGTCAGTCAGTACTGAAAACAACCAGACAGACATCAAGACCTTTAAGCTGTATATTCTATGTCAGTAATGCAATAGTAGATCATTATCTACAGAAAAATAGTCACTGTATAGTCACACAAATCTATTTTTCCTGTGGCATTTGGTGAGCCATTCTTTGTTGTATTGTGTTTGTGTGTATGTGATTACTGGCAGTAACCGTAACTGGCAGCGATAATATTAACTTAAAAACAACCAGGGCAATTATAACGAGTACTCGTACGGGCTGTCCATTTGACAAGGCTTGAACATTTCCTACCATCTAAACGTCTGTGAGCCTGGTCAAGAGTTGAAAATTCGGTCATGATTCACTCCAGTTCTGTTAGTTCAAATTACAAACTGACAAACCGGTTAAGGAGAAAAAGACATGTCCGCTTTATCCATGCTTGCATTGTTTTGGGCTGTACAAACCATTCAAATCACCAAAAAGATAAACGTTTTTTCAGGGTTCCTTAAGAGGTAATCAAGAAGGGTGGAAGAGTACAATATTTTACAATAAATGACAAGAAAAGTGGCACACATTCCAGTCCAAGGAAGCAGAGCTGAAGAATGCACAAGTTTGCAGTGATTACTTCGTTAAAGGGGTGTTTGATATACTTTTAACATTAAGTATTTTCCATTTAAAAATTATCTGGATTTTTGCTACAAGTTTTTTTTAAAGCACCAACTTGGCAAGTCTAAATAAAAGAAAGCAAACTTAAAAGAGTTAAGCTTTTACCAAAGGCAGCAAGCATAAATTAAGCTTTCAGTACATACACAATTTTGACATCTATAGTTATATTTTGATATAGACGGGAAAGAACATGCATACTGGTAAATGCTGCATGCAACAGCAACAAGGCAACGTACATGGCTGTAGACGCAAAGTTAAATCATGCAATGCGACCTTACCCGAGCATTAACAATGCATATTTATCCGGGAGAGTCTTGATACCAATTTTCTTGACCCAGCCACACACAAATAAGTTGTAGGCCTCCATGCTTTTCCAAGCTTTCAACTGTTTTGTAGTGTTGAATGACGCCTAGAGCACAAGATAGTTTGATATGTGTGGGAACCCTACCGACAGATAATCCTTGATATCACACGACAAATCATTTTGTCATAAAGTATTGGGATCTATTCTATTGCATAATTAGATTATTTGCCTGTATCTGGTTTTAATGGTAAGATCTAGGCCCTTTGCAGTCTCCGATAGTTTGCACTCTGTTTGCTGCACAACAGTCATCTTGGCTTGGTTGACCACCAAAGTTTTTTACTTTCGGGAAGAAGTCACATTTTGCAAAACAAACAATTCTCTTTAGTTATGTTTATGTTATTAGTAATTCAGTTTATTATTACAGTATACAAAAAACAGTAGACTTTGCTATACATTATATTATTAAGCCTCTGCCACTACCTGTCAGTCAGATACAAACGTGATAGCTGTAAGTTTGATAATTTTATTTTTCTTTAGCCAATAGGCTTACCTAGCGAGATGTTGCTGTAGCTCGCATAGCTACGCTAGTGTTGCTAACCTTTGTGAAAAATAGCATGATGTGGGACCTTTAAAGTTGACCCTAGGCTGTTGAGGTCTGCTTGTAACAGCTTCTCAGTGTGAATAATAGACTTTTCAGAAAAGGTAAACAAGGTCACAGGGCTTTGTGGCCATTAACTTCTGTTTAAATATTGAAATGCATTGTGCGTCGTCAGATATTGCTTTCACACATAAAAGCGGCAGGGTGTCAAAGGCTGGCAGTCAGGGAACCTCAGGGATGGGTTTAGATTTCAACCATTTGGCTGCTGCAGTTTTGCTTACATCAACAAGGGCAAAGCCAAGGTCCTCCTCTCACGCACAACAACACTCTGCATCCTTGTCTCTCTCCGGCCTCTTTAATTGATGCCCTATCTGCAGACCACACGTGATGAGTCGTACATTCTCATGCCCCCTGTGTTAAGTGCTTCAACAAGTCTTTTTTTATGTGTGGATTCAACACATTTAAAATAAAATAGTTATTACAGTATATTTTTTTCAAATGGATGACCTTTATATAAATGGTTATTGCACACAAAACTTTCATTGAATGCCTGAAGTTGTCAGCAATACCTTGCCAACAAATGTAGAAGCAACTTCTGTGAATGTTAAGAACAGTCTCCTCAGACCTCCTGAGGAACTTAATTACTTAAAACCCACTTTCTTGCTGGAAAGGTTATTTAGAATCAGGCATGTCTTCAGAGTAGCTTTAATTAAACCGATAACAAAACTAATTGAAACAATACATAAAGCCTTGGCTTTTGCTTTACAACTCTTCTCTGACATGCACGGTTTCATTGCTACTGGAACTTTCTTGCTTTATTCATTTGGACCGATTGGCTGCAAACAGTCCAGGAGTTACGCCACGTCTCCCTCGAAGTTAGATGGGATAGGTTCAAGCCACGCATGACATTGACTACGTTTCCATGCACTAAATTAGTCTGATTTATCAAATAATTAATTTCAAAATAAGCATTCTACAACCCATGAAAACACCTTAATTTGATGGTGTTTGTCTTTTGAAAAGTCAAATTA